>NC_090273.1:132599458-132945291 GCF_040414725.1 Anabrus simplex
TGTTTTAAAGGAAGTACAACTAGGCAACCATCCTCTATATAACACTAATCAAAGAGAAAATTAGAAGGGTTCCGACACATCGAAAATGAAGGTATCGGCCAAAGAAAGACAATATCTGCGAAGGGCGTGAAAATGAAAGATTCCCTAGCATTCCCAAACCTAATACCGTAGGGGTCGGAAAAGAACAAGAGTAGACCAAGGGAGATCGGATAGGATAGATGAAAGTGAGGAGCCTGGCACAGGTAAGTGGAAGCAATGCCAGGACTCACCTGGTCGCCAACCCAAACCCCCAAGTTCAGAGCACCTCTTTTAGTCGCCTTTTACGACAGGTAAAGGATACCATGTGTGTTATTGCACAGCCCCCAACCACAGAGGGAGCTGGTAAAACAGCTGATCTAAATACGATGTGGACGTCATTGTATTAACCAGTATGTATTCGAGTTATGAATCACAATATCATACTGTTTGTCCAATCCTTATCCCGTTTCTCTACGGGATCGGGTGTGAGGTGAGATGAATCTGTCGTGGCGGTTTTTTATCAACGGATTCTCTTCCTGATGTTAACCTCATCAGTGAAGTTAATGAGATGAAATAAATTATGTGATATATGATTGTAGGAAGGGAGAGGGTGAAACCCGGTGCCGGCATATAGCCTACTCCTATCGAATAGCACCAAGGGCTCAAGGCTTAACATCTCCATCCGACGGGCGAATCACCATCAACAGCGTCATATGCCCGCACTCCATATGAGCACTGCGGAGAGGTTTGGAATTTAATCCAGGCTTTTGGCACGCGATCTAGTGATTAGAAATCGTATCCCACCACCTCTCCTTCCCTGCCGGGCAACATTCTGATGGTAAAAAATTTTTCGACCAACTATATTCGATCCGGTTAACCTCGGTGTCAGACCGTTTAGAATTTAACGCCTTAACGATCATGGACATCAGGAGGACTAACCACAATATCATACTAAATATTGATATTACAAGCTACTCCTTAGTAAGGAGTGGTGGTGGAGGTGGTGCTGGTGATTATTGTTTTAATAAGAGGAAGTACAACTGGGCAACCATCCTCTATATTAACACTATTCAGATAAAAAAATGGAAGGGATCTGCCCGTTCAAAAATGAAGGTATCGTCCAAAGACAAGGGCCATCGAGAGCGTGAAAATGAAAGACTCCCTAGGCTTCGAATGCTCTAACCGTCGGCGTCGGAAAAGAACAAGAGTTGACCAAGTGAGGTCGGATAGGATAAATGAAAGTAAGGAGCCTGGCACAAATCCGTGGAAGCAATGCCAGGACTCAGCTAAGGGCCCCCTGGTCGCCATCCCACACTCATACATTCAGAGCCCTTGGGGCCCCTTTTAGTCGCCTCTTTCGACAGGCAGGGGATACCTTGTGTTTTATTCTACCGCCCCCACCCACAGGGGGGAAAAACGTATAAGAAGGAAGTATAACTGGGCAAGCATCTATTAACAGAAATCGGAGTGAAACAAAATAGAATGGGTCCTACATTTCGAAAAATGAAGGTATTGACCAAACAAAGAGAACGACAATGAAAGACTCCCTAGGCCCTACAATCCCAATATCGCCAGGGGCTAAAAAGAACAAGAATTGATCAAGGAGGGTTTGATAGGATAGATGAAAGTGAGGAGCCTAGCCCAAGCAGGTGGAAGCAATGCCAGGACTCAGCTAATGGCTCCGTGGTCGCGAACCCACACCTTCTACTTAACAGTCCATGAGGCATCATTTAGTCGCCTATTAAGACAGGCAGAAGATACCGTGGATATTATTTTACCGACCCTACCCACAGGTGTGGTGGTGATTATTGTTTTAGGAGGAAGTACAACTAGGCAACCATCCTCTATTAACACTTACCACAGGGAAAAATTGGAAGGGGTCCGACACTTCGAAAAAATGAAGGCATCGGCCAAAGAATGGCAAGGCTCACGAAGGGTGTGACATTGAAAGACTCCCTAGACTCGTGAGCCTAATACCATCGGGGTCGGAAAAGAATAAGAGTTGACCAAGGGAGGTCGGATACGATAGATGAAATTGACGAGCCTGTTACAAGTAAAAACAATGCCACGACACAGTTAAGGACCTCGTGGTAACCCACGCTCCCAAGTTAAGAACTCCTATGGCGCATTTTAATCTCCATTACGACAGGGAGAGGATCCCACCCACAGAGGGGACCTTATATAGGAGCTTAATCCGTAATGGGAAACAATGACCGAGTTAACTAGAACCGTGATTGCCAGCCCACCCAAGTTAAAACCCCTTCGAAGTAATGAGAGACATTTCGAGTGGCGCGTGAGTGGTGGTGGTGATTACTGTTTTAAGAGGAAGTACAATTTGGTAACCACTTTTTATTTATAGTAATCAGAGGGGAAAGCTGGAATGTGTCCAACACTTCGAAAAATGGAGGTTTCCCTAGGCCTCAGCACCTTAATATCGTCGGGGTCAGAAAAGAATAAGTGTTGACTACGGGAGGTGGATAGGTTCGAAGAAAGCGAGAAGCCTGATACAAGGAAGTGGAAGGCAAATCAAGGACTCAGCTATGGGTTCCGTGGTCGCCAAGCCACGCTCCCAAGTTTTTTTTTATTAGTGGCTTTACGTTGCACCGACACAGATAGGTGTTATGGCGACGATGGGAGAGGAAAGGCCTAAGAGTTGGAAGGAAGCGGCCGTGGCCTTAGTTAAGGTACAGCCCCAGCATCTGCCTAGTGTGAAAGTGGGAAACCACGGAAAACCACCTTCATGACTGCTGACAGTGGGATTCGAACCCACTATCTCCCGGATGCAAGCTCACAGCTGCATGCCCTTAACCGCACGGCCAACTCGCCCGGTCGCTCCCAAGTTGAGATTCCCCGGGACCTCGTTTTAGCCCCATCTTACGACAGGCAGGGGATACCATGGCCGTATTCAACCGCGTCCACATACAAGGGACGTCCTATTCGGAAAAGAACAAGAGTTGTCCAAGAGAAATCAGATAGGAGAGATGAAAGCGTGGACATAGGCACATGTAAATTGAAGGAATTAGCTATGGGTAACATGGTTGTCATTTTGTGCTCCGAAGTTGAGAACCCTCGTCCCTTTTAGTAGCCTGTTACTACAAGCAGGGGATACCGTGGAGGTTTTCTACCACCCTCACAAACAGGGGGATGAATGATCGTTGACTGAAGAGGAAGTAAAACCAAACCAGACCAAACCAAACCAAACCCCATAGCTCTACAGCCCTTGAAGGGCCTTGGCCTACCAAGCGACCGCTGCTCAGCCCAAAGGCCTGCAGATTACGAGGTGTCGTGTGGTCATCACGACGAATGCTCTCGGGCGTTATTCTTGGCTTCCTAGACCGGGGCCGCTATCTCACCGTCAGATAGCTCCTCAATTCTAATCACGTAGGCTGAGTGGACTTCGAACCAGCCCTCAGGTCCAGATAAAAATCCCTGGCCTGGCCGAGAATCGAACCTGGGGCCTCCGGGTAAGAGGCAGGCACGCTACCACTACACCACGGGCCCGGCTCCTGAAAAGGAAGTAAACTAGATAAACATCCCCTATTAACACTAAAGAGACAATAAAAAGGAAGAGTGGGGTGGGATCGTCAATGGCTTTCCGCCAAGGCAACCGCGGATTGAATTCCGGCGTATACTTGTGTCACATAGCTGTGGTTCGGATTCTACGAAATAAAATAATAAACCGAAGATATTGTGGCTACAATTACAACGTCAACGGTCATGAAAAACTGCAAGTTTTCTTGTTTTTAAAATGGAAGTGTTGCTGGTGATGAATATTGGTTTGGAAAGTACAACTAGGCAATCTAACACTAATCGCTCGTTCGACCCCGCCCACCCTCACTGGAGGGTCTGTCTTACATGGGCTGCACCAGGCTAGGAATAGCCACACGAAATTTTTATTAACACTAATCGGAACTGAAATTGGAAGGGTTTCACTATTTGAAAAATGAAGGTATCGGCTAAGGAAAGAGAAGGGTCACGCAGGGCATATAAATTCAACACTTCTTAGGTCTCGCAAATCTAATACAGCTGGAGTAGGAATACAGCAAGAGTTCACCAAAGAAGGTCAGATAGGAGAGATTAAAATAGAAGCGATCAGCCTCTTCAAAGAATGAAACTTTCGGAAAAAGGAAGGGATTCCCCTGTGGATGGGGGCGGTAGAATAACACCCACGGTATCCCCTGCATGTCGTAAGAGTGGTGGTGGTGATTATTGTTTTAAGAGGAAGTAAAACTAGGCAACCATCATCTATATAACACTAATCAGACGGAAAAAATGGAAGGGATCCGACACTTCGAAAAATGTATCAGCCAAAGGAAGACAAGGACCACGAAGGGCGTGAAAATTAAAGACTCCCTAGCCCTCGCAAACCTAATAGCGTCGGGGTCGGAAAAGAACAAGAGTTGACCAAGAGAGGTCGAATAGAATAGATGAAAGTGAGGAGCCTGGCACAAGTAAATGGAAGCAATGCCAGGAGTCAGCTGAGGTACCCGTGGTCGCCAATCCACGCACCAAAATTCAGAGCCCCTAGAGCCCCTTTTAGTCGCCTCTCACGACAGGCAGGGGATACCGTGGGTGTTATTCTACCGCCCCCACCCACAGGGGTTCATGTCGTAAGAGGCGACTAAAAGAGGCCCCAGGGGCTTGAACTTTGGAACGTAGGTTGGCGACCACGGGGCCCTTAGCTCATTCATGGCATTGCTTCCACTTACTTGTGCCAGGCTCCTTACTTTCATTTATCTTATCCGACCATACTTGGTCAATTTTTGTTCTTTTCCCACCCCGACGGTAGTAGAGCATTCGAGGCCTAGGGAGTCTTTCGTTTCCACGTCCTACGTGACCGTTGCCTTTCTTTGGCCGATACCATCATTTTCTGATGTTGTGGATCCCTTCCATTTATTCTGTCTGATTAGTGTTATGTAGAGTAATAGTAGAATTAGATTCCTACCCAAATGTGATAAAAGAGAAACAACTAAAAGGGTATTTTCAGAAGAAGAACAATAACGAAGATCAGATCAGAAGAATGAAGAAATAATGGATGAACAATTTTTTTTTTCTTTTTGCAAGTTGCTTTACGTCAAACCGACACAAGCCTTATGGCGACGATGGGACAGGAAAGGGCTATGGATGGCAAGGAAGCGGCCGTGGCCCCAGCATTTGCCTGGTGTGAAAATGGGAAACCACGGAAAACCATCTTCAGGGCTGCCGACAGTGGGGTTCGAAGCCACTATCTCCCGAATACTGGATACTGGCCGCACTTAAGCGACTGCAGCTATTGAGCTCGTTAAGAACAGAAAAGAAAAAAACATAAAACATCGTAGAAGACCGGACAGAAATTGACTACAGTGGTCCAATGCGGCCGTAAAAGCACAATAATAATAATAATAATAATAATAATAATAGAGGATGGTTGCCCAGTTGTACTTCCTCTTAAAACAAAAATAAAGGGAAGTGGTGGTGGTGGTGATTATTGTTTTAAGAGGAAGTACAACTAGGCAACCATCCTCTATATAACATTAATCAGAGGGAAAGTTGGAAGGGATCCGACACTTCGAAAAATGAAGATATCGGTCAAAGAGACAAGGGCCACGAAGGGCGTGAAAATGAAAGACTCCCTAGCCCTCGCAAACCTAATAGCGTCGGGGTCGGAAAAGAACAAGAGTTGACCAAGAGAGGTCGAATAGAATAGATGAAAGTGAGGAGCCTGGCACAAGTAAGTGGAAGCAATGCCAGGACTCAGCTAAGGGCCCCCTGATCGCCAACCCACGCTCCAATGTTCAGAGCCCCTGGGGCCCCTTTTAGTCGCCTCTTACGACAGGCAGGGGATACCGTGGGTGTTATTCTACAGCCCCCACCCACATGGGTGTAAAAAAAAAGGGAAGAGTAAAAAGAAACGTGAAAATGAAATTTCTCTATGCCTCGGAAATGTAATACCGTCGATGTCGAAAGACCACATAATGAACGACGGAAATAAGAGGAAAGATTATTCTTCATTCATTTAGTGGAGGAACTGAGGAACGTAGTACTAAAAAGTGGAAGCAATGCCTTACTCAGCTACATGCCTCGTTGTTTTTCTGAAGTTGAGAGACTGGTGATATCTCTTGCGAAAGAATAATTTCGGAACTTGACATGATCAAGACGCTGAGCTTGTTTACAAACGTCTAAACGATACATTGGTTCGGTTTTCATTTATATCGGGAGATTCCGTAGCTATGATCATGTTTGCTTTTGTTTTCTTTTTATTCCTCGTACACATGGGAACAGATTTTGACTAGAAGGGGCAGTCCTCCGCTCTCTCAAGTCTAAATGCAGTAAATAGCCCCTACCAACTACCGGGGTAACCTTCGAAATTAAAAACAAAACTTATACAGTTTGTGGTGGTGGTGATTATTGTTTTAAGAGGAAGTACAACTGGGCAACCATCCTCTATGTTACACTAATCAGAGAGAAAATATGAAAGGGATCCGACACTTCGAGAAATGAAGGTATCGGCCAAAGGAAGACAAGGGCCACGAAGGGCATGAAAATGAAAGACTCCCTAGGCCTCGCAAGATAGATAAAGTGAGGAGCCTGGCACAAGTAAGTGAAAGCAATGTCAGGATTCAGCTCAGGGTCCCGTGGTCTCCAAGCCAGCCAACAGATACCGTGGGTGTTATTCTACCGCATCTAGCATTTTCTATTAACATTAGTCGTTCTGTTCATGGCTGAGCGGCGTGATTTCCTTTAAGGATCATTTCTGTATTGCAACCTCCATCCAGAGCGGACTTTAGCTTTTCTTAGTATCTTTCGTGCCAGGGAGTAAAAGTTTAAATAATGTTATATTGGGTCTGTATAGTACAAGCCACTGATTTAAACAGTTAGGAGAGGAAAGCAATTGTTAAAAAGTGAGAATATAATTTTCTGATTATGTTGATGTAGACTCATTCATTTCAAACTGCCCTTGTTTTTAAAACTCAACTTATGTCTTCAAGATGTAGGCCTATCTACTTTTGATTGATAATCTTTAGCGCTGACACGACAGATATAATCTGAAGAGGTTTTTCTACCGTAAAGTGCGAGTAGGCCTATTAATAATAATAATAATAATACATAAAATCTTCTCTATGACTGACTACCTTGTCACTAATTATTTAACATGAGCTGTAAGTAAATAAACAGTCTGATTGAGTGTCAAAAAATATTATGCATTCTTAATGTATAGAAGGACTTTTAAAATTGTTACAAACAATGGATGACTGAAATGTTGTGATCAACAATGAATAGCAGAACAAGATCATAAGGAGACAAATAATAGCAAATAATGCGTAGTGTTATTACTATTTAAATTGTTAACTTCAATTCTTTACCTAGGCATATATATCGGAAGAAAAGTGTCCTGCGCCACGTACATATTAGTAAAGTTACATCAGATTCAGTGAAGGGACAGCATACTTCCAATGACATATGGACAAAGGAGAATACTCTCCTCCTTTCGCGTTATATTCTTCTTTGGACATAGTTCAACGTACCTCTAAATAAAGTCAAAAATGATTTATTTATGATAATTAAGTCAAATTTGTCCGCCTCTGTGGTGTAGTGGTTAGTGTGATTAGCTGCCACCCTCGGAGGCCCAGGTTCGATTCCCGGCTCTGCCACGAAATTTGAAAAGTGGTACGAGGGCTGGAACGGGGTGCAGTCAGCCTCGGAAGGTTAACTGAGTGGAGGTGGGTTCGATTTCCACCTCAACCATCCTGGAAGTGATTCTCCGTGGTTTCCCACTTCTCCTCCAGGCAAATGCCGGGATGCTACCTAACTTAAGGCCACGGCCGCTTCCTTCCCTCTTCCTTGTCTATCCCTTCCAGGCTTCCAATCTCCCCGCAAGGCCCCTGTTCAGCATACCAGGTGAGGCCGCCTGGGCGAGGTACTGGTCATCCTCCCCAGTTGTATACCCCGACCCAGAGTCTGAAGATCCAGGACACTGCCCTTGAGGCGGTAGAGGTGGGATCCGTCGCTCAGTCCGAGGGAAAGCTAACCCTGGAGGGTAAACAGATTAAGAAGAAGAAGTCAAATTTGCTGAAAATGTACTTACGATATTCAACTACACATAATAAACCTAAATAATTGAAAAATTTCGTGGAAATATTTACCTAAAACACCGTTTATGACGTCTCCATCATGATTCATAAAGGTAGATGCAAATATGAACGTATGAACTAATGAGGCGATTCCAGCCATCCTAGAAACTTGGTACCAGGTATCCACAAGATTCACGGTAGGATAAGCCCTCAAATTTCCGACTACTCTCCGAGAAGGCCGAGCTGATTACGCTCGATTACGCAAGCGTAAGCATTTTTCATCCGGTGGGAAAGATTTTTCTTCCAAAGGGATAAAATTGAGAATTCATTCTAACATCAAACCCCACGAATAGTACAGAGGTCTGTCTATCTATACTAACTCTTCCATATAAACTTAAACATTAAAACTTAGTACAGAAGAGACCCTGATAATCTCACGATCCCTCAAAACATCCTAAAATATTTTCACTCAATGGGAATTTTCTTTTTAAGATAGACTCTCTAACATACATTGAAGCCATGAGGTCTGGAACACAACACTTAAGCAATAACAAGCTATAAGAATGAATGTATATGCTTTAAAACCCACTGTTGTTTGTACGAACAACGAACAGCGGATACTGCTAATAATATAAAGGGAAATTCAATCGCATATGTATGAACGTTACCGTATGCTTCAACAATACTCTGTGAGCCAAATGAAAGAAATGGACTTACGTTACGTAAAATACTACTGTTAGTAACATAAACAGACATGCATTATTAGATCACTCGAAAGACAAAATGCAGAAGTAATAAATACCTGGTTTACTTATTTAATTACCTAAACATGGTCCATTCCATTGATAAAGAGTTTTATCGTCAAATATTTTCTTTAAAAACACATTGCAATTGTTAGGAGCAGCGGGTACAGCTAGTTTCAAGAAGGTAATTGAATAATTGACGAAGGATTGTATATCGATAAACGTTCTATGTACTCAGTAAATGTTAGGATTTATATAACAATCTACGAGCATTTCTTAGTGCCAAATGAGAGAAACAGACTTAAATTACCGGTACATACACTTAGTAAATAATATAAAACAGATATCCACTATAAAATTCACTCGCAAGAATTAATGCAGTACCATAAATATACTTGTAAAAACAAACACAACACTGAAGCAAAATGAGAATACTGTTAAATAATTTAAAAAATGCAATGTATAGGGATAATGAAATACGACTTACATATTTTGGTCATTCACTCTTCCATTACTTTCTCTTCCGAACCTTGTGAAGTATTACTTTGATCACCATGTCCATCCTTAGTATCACAACCGGAATTTATCTGGGTGCACTCAACCTTACCAGGTTTTTTTTTAGCCAGGATAGGATTGACTGTATCCAAGAAGCTGGTCTTCTCCTGCCGGATTTGAGCAGCCGAAATTGGAGGTGTCTGAGTGCGTGGAGTGCCTGCTAATATAGCCCTCTGTTTGTCTAACCAACTAGCGCGCTGGTCGATCAGCTGTTCAATTCTCTGAAGGTCTTCTTCGTTAAGAATGAACTCCCCATTATGGCATAGGTCCACACTCTTCTGAACATTTTGTAATGCATGGTAGAATTCTTCCATTGCTGAGCTGCGAGCTTCGTATTCCGCACGAAGAGCCTCGATAGGATCCCCCAAATTCTTGAGGGAATTCAGCTTATCAGCATACGTTTGACGAGCACATTGTTCTCCCTCTTCATAAAGCCATGCCTCCATATCTTCCAGCTGACGACAAAGTATTTCTTTGTCTGATGCTGTTACAAAAGGTCCCAGTTGATCTTCTGTGCTAAGTTTGCTTCTTAAGTCGTATACATATTCTTCAAGGGCATTCCTGGCATCTGCTCGGAGTTTTTCTTGTCGATCATTAGCGGCCATTTTTCCTTCAATTTCTACATACTCAGTAATCGGTCTGTCAGTGTATTCATTCCAGTAATAATCTATTGGTAGTTCTATAATTTTACATTGTTTCTTTTTCTTTTCCTCAACTTTGTCTTCTCCTCCATCTATGTTATTTGGTTCCTCTTCTTCGTTATTTTGGGAAGAGGCACCACCTATGGCTTCATCCGTTCCCCCCGATGGTTTTCTTTCTGGAGCTTGATCTTCATCTTCTTGCTCTGACTTTTCAAATAAAGACGCAGGTCCTATTGTTAAAATACCGTTTAAATTAATTCTGACCTTGACTTTAACTTTCTGATTATCACCATCAGGAGCTGGTTTTACTCCGTTAACAATGACATGTCCAATGGAACGATCAGGAATAGGCACAGATCCTGGATAATGAGCTCTTATTGCGAATGGTTGTTTACGATAAAAGGTGAGCATTTTAGAGAATGGTACAGGGTGGTTGGGAGGAAATACTTCCACCTCACCTGATCCGGCACTGTCCTCCCAGATCACGTTGATCGCATAGTTCTGTACGTCCGTGATAGACACCTCACGTATTCTGATCAGCGGAGACAACATTGCACACTGCAAAGCACAACCTCTAGCAACAGCCTCGTCTTGGTTAAGGGTTACACTTGGTGGCTTACCATATACATTCTCGATCAGTTTCTTAAGAGCTGGAATTCTTGTAGAGCCTCCAATGATCTCCACAGCATAAATTTCTTCCGGTGATAATCCAGACGTTTCAAGGCAATGTTGAAGTGTCCACTCTGCTCTCTGTATTAAATTAGAACACACTTGCTCCATATCACACCTCTTCATATCAACATGCACATCTACGTCGTCAATCAGGCATTCGATGTTGAGCGGCAACGAAGTAGAATTGACAGACATTTGTTTCTTCAGTTTTTCTACTTCAGTCAGCAAGCGTAGATACGACCTAAGATTGTTTCTAGGATCCCGGTGATAAATTCCCTTGATCACTGTGCACAGATAATTAGCCAAAGCCGTATCAAAATCTTTTCCTCCTAGGTTAGGATCTGACGCACATGATAATACTTTCAGTTTCCCCATGTGCAGTGCGCATGCAGCTACTTGAAGAGCTGAATGCCCACAATCAACAAAAACAACGTTCCGGGCTTCTTCTTCAGGAGCAGGTAAGTCTTGTTTGTATATTCCATACGCCAATGCAGCAGCAGTCGTTTCATTCATCAGACGAAGGACATTGAGCCCTGCTATTATGGCAGCATCAAGAAGAACCTTGCGTTCCATATCAGTAAAAAAGTATGGTACAGAAATAACACAGTCATTCACTTTTGTCTTCAAAGCAGTCTCTGCAGTATCCTTGAGTTTCGTGAATAACATTGCAACAATCTGTAATGGTGTAAACACATGTTCCTCATCAAGGTAGTTCACTCTAATTCCAATTGTATTCTTGTTTTCAATTTTCTCAATGCGAAAAGCTCGATCCTTGAGATATGAATGGATAAATCTATCATTATAATTTCTAGCAAGCAGTCGTTTGAAATCGTAAATAGTATTTCTAAGATTAGTTACCATCTGATTCTTGGCTGCTACTCCGATAAGTCGAGTCTTCCCACTGAATGCAACGCATGATGGTGTAGCTCGTAGACTGTAATCATTTGCTATCGTTTCTATTCCACCCGCTCTAGCCACTGCAATATAACAGGACTCGTTTCCGAAATCAATACCAATCACAGACATAGTCGTAAATAATAGACTATAATAACATTTCACTAAAGAACACACCTATTTTATATTGAGGCACATAAACTATTGACTAGTTCACCAACAATATAGGCAAAGAATATGTACCAAAACTGTCCGCCAGAGATACAATGAAAGATTAACAACTCGCCCAGTAACTGCGCATTATTTCTTGAATTGCATCAGCTGCCATCTACGACAATAATGTGAAACTATGTGAACAAAGAATATTTGTAACAAGACCAACTACAATATCTCAGACCTCAATGAGTGAAATATTTATTGCAGCCCATGGCCATGTATAAACTTAAGAATAGAAAATAGAGAACTCTTATTATCATCATTAATATATGGCGCAGAACCTTGTCAATGAATCATGTCTCTCTTTGTAATAAATTACGTGTATTTTCCGCACATCGTGGTGGTGCTGATGATTATTGTTTTAAGAGGAAGTACAACTGGGTAACCATCCTCTATTCCACACATCGTCCCACAAAGTTTGAAAAAACAATCTGATCTTCGTTCGTAAAATCTTTAATTACCACGGATCAGATGGTGAAATCCGTGCACCGCACTTGATGCAGCTCAGAGTTTGTTTGCATCCAGTCCTAAAAAATCAAAGCATCGGGGGCTTCCCCTGTGGATCAGTGGTAGACAATTATTATTAGACGATTATTATTATTATTATTATTATTATTATTATTATTATTATTATTATTATTATTATTATTATTATTATATGTCGCCAGTTTACCGTCCAGGCACGCCCCCCCCCCTCCTGGACTCAGCGTGGGATCCCGCCTCTACCGCTTGAAGGACAGCGTCCTAAAGCATGAAATATTTGGCCTGGGATAAAACTGGGGAGGAAGACCAGTACCTCTCCTAGGCGGCCTCATCTGCTATGCTGAACAGGGGCCTTGTAGGGGATGAAGTTTGGAATGGAGAGACAAGGAAGAAGGAAGGAAGGAGTCGAGGCCTTAAGTTAGGTACCATTCCGGCATTTGCCTGGAGAAGAAGCGTAAAACCACGGAAAACCACTTCAAGGATGACTGAGGTGGGAATCGAATCCCCACTACTCAATTGACCTCCAGAGACTCAGTGGACCCCGTTCCAGTTCTCGTATCATTTCTCAGATTTCGTGGCAGAGACGGGAACTGAATCCGCGCCTCCGGGGATGACAGCCAGCTATTCACTCTATACACTACACCACAGAGGCGGACACAACAACAACAACAACAACAACAACAACAACAACAATAATAATAATAATAATAATAATAATAATAATAATAATAATAATAATAATAATAATTTCAAGAAGGCCTATGGCTCGATTGATAGAATTACTCTTATTCAAGTCCTAAAGAAATTTGGCTTGGATAACAAAACCAGAGCAATCATCGAGCGGACCCCAGCTAACACAATCTCCAGAGTTAAGTTCAGAGGAGACATTTCAGACGCTTACAAAATAAAGACACGAGTTAGGCAAGGGGATAGGTTATTACCAATGCTCTTCAACTGTGTGTTGGAGAAGGTCATTAGAAAATGGGAAGGACAACAAGAGCCTTAGAAGGAGGGAAAAAAACAATTCATGCTTGGGGGCACGGAATAAAGGGGTGAACTCCAATTGCCTTGCCTTTACAGATGATCTGGCTACCTTTGCGAATAGTGTCGAATCAGCAAGTAGAAGAATCAGTATTCTTTGTGAAACTGCTATGAAGACGGGCTTGCAGATCTCTTTTGAAAACAAAAATAATTATAACAATCAAATCAGCTCCAAAAATCATGAACACAACAGGAGGGAAGATAGAACAATTCCAAAGCTCCAAATATCTTGGTGAGATGTTCCAGTCCAATGGCTTAGAACAGGCAAGAATCAGAAAGATGGAATTAGCGTACCAGTTGACGAAAGACGTATACAACAAAGACAAAGACACCTCCGTACAGGCCATGAAGGCCCTTGGAGGAGTGGAAGGTACTTATTTTTGGTGTAGGCTGAGTGAACCTAAGGGCCATGTGGACCTCCGGAAGTGGAAATCTCGTCTCTTAAATTTTACGACTTCCTTACGGGGATTCGAACCCACGTCCTTCCGGGCGAACCGAGCACGCCTTTACCGCCTCGGCCAGGCAGCCCCTCGTGTACAGCAAGAAATCATTAAGTCTGAAAACAAAACTAAGGCACTATAACACGGTGATCAAACCAGAAGGACTATACGCTGCTGAGAGGATTGCTGGAACAACTGGAGAAGAAAGAAAGGAAGATCCTAAGGAAGATTCTGGGACCTATATATGTTGGTGGACAACGAAGGTTAAGACCTAACGAAGAGTTATATAAAGAGACTGAGGGAATTACAGAGTCGATGAAGAAGAGACAAATACAATTTTATGGACATCTCTCACGTATGGATCAAGAAAAGCTGACTCAAAAACTCGTTACACATTTCCCAGGGAAAGAAATTATTCCCAGGTGGTTTATGGAGATACATGCTGATATGAAGAGAATGGGCATTAGTCATGAAGACATCCAAAACAGGAACCACTTTCGACAAATAGTTTCAGATTCAGAGACTTCCGAGAAGGAGGAAAAATCTTCAAAAGTGATTTTTTAGAAGAAAGAAGGAAGCAGATAAGCCAACGAATGAAGCTATATATATATTGCTTGTTGCTTTACGTCGCACCCACACAGATAGGTCTTATGGCGACGATGGGACAGGGAAGGGCTAGGAGTGGGAAGGAAGCGGCCGTGGCCTTAATTAAGGTACAGCCCCAGCATTTGCCTGGTGTGAAAATGGGAAACCACGGATATCCATCTTCAGGACCGTCGACAGTGGGGTTCGAACCCACTATCTCCCGAATACTGGATACTGGCCGCACTTAAGCGACTGCAATTATCGAGAAGATCAAAGCGAGGGGAGGGAAAAGATGATCCAGGATACCGTAGTCCATAGTGGCCAAAATCGAACAGAAGAAGAATTTTTATTATTATTTTAGTATCTATGGAATAAAAGTGAGTCCATATTTCTTCTCTTCTTTCCAATAGCTCATGAAGGACAGTCTTGTAACCGTTTGTTACTGACATAAGCATTGTAAGCCGTAGTTCTTCTACATAATACTATTCTCTGGCTAATTACGCACAGTACACCAGACGAGATGGTGTGAACTTAGAGAGGCACATGACCTCGAGGATAGTTGCTTTAACTTTCTCGAGTTCCTTTAAATAAATGCCTTTTGGCGAGATGTTCTGTAGACTAGATGTCGCGACAGGCGATATCTTTACGCGGAATAGACTTATGGCTGTTCCATGAGATAATCTGCTGAGATGCTTTGTGTCGTTAATTGCTTTTATTCCTGCACAGACCCTGTACTTAATGTGCAAGGTGTTTTGAAATGTCACGCCCATATATTTGAAGTATGTCACAGCAGATACTGGTCCAGACTTATGATGTCAGTCCTTGATGCTACTATCAGAGAGGAAAAACGCGCGATCGTAGAAAAAGTGTGTTCGCACATAGCTATGTTTATTGTTGAATATGGAAGATAACGAGTGTTATTTCGACCTGTTATTTATGTATAATGCATATCCAGTAGAATCTCATCAGTCTGGACTAATTGCTATTGGCTTTACGTCGCACCGACACAGATAGGTCTTATGACGACGATGGGAGAGGAAATGGCTAGGAGTGGGAAAGAAGTGGCCATGACCTTAATTAAGGTACAGCCCCAGCATTTGCCTGGTGTGAAAATGGGAAACCACGGAAAACCATCTTCAGGACCGCCGACAGTGGGGTTCGAACCCACTATCTCCCGAATACTGGATACTGGCCGCACTTAAGCGACTGCAGCTATCGAGCTCGGTACTGGACTAATTGCAGCTCTAGGTTGTCCGAATAGATGAAATTCCGGATTAAACAAAACAATTTATGAAATTAGCCAAAAGTATATATTAAACACTTTCTTCTTCTTCTTCTTCTTCTTCTTCTTCTTCTTCTTCTTCTTCTTCTTCTTAATCTGTTTAGCCTCCAGGGTTGGCTTTTCCCTCGGACTCAGCGATGGATCCCACCTCTACCGCCTCAAGGGCAGTGTCCTGGATCTTCAGACTCTGGATCGGGGGATACAACTGGGGAGAGACATTGGGTCGGGGGATACAACTGGGGAGGATGACCAGTACCTCGCCCAGGCGGCCTCACCTGCTATGCTGAACAGGGGCCTTGCGGGGGGATGGGAAGATTGGAAGGGATAGACAAGGAAGAGGGAAGGAAACGGCCGTGGCCTTAAGTTAGGTACCATCCCGGCATTTGCCTGGAGAAGAAGTGGGAAACCAGGTAAAACCACTTCCAGGATGGCTGAGGTTGGAATTGAACTCACCTCTACTCAGTGGACCTCCCGAGGCTGAGAGGACCCGTTCCAGCCCTCATACCGCTTTTCAAATTTCGTACAGAGCCGGGAATCGAACCCGGGCCTCCGGGGGTGGCAGCTAATCACACTAACCACTACACCACAGAGGCGGACATTGAACACTTTGTTCAGTAAAAAGAAAGTGTACAGTACAGTACTTTAAATTTAAGGAATACCAAGGTTATTTAGTATACAAGATATAATGCAATACAGTATTAGGCCCTACAAAATTCAGAACAACTAGTAACAGTACAAAATTAGAACATGACAATCAAGTCCAGGCAGGGGCTGCCTGGCCGAGGCGGCAAAGGCGTGCTCGGTTCGCCCGGAAGAACATGAGTTCGAATCCCCGTCAGGAAGTCGTAAAATTTAAGAAACGAGATTTCCACTCCGGAGGTGCATATGGCCCTGAGGTTCACTCAGCCAAAGGTGGCCGGGCGTAGAGCTAATCACTCTAACCCATCATGTGCCGAGGTTACGGATAGTGGAAGCCTTTACCTTCCACCCCTCCAAGGGCCTTCATGGCCTGTACGGAGATGACTTTGCTTTGGCACTCAAGGGACACCTTCATTAACCATACTTGACACGCTTACTGATTTGAAGAAACTGCTGATCTTTTGTTGGTTTCATTTGACATTAATTTCCTTAATAATTAACTCACGCAGATGCCATAAATACTCGTAATATGCAGATATGTTTTATCGTTGTTGTATTCAAGGCATTTAATGACAATGTTTAGATGGGCTTTAATTTCACTAAGTTCACTGCTTCATCCTGGTCATATTCATCCGTTTCAGAGATTTCTGCTGCGATCACATTTTCAACATTTTCCTGCGTAGTTTACAATATTGCGCTCGTAACTCAGCTTTATACTGTAATTGCATTTATGTATTATTATTATTATTATTATTATTATTATTATTATTATTATTATTATTATTATTATTATTATTATTATTATTATTGAACGGCTATCCAGATTAATCGAAGTTCGGTCTAATGGGGTCTGGATTAAGGAGGTTCTGCTGTACTTAAATTCGCATTCTTTTACGTGTTATTATTATACCGTGTCGTTAGAAGTGTGTTATTGTCCATTTTTATTTTCTACAAAAAGCAAGATGTTGCAAGGACAAAGAATACCAATACCGTAAATATGAATGCACATTTGGAAGTTTTATATGCATCTGAGTATTTAACAGAGTCTAGTCGTATTAATTTAAATACTTTAAAGATTGAGACCAAAAGACCGTAGGTTTGGTTTTTAAACGAAGTCTGTTAACACGAGCCCTTTATTGATGACAGCGCAACATCTGATATTTACATACTTCTTCAACCCAAATCTCCTACAAAAACAAAAGATGCGTAGATCGTTCTTCTTACTACGATCAGAAGTCTCGAAGTGATATTTTATCTTTGTAGAGTGGGACTGTGCTTTGTGACGTACGTTTCTTTTCCTTGATCACCCCTTCAGGATGCCTTTCTTGTGACTCGAACCTGAACCCTTTCGTGTCTCCCGAACTAATAGGCTAAATGAAATGGCGTATGGCTTTTAGTGCCGGAAGTATCCCAGGACATGTTCGGCTTCCCCGCAGCGGGTCTTTTGATTTTACACCCGCAGGCGACCTGCGCGTTGATGAGGATCAAATGATAATGAAGACAACACATACACTCAGCCCCCGTGCGAGCAAAATTAACCAATGATGGTTAAAATTGCCTAACTATACTCTGCACTGCTTTACTTCTAAGCTGACTTTTTGGCTAATTTTGGCTCTGCCTGGTGGTTATGTGCTGAAACATAGACATCCAACAACAATCCCAAGCTGCCATTCATATCGACTTATATCGACAGAGTGCGATCTTGAAACCTAGCTGTTAGCGGCGAGTGATGTGTTAATTCTTCATTCTCTTTTATTTTAAATAATATATTCTCTTTTTAGTGTCGGATCGGATGCTGTTAGTAAGTGTAGTTTTTGTGAATTTGTTTTCAATCCGATTGATTAGCTTTTCTGAGTACGGTATTACATTTTACGAGCAGTGTTGCCAACTTATATTTTCAAGATCCGCTAAATACTACTAAAAATCCGCTAAAATTCCGCCAAGAAATCCGATCTCAAATAATGAGCAAAAAAATGAGCAAGAAGAAGAAGAAGAAGAAGAAGAAATTCACCGGGCGAGTTGGCTGTGCGGTTAGGAGCGCGCAGCTGTGAGCTCGCATCCGGGAGATAGTGGGTTCAAACCCCACTGTCGGCAGCCCCGAAGACGGTTTTCCGTGGTTTCCCATTTTCACACCAGGCAAATGCTTAATGAAGGCCACGGCCGCTTCCTTCCCATACCTAGGCCTTTCCTGTCCCATCGTCGCCATAAGACCTATCTGTGTCGGTGCGACGTAAAGCAAATAGCAAATAGCAAAAAAAAAAAAAAAAAAAAAAAAAAAGTCTCCAGTCACCTCAGCTGTGAGTTTCACTGGGATTAACCTCCTGCCTGCGAGCCGACGAGCTAAAACTTATAGGCGTTTTAGTGCCGGGTGCAAACTAGGTGAATCCCCTACCTCAAGGGCCACACACACACACACAGAACAGGCCAGGTCATTAAACGGTCTTCACCGAACTCGATAGCTTCAGTCGCTTAAGTGCGGCCAGTATCCAGTATTCGGGAGATAGTGGGTTCGAACCCCACTGTCGGCAGCCCTGAAGATGGTTTTCCGTGGTTTCCCATTTTCTCACCAGGCAAATGCTGGGGCTGAACCTTAATTAAGGCCACGGCCGCTTCCTTCCTATTCTTAGGCCTTTCTTATCCCATCGTCGCCATAAGACCTATCTGTGTCGGTGCGAAATAAAACAAATAGCAAAAAAATATAAACGACCGGGCGAGTTGGCCGTGCGCGTGGAGGCGCTCGGCTGTGAGCTTGTATCC
Organism: Anabrus simplex; assembly: GCF_040414725.1. Classification (NCBI taxonomy): domain Eukaryota; kingdom Metazoa; phylum Arthropoda; class Insecta; order Orthoptera; family Tettigoniidae; genus Anabrus; species Anabrus simplex. The sequence continues at coordinate 132,618,476 of NC_090273.1, forward strand.
GGGAGATAGTAGGTTCGAATCCCACTGTCGGCAGCCCTAAAGATGGTTTTCCGTGGTTTCCCATTTTCACACCAGGCAAATGCTGGGGCTGTACCTTAATTAAGGCCACGGCCGCTTCCTTCCAACTCCTAGGCCTTTCCTATCCCATCGTCGCCATAAGACCTATCTGTGTCGGTGCGACGTAAAGCCCCTAGCAAAAAAAAAAAAAAAATCCGCTGTCCGCTAAATGATATATTTCTCCTCCGGGAGTCTTCCAATTCAGCCAAATTTAGCGTAAAATCCGCTAAGTTGGCAACACTGTTTACGAGGGCTGTTTACAGCATCAGCTGTTCTCACGGTAGTAGCGCGCTGTTCTGGCAACGGAGTTACGGTGATGCTCATTTGTTTTGCAAAACGTCAATTTGGAAGTAAAGCCGTGCGGAGTATAATAGTTGATGCAACTGTTACAATTTTTCAGAAATAAATTGTCTGATCCCACAATTAGCCCCCAAAGATACGCAAAATCGGGAAGAACTATTGCAAGTATTACGGAGGAAGGAAAACAACAAGCTCGATTGCTGTTGTTGGTTTTTTACTTTCTTAGGAGGGTTTGTGAAGTGTTTCCGAGATCAGATAATATAGATGTAAGTCTGTGCAAATAGACTTACTACATTTCTAGCGATTCCGATTTAACAATCTTTTTAAAGCAAAGCAATCTCCGTACAGGTCATGAAGGCCCTTGAGGGGGTGGAAGGTAAAGTGAAGACAGTGGAGTTAAAATATGAAGTAATTCAAATTCGCCAAATTGTGCACTTAAATAATTAAGTGAAATCTTTATTAAACTGAATGTGCCACAACTTGCACGGGAATTAGAAGAGGAAGCTGGTAAATCAGTGCATCCTGAAACTCTGCGAAGGACTCTTCGAAAGGCCAGATTTAACGGGAGGGAGTCGAGGAAAAGCCATTTATCAGTGAAGTGAACCGAAGGAAAAACTGAAGTTTGCCTTGCAATATGAACACAAGGGCACAAAATGGCGGAAACATGTGTTATTTTGTGATAAGAGCAAAATTTAATATTTATGGATTGGCTGGGAGGAGAATGGCTTGGTGCAAACCAAATGACGAATTAAATTCGAAACATTTGCAACCAAACATGGAGGCGAGAATGCAATGGTATGAGCGTGCTTTTCGTCTGCCGGAGTAGGTGAAATGTCGTTTATTGAACATACAATGGACCATAAACGGTATCTAGCCATCCTGAAGCAGAATTTACAACAAAGTGAAACAAAGCTTGGGATAAGGGACATTTTTCATTTCGATCAAGATAATGATCCCAAGCATAAAGCGTGGAATGTCCGAGTGTGGCTGTTGTTTAACTGCCTAAAAGTGTTTGAAACTCCAGCCCAGATCACGGATCTCAATCCCATTGAGAATTTATGGAGTGAACTTCACAACAGAGTGAAGAATTCCAGAATAACGTCAAAGAAGGAACTGCAACGAAAACTGATACAAGAATGGGCTAATATTAGCCCTAAGGACACGGAAAAGTTAGTTTGTTCTATGCCACAACGACTGAAAGCCGTGGCAGTGCCACCAAGTACTAGCTTGATTTCATTTCCATGTTACGCTACAGTTTCGGTCATTAATATCCTTGTTTCCGAATATTAAAGTGGTTTTGTTATGTGATAAAGTGACGACTTATTTTTTATCTACATGTCATTTTTGTTCTGAGACGCTTGTGTTATTATGTAATCATATTGGAAACATGGTTTTGCACTGTCAAACTTTCTTTTCTGTATGTATAAAAAAAATACAAATATAATGTTGATATTGTCACATGTCATATGGTGTCCGAATATTAAGGTGACTCACTGTATAAAGTTAACGAGAGGCAGGCAACGGATGAAATGAGAAGACTACATAGCGTCTTTTCTGAAATCTTGAGGAGTGAGTTTGACAATGCCCCGATCAAGGACAGAAGTCAAGAAAACATTACTGTTCTGTCTGCCAAACCTCGACACAAAGCGGTACAGGAGGAACGATTAAGTAAAATGAAGTAATGTTATCTATAATATCAATATGGAAAGTTAGCGTACTAATTTATTTATCGTACAAGAACATTTATGTGGGTGAAACTTTTAATAATATTATAATGTAGGTAGCCCTGCGCGATGTCTGAGTCAACGATTATCCCTGAGTAGTTGAATATGTCATAACACTTTACACTTTAGTTAGTGGTGGTGATTACTGTTTTAAGAGGAAGTACAACTACGCAACCATCCTGTATTTATCACTAATCAGAGGGAAAATATGGAAGGGGTCCAACACTTCGAAAAATGAAGATATCGGCCAAAGGAAGACAAGGGCCACGAAGGGCATGAAAATGAAAGACTCCCTAGCCCTCGCAAACCTAATAGCGTCGGGGTCGGAAAAGAACAAGAGTTGACCAAGAGAGTCCCATAGGAGAGATGAAAGTGAGGAGCCTGGCACAAGTAAGTGGAAGCAATGCCAGGACTCAGCTGAGGGCCCCGTGGTCGCCAACCCACGCTCCAAAGTTCAGAGCCCCTGAGGCCCCTTTTAGTCGCCTCTTACGACAGGCAGGGGATACCGTGGGTGTTATTCTACCACCCCCACCCACAGGGAGTTTACACTTTAGTTACCAGATGACGCAGCAACTTAAACAAATGCACTATGGAGTATATCATACACTATAGTGTATTTGACCTAAAGCAATCTCCTACGAAAGCGTTCTCACTCGGAAGACATGCGTACTATCTGAACTCTGAAGATCATATTCTGTGTCTGTAAGCTGCTAGTAGTGACAGTTCCCACTTCCCAGTTACTATTTTCAATAGTACGTTATTCTGTTGTCGTTACTCAGTAACCTGTTATTTTTGTCCTCGTTACATTTGTAACAGTGACAGGCACGTAACTGTAACAAAGTAACTGCTACGTTATTTTTCAGCTATCTCTACTTAACACACTAAGGCGAAGGGCTGGCAACCAGGCATGAGTTGCAGGTACTTGGAAAATTTATAATGTCCAATAACGGACCAATTATATTGGTAATATGTTTAGTCTTGTAAAATATTAGGGCATCTAATTAAAAGGGAGTCCGTCCTTCTTTCATGACTCCTCCTTGACTTATTCTCCAAGCGATAATTCCTTGACGCCTTCTTTCTCACTTTTGTAATAATCTAAAATGTCCTTGTCGATATAAACTGATGACCACGTGGTTTTACACTTTAAGACAATCACGACAAAAACCATCGCCAGTTAACAAGATTGAACACCATGTCCATGTTAACAGTGCTTGGTGGTGATATGGACTAAGTGCCGGGCTGAGTGGCTCAGACGGTTAAGGCGCTGGCCTTCTAACCCCAACTTGCCAGGTTCGATCCTGGCTCAGTCCGGTGGTATTTGAAGGTGTTCAAATACGACAGCCTCGTGTCGGTAGATTTACTGGCACATAAAAGAACTCCTTCGGGACGAAATTCCGGCACCTCGGCGTCTCCGAAGACCGTAAAAGTAGTTAGTGGGACGTAAAGCAAATAACATTATTATTATTATTATTATTATTATTATTATTATTATTATTATTATTATATGGACTAAGTAACATAAGTCTAAATTCATGAATTCTATTATCACAGTCGGCGCGGTAAAACTGTATAAACCGAGCTCGATAGCTGCAGTCGCTTAAGTGCGGCCAGTATCCAGTACTCGGGAGATAGTAGGTTCGAACCCCACTGTCGGCAGCCCTGAAGATGGTTTTCCGTGGTTTCCCATTTTCACACCAGGCAAATGCTGGGGCTGTACCTTAATTAAGGCCACGGCCGCTTCCTTCCTATTCTTAGGCCTTTCTTATCCCATCGTCGCCATAAGATCTATCTGTGTCGGTGCGACGTTAAGCAAAAAAAAAACTGTATAAGACAAATGATCGGAAATTGTATTCTCTGCAAATTTTGTTATGTAATAGGCCTACTTTCCGATAGGAGCAATAACATAGATATTTAGAAATTAAATTTTAGGCGCCTTCCCCTAAACTACCGTGGGTGAATAAATTATTTATAGCCTTGAGTGTAGTGCCTTATTACCTGACTTTACATACCCCACCGATTGCTATGAAATTCTGTTCACTTATTTTCTCGTGGTTCGGCGTTGATATGAACTTAGCAACAAAAATCGAAATTCATGAATATCTCTGTTATCATAGCCGGCACGGTAAAAATATATGAAAGACATAAATGATCGGAAATTTCAATTTGTTGTTGTTGTTGTTGTTGTTTGAGTCACCAGTCCATAGACTGGTTTGATGCAGCCCTCCATGCCACCCTAGCATGTGCTAACCTTTCATTTCTACGTAACTACAGCATCCTACATCTGCTCTAATCTGCTTGTCATATTCATACCTTGGTCTACCCCTACCGTTCTTACCACCTACACTTCCTTCAAAAACGAACAAGTCCTGGGTGTCTTAAGATGTGTCCTATCATTCTATCTCTTCTTCTCGTCAAATTTAGCCAAATCGATCTTCTCTCCCCAATTCTATTCAGTATCTCTTCATTTGTGATTCGATATATCCATCTCGCCTTCAGCATACTTTTGTAACACCACATTTCAAAAGCTTCTATTTTTCTTTCTGAGCTAGTTATCGTCCATGTTTCACTTCCATACAATCCCACGCTCCACACGAAAGTCTTCAAAAACATCTTTCTAATTCCGATATCACCGTTTGAAGTGAGCAAATTTCTTTTCTTAAGAAAGCTCTTCCTTGCTTGTGCTAATCTGCATTTTATGTCCTCCTTACTTCTGCCATCGTTAGTTATTTTACTACCCAAGAAACAATATTCATCTACTTCCTTTAAGACTTCATTTCCTAATTTAATATTTCCTGCATCACCTGCCTTCATTCGACTGGACTCCATTACTTTTGTTTTGGACTTATTTATTTTCATCTTGTACTCCTTACCCAAGACTTCGTCCATATCATTCAGCAGCTTCTCGAGATCTGCAGTCTCAGATAAAATAACAATATCATCGGCAAATCTCAAGGTTTTGATTTCCTCTCCTTGGACTGTGATTCCCTTTCCAAATTCCTCTTCGATTTCCTTTACTGCCTGTTCTATGTAAACATTGAAATGGAGGGGGGACAAACTGCAGCCTTGCCTCACTCCTTTCTGGATTGCTGCTTCCTTTTGCAAAGCCCTCGATTGTTATCACTGCAGACTGATTTTTATACAGATTGTAGATGATTCTTCGTTCTCGGTATCTGATCCCAATCACCTTCAGAATCTTAAATAGCTTGGTCCAATCAACATTATCGAATGCCTTTTCTACATCTACGAACGCCATGTACGTGGGCTTGTCCTTCTTGATTCGATCCTCTAAGATCAGACGTAGAGTCAGGATTGTTTCACGTGTTCCTACATTTCTTCTGAAGCCAAACTGGTCTTCTCCCAACTCAGCTTCAACTTATATGACTTAAATTAAGTAGTAGTCTACTTATCGACAGGACCACTATTAACATCAATATTTGAGAATTACATTTCAGACCTTCTCCTAAACTGCCATTTCACTCAGTGTGAATCGAAGTATTTATAGCCTAGACTGTAGAGGCTATCTATTTTACTTTACATACTTTACAGACAGACAAACAGACAGACAGACAGACAGACAGACAGACAGACAGACAGACAGACAGACAGACAGACAGACAGACAGACAGACAGACAGACAGACAGACAGACAGACAGACAGACAGACAGACAATTAAAAAGTGCATTTCCTTGTTACTGTGGGCCCGGGGTGTGTGGCTCAGACGGTTAAAACGCTGGCCTTCTGACCCCAACTTGGCAGGTTCGATCCTGGCTCAGTCCGGTGGTATTTGAAGGTGCTCAAATACGTCATCCTCGTGTCGGTAGATTTACTGGCACGTAAAAGAACTCCTGCGGTACTAAATTCCGGTACCTCGGCGTCTCCGGAATCCGTAAAAGAGTCGTTAGTGGGACGTAAAACAAATAACATTATTATTATTGTTAATGTGGGCACGAACGATACAGAAATAAATTTCTTTTTAAATTCTGAGAAATGCACAGAAAAAACTCTTATTTTATATAGACAGATAGACGGTTACCTAGTTGTACTTCCCCTTAAAACAATAATCACCACAACCACCTCCCGAATGGAAGCTGACCACATCCTAACCCAAGCTGCGTAGCTCACTCACTCGGTAGTGCATGTTTAAATTTGGAGTTGTTGTCAGAATGTTAGGCCGGCCCCGCAGTGCAGTGGTAGCGTGTCTGTCTCCTATCCGGAGGCCCTGGGTTCGATTCCCGACCAAGTCTAGGAATTTTACCTGGATTTGAGAGCTCATTCGAGGTCCAATCAGATTATGTGATTACAATTAAGGAGCTATCTGACGGTGAGATGGCGGCTTCGCTCTAGAAAGCCAAGAGTAGTGGAGGAGAAGATTCGTCGCGCTGATCAAATGACACCTCGCAATCTGCAGGCCTTCGGGCTGAGCAGCGGCCATTGGTATGTCATGGCCCTTCGTGGTCTGGTTTGTTTTTTGTGAGAATGTAATAAAATGAGCGAAGTTACTAATCGAAATGCGGTTAAATACATCATGCCATAACATGGAATAGTCAACAGCTGTCTGCATATTACCGGTCTGAGTAGTTCAGGCAGTCGAGCGTTGGCCTTCTGAGGTCAAGTTAGCAGGTTCGATCCCAGGTCGGTCTGGAGGTATTTGAAAGTGGTCAAATACGTCACTCTCATGTCGGTAGATTTACTGGCACTTAAAATAACTCCTGTAGGAAAGATTTTGGCACCTAGACTTTTTCGAAAACCATAAAAGTAGTTAGTGGGACGTAACACTACTAAGATTATTATTATTATTATTATTATTATTATTATTATTATTATTATTATTATTATTATTATTATTGCTTGCATATATTTCCACCATTTGGTGTAACCTTCGAAAATGGACGGAATGGGTTACCACCATTATCAGAAGAATTGCGATTTAAGTTAAATATGTTTTATAGAATAAAATGAAATCCAGATAACGCGAGAAACATTTCCATCCTGATCTTTCGAGGTCTAAGGCTGAATATTAGCATTCAGAGTTGTATTACGAAGTAAGCATGATCCATTGTCTTCTATGGATAATAACTTATGATTAGAAGGTCACACCGGAGGTGTATACAAACGGCCATGCATGTTAATTCTACAGTAACTTTCAGTAGCCTTAACTTTGTTTTGGACGCTTTAGCCTAATCAGCACTTTAAAAATGTGCTATGTATCTTTATTCTATCTCATTTACAGTAGAACAGTTGTTTAGACCATCTTCAGCTACAACGATAAACTTAAGAACCATACATAACAAACTATAGACAAATTCTATATTATAAAGTTTACACTTCTTTCCTTAGTGATATCTTCGATAAGACGTCCATTTTGTAACATTATAAAATATTTGTTGTTCTGAAAATTTGTGAAAATACATTAAAATACAATTTAAAACTTCAATCTTTAATCGATGTTTTACACCAATTTACCGGGCTGAGTGGCTCAGACGGTTTAGGCGCTGGCCTTCTGACCCCAACTTGGCAGGTTCGATCCTGGCTCAGTCTGGTGGTATTTGAAGGTGCTCAAATACGTCAGCCTCGTGTCGGTAGATTTACTGGCACGTAAAAGAACTCCTGCGGGACTAAATTCCGGCACCTCGGTGTCTCCGAAAACCGTACAAGAGTAGTTAATGGGACGTAAAGCAAATAGCATTATTATTACACCAATTTAAAAAATGACTATGTATTAAAATATTGTGCTGCTCAATTGTATCTTCATATGAAAGTAGGCTCTTGTTTACACTATAATGTTGCCGATGGATAAGTGTGAATGTGTAAAAACAATTACCTAAAATATAAAGTACATAGGAGGCAACAATCTCCATTATATCCTTGTTTTGATTTGGATACATTAGTTTTAAATGGTAGCAGTTGAGTTTTTTCAAAGATAGAAGTCCTCGAGAAATTTCTTGTTGTTTCATGTGTCAAATGCACCAGCAGGAAAATGAGAAAACTGAAGCATTTTAATTCAACGTCATCTGGCCGTTTCCTCGTCAGTTTCGACATTCCGTCTTACTCTAGGCAGAGTAATCCGAATCTCTCTTGGAGTGAGGTAGTTTCCCGTTACTTTCCTTACCGAGCCATAACTTGCTATTACATATCATTCTGCCAAGCCCACTGAACTGCACGCAGAACCGATCCTACTAGCGATATTTTCACATCCCTCATCAAAAGGACTGACTGCATAAGGAATGCCATTACTATCATCGCTCATACCTCAGTCATTTTCATGTTGTCAGGCTAAGGATAGGACTGAGGTAGGTCAGTAAAGGTAACAACTTTGTTCTTGTCTATACCAGAAGACATAGTGAACACTAGTTCTAGCCAGCAAAGGCATGATTAGTATATAAAATAAAATAAATGTCAACCACAATGAAACTTGTTGAATGTGTTTTCTACATTTTACCTAGGGGAGCGCCACTGGAGCCTTCGCCAATTTCCCATGTCAACAGTCCCGAACTACCACCTTTCTAACCCTTTCCTTTCTGTCGTCAAAATCTTCATTCCTTGAGAGAGCCGACATGATCGTTTCTCTCTTCAGATTAGAGTTGAGCGAGTGGTTATCTAGTTGTACTTACTTTAAAAACAACTATCACCATCATGACCACTTCGATAATCTACACACCTGTCACAATGCTAGTTTTTCAAACCAGTTTTTGTCTGGACTCTAGGGAATGATCACGTTTATACGATAGGTGATATTATGGAAGCTACTGCACGTTAAAGCCATTACAAATGTCCACATGATATCTGATAAACACCTATAGGTACATTTTATTGATCACAGGATAACAGAACATTACACATTGTCTTCGTACAATAATATTTAAGTCCTTTAATGCCGACTTCCTAACAAGTCACGATATGACTGTTTAGAACTGTAGTAAATAGTACTTAATGTCATTTCATTCCAATAGAATTCCTTTCCTCTGAGATGCTGCTACTGGTATGATGTTTATCTCGACAACTACTGCATATTCTGCTTCTTGTATGCCTGTGTATCGACGACTCTTCTGCTGATTATTTTTCTGGCTCGAATGATAGAACTCAGGCTTTCTCAGCCGGAGTTGGTGGACTCGATACTGGCTTAATGCTAATCTGACCATATTTTTCCGACATTTTAGGAGATAACTGTTTTATAAAAATGGTGTCAATGTAATAATATATATTTGTATATACAAATAGGTAGATCATATAACGCAGAGAATTAGTGCATGTGACACATTATCTGATCCTATAAACATTAAGAGGGGGATTCCTTAAGGCAGTATTTTTGGACCTTTATGTTTTCTAATATATATAAATTATAAGCGTAAAGAACTGGAATGAGAGGTAAGACTTTTACGGATTATGTTATACTGTGTAGAGTAATAAAAATGTTACAAGATTGTGAGCAACAGTGTTACCAACTTATATTTTCAAGACCCGCTAAATACTACTAAAAATCCGCCAAGAAATCCGACCTCAAATAATGAGCAATAACAGCGAGAAAGAAGAAGAAAAAGAAAAGTAAATGTCTGCACTCACCTGATCTGTGAGTTTCATTGGGATTAGCCCCCTGCCTGCGAGCTAAAACTTGCAGGCGTTTTACTGCCGGTTTATTAAACGGTCTTCCTTCATAACATAAATATAAATGCTACTTTCTCACAGTTTCATTATCTGTCGTCATTCATCAACTAAGAGATAAGTAACCTTTCCCCACGCATTACAAATTTATGATAACCATGATCTCATAACATCAAATCCAAATAGCAAGTTTTCCTCATGCGACTGCTAGCTCCTGACAAGAAATACGGAATAGCTCAGAGAAAGACTGGAGTACAAATTAAAAAAAAAAAAAAAAAAAAGTAAAATGGATAAAACACTTAATTCCGCTATAATAAATCTAGAATTCCGCCAAAAAATCCGCTGTCCAGTAAATGATATTTTTCTCCGTAAACAGTCCTCTGATTCCACCAAAGTTAGCGGAAAATCCGCTAAGTTGGCAACACTGGTGAGCAACTGCAAAAATATCTTGACAATGTTGTGAGACGGACAGTAGGCATTGGTATGATGATAAACGGGGTTGAAAATCAAGTTGTGATTTTCACTAGTAGGAGAAGTCCACCCAGGTTTAATTACTGTGTTGATGGGGGTGAAAGTTCCTTATACGGGTCACTGTAAGTACCTAGTTGTTAAAATAAGGAGAGATCTTCATTGGGGTAATCACATAAAAATTATTGTAAATAAAGGGTTCAAATCTCTGTACATGGTTATGACGGTATTTAGGGGTTGTAGTAAGGATATAAAGGAGAGTGCATGTAAGTCTCTGGTAAAACCCCAACTAGAGTATGGTTCCAGTATATGGGACCCTCGCCACGATTACTTGATTCGAGAACTGGAAGCTGTCCAAAGAAAAGTAACTTGATTTGTTCTGGGTGATTTCCGGAAAAAAAGAGTAGCGTTACGAAAATGTTGGATAGTTTGGGCTGGGAAGACTTGGGAGAAAGGACACGAGCTGCTTGACTAAGTGGTATGTTCCGAGCAGTCTGTGCGGAGATGGCGTCAATGACATTAGTTGAGGAATACGTCTGAGTGGTGTTTTAAAAAGTAGGAAAGTTCACAATATGAAGATAAAGTTGGATTTCAAGAGGACAACTTGGGGAAAATATTATTTTATAGGAAGAGGAGTTAGAGATTGGAATACTTTACCAAATGAGATGTTCAATAAATTTCCGAATTCCTTGCAATTATTTAAGAAAAGACAAAGTAAAAAACAGATAGTGTATCTGCCACTTGGGCGACTGCCCTAATTGCAAATCAGTGGTGATTGATTGATTGATTGATTGATTGATTGATTGATTGATTGATTGATTGATTGATTGATTGATTGATTGATTGATTGATTGATTGATTGATTGATTGATTGATTGTGTATCTTATATAGAGTGCAAAGAAAATACTTCAGTGGGGTAGGACATACCTATACTCCATGTCAAACATTTGCCAAACACTGACAGTAGTTGACAACAAATGGTAAAACTTCCGTTGACCATTCGCAAAAGATAGGTTAGAAGTCCAACATGGTGCGGATCGGACGACGTCACAAGTACTAACAACGGCGATTTAAAAGGTTGCACGGCAGAGCAGCGTATTCTACTGTATGTGCGAGAATGGACAAACCTGGAATTAATTTTCTTAAAGCGAGTAAATGCGACAGTGACAAGAGCGTTGGTCTGTTTTGGATAGCCGGTCTGAGTGTCTCAGACGGTTGAGGCGCTGGCCTTCTGACCATAACTTGCTAGATTCGATCCTGGCTCAGTCCAGTGGTAGTTGAAGGTGCTCAAATACGCCTGCTTCGTGTCGGTATATTTACTGACACGTAAAAGGAATCCAGCGGGACTAAATTCCGGCACCTCGGCTTCTCCGAAAACCGTAAAAATAGTTAGTGGGACGTAAATCAAATACAATTATTATTATTATTATTATTATTATTATTATTATTATTATTATTATTATTATTATTATATGGAGAGATGTTGATCTCTGGAAAAGGCCATTGGTCTGGACTAGTTAGGCAATTGGTCTGAGGTCAAGCAAAAGGGAATCTGGTTGGTGGATCCCTGGCAAAGTTCAGGTATTGTTTCACATCATCTTTCTGTTTACTCTTTCCTAAACACACGAATGTTCAACGGAAGCGCCAATAACTAATATGTAATGTACTGTATATATTAACTATAGTCGGCTATCATTTAGAAAAGGACTATCACTGAACAGCCAAATTTGAGAATAAAATATTGAAATCTAAGTTGAATTCACTTCTACGGTTCTAGTTTACGAAAGTAATTTGTCAAACTGATATTCAGAAAACAATGCATTTCTGAGCTTACTATTTATAAATGATCAGTTATTGATGTCCTCCCACCACTAGTGTTGCATCCTCTAATTTAACTTGCATAATAAAAAGAAATTCCATTTTCAACGAGTCATTGCTATGTCCCTTATGCTACAGTACTATACTGTTCTGATTTCCTTATATTTTCACACTCAAATTCAAACTAACATCTCGTACGGGCAAAAGATCCACATGGGTCGACGCCCCAAACAAATAGATTAAATAAACTTATCTCCGTGCTTATCTCGTTGTGCTCATTACTGAGCGTCGTGACCTCATAACTCCATCATTTCCTTGTTGCAACCTTGACAAGATGTCTCCATCCCGAGCGGTTTTCACATTTCATTAATATGACCTGAAGTGGTAGCCCAGTGATCTTCTTCGCCTGATCTACCCATCTACTTGCTGTTCTTCCTCGTGGTCTACTGCCTTCAATTTTGCCTTGTAAAATTACCTTTTCCAAGTTCTCTCCATCTCGTCTTAAAATGTGGCCAAGGAACTGGAGGTAACGTTCACTCACACGGGAAGATAGGCGTTTCTTGATGCAGAGTTCGTCCAGAATGGAAACATTTTTTCTGTCCAGGATACACGTAGCATTCTCCGCCAACACCACATCTCAAAGGCATCAATGCGTTTTTTTTGTCTTTAGCATTCACGGTCCAGGTCTCACAGCCGTACAAGAAGACGGAGAACACTAGTGATTCTACCAAGCGCATCTTTGTGGCTTTAGATATTGCCCGGTTCTGCCAGATCTTAGTAAGTTTAACCATTGCAGCACGACCTAAGACAATACGTCTTTTTACCTCTTTATCACAGCTTCCCGTGTCATTGATGACAGACCCCAAGTATACAAATTCCTTAACTATATCCAAGGGCCTGTTCCACAAACGAACTTTGCAACTTTTCAACTTTGCACTTTTCACTTTTCAATTCTTGCAAAGTGCAAAGTCTTTCTGTTCCACCATGAACTAGGCTGTACTTTTCAATTTCTTCGCAAAGTGAAAAGTCTTTGCGAATGAGTGATCCGATCGAGTTTATTCTATGAGCAAACTGTATAGGCCTAATACTCTATGATTTTAATGCTTTACTTTTCGCGGCGAACTTGGCGGTATAATTGTCGTACCGTTTAAGTTTTTATCGTGGAAAAGAAAGGTTATTATAAGAAGCTGGCTGTGCTGGAAGTTGTCAAGGAGAAACGTGACATCCTTTTTTGACAACTTTAAAGATAACCTCTCAAATGATGACACACATCAATTAACGAGAGTACCGTCAACACATATACACACAGAAAGACATTCACCCTTCATTAGAAATCCGTCGCTATATTAAGTGGATTATCAGGCCAACGTACTGTTAGGAAATATTACATTTACTATAATATCTACGACTTTGGTAACAGTTCTGCAAATAATTGATTCTGATGTCCCATGCATTGCTGTTACACAACAGCTGGGCACCATTTACTAAAAAATGTAAACATAAGAATTTGTTCTTTTTTGGAAAGGAATTTACTTCTTTATCTTTCAATAAATGACCGATCATTTCAAGAATATAATCAGCCTCTTGGGATAATTCGAAATCACTCACGATATTACGTCGAAGTGAGGTTATGAAAATTAATCCTGTCTTTGTACGTTCCATTATTGGATTCTTCATCACTGTCCTCACTTGATGCTAACAAAAGCTCACCTCGTGACGTGTTTATATCACTAAACCAAATTCTACGCCGAGAAACTAATGTACATATTTGTTAATTAACATATGAAAAGGGAATCATCTCTTTGCAAGATTTATGAAAACTTTTCACTTCATTTCTTTGCACTTTGCATTTCTATACCAATAGAGGAACATAACAGGCTTGAAAAGTGAAAAGATTTCTAACTTTTCACTTTTCACTTTTCACTTTGCAAGCTAAATCTGAAAAGCGATGGTGGAACAAAATCTGAACTGAAAAGTGCAAAGTGCAAAGTGAAAAGTTGCAAAGTTCGTTCGTGGAATAGGCCCCAGGTCCTTTAGGTATCCCGTAAGTTGGATTTCACCTTGCCGATCAACTACCATTAGTTTGGTCTTTTTGATGTTTATCTCTAGACCATACTGAAGACTAGTGTTCTTCATCCTTGTAAGCAAGTCATGAAGTTCCTCTTCACTACCAGCGATGAGGGAAGTGTCATCTGCAAAGCGCAGGTTATTAATTTGAGTGAATGGTATAATCTGATAAAAATGCTTTGGTCATGCACCCAAGAGCTGAGGGGCTGGCTCTCGTGAACACAATTTGGCAGTTTCGATCTGGCTCAGTCCAGTGGTATTTATGTCGGAAAATTTTTAAAGTAAGAGCTAAATTAATGGGGATATATACTCAAAAAACGCCAAATTCTTGTGGGTAGGTTTACTGGTAGGTAAAAGAACTCCAGCGGGACAAAATTCCAGCACTACGGCGTCTGCGAAAACCGTCAAATGTACTGTAGTTAGTGGGACGTAAAAAATTAACATTATTTAGTGGTAGTAGTCGTAGCAATAGTATTGCATTCTAGAATTCAGGTTTTCCCCTCAAACTTAATTTTTTACGTAGTGTTAGAACGCTGGTACTAGTCTGATACTTCCGGTCGTTCTCCACGGATTCTCATTATAGGAATTGAAATTAACGTACACAATGCAGGTGGAAGTAACAGACCTCGTGCATTAGCTGCACTAGTCGTAATTTGATGTTAAATAAAAATAACAGCACTCGTCAATTCTATATTGAAATAAAAGAGATGTAATATTTGATTGGATGCATCAGTGAACAAGCGTTAAGTGTGCTGCTCGATCGCATTGTTGTGTAAAATGAATATTGATTACTCTTTCCTGGCGAGGACCATCAATAACAGCGCTGATCGATTACACCCGCCAGGTGAAGGGAAATTAGAAATCTGGCGAGACAGTAGCCGCATGTTTTAGTTTGTTTCTCAATCTCCATCGAGTAGGTCCGCTATAAAAATAAATAAATCTCCTCCTTCCGGTTCCTTTTATTGATAGTTATTTAATACTGATCTATGTTCTCATTCCGCTATTGATATAACGTTTACCCTGAAAAAAATGCAAGCGTTATACAAAGGGAATTTATAATTTTGTTTGTTCCCTTCAAATTGTTGCCTCCTTCATACACAAATTCGTGTATACCCCCATTAGAATAATTTAGCTCTTATTTTAAAAATGCACGAACATAAAAGATTGAAAAAGATTTACTATAAGCTAATTGTTCTGCGTAGCCCACACATTTTTTTATACTTAAGACTTAATTAACATTTAACTTAAATACATCATACACTCAGTTCAAGCCACTTTTCAGATTTGTACACTTTTAATTGTATAATAAGTAAAACCATGTCATTCCCAGTTTTACGTAACATTTGAATAATAGCGTAAATTTGGTGACGTATGGGACTTTTTGGTTTTCCAGAACTTAATAAATCTTTCGTATTTTGAACAGTGGTTTATTGTGAATAGTTTAGTATAGAAATGTGGAATAAAACAACTAAATGAGAGCTGAACTATAATAAAAACAAAGATATTACAACCTCAAAAATCTGTTAGTCAACGTCTTGATTTTATCCTCCACGGATAAATGGTTAGCGTGCTGACCTTTTGTCACAGGAATCCCGGGTTCGATTCCCGGCAGGATCAGGAATTTTAACCATTATTGGTTACTTTCGCTGGCACGGGAGCTGGGTGTATGTGTCGTCTTCAACATCATTTCATACTCATGACGACGCGCAGGTCGCCTACGGGAGTCAAATCAAAAGACTTGCACCTGGCGAGCCGAACACGTCCTCGGACACTCCCGGCACTAAAAGCCATGCGCCATTTCGTTTCATTTGATTTTATCTTTTACTTTTTTTTTGCTAGGGGTTTTACGTCGCACCGACACAGATAGGTCTTATGGCGACGATGGGATAGGAATGGCCTAGGAGTTGGAAGGAAGCGGCCGTGGCCTTAATTAAGGTACAGCCCCAGCATTTGCCTGGTGTGAAAATGGGAAACCACGGAAAACCATCTTCAGGGCTGCCGATAGTGGGATTCGAACCTATCTTTTACTAAGCCTATTATGATACACATGTGTTTGTGGGGAAACAGAAATAATATTAGATCACTCATTCATCTAATCACTCCCTGCGCATAAGAGCTGAAAGATGAGGGCAGATTCTCTTTCTACATCGCATTCAATTCCTTGTTGATCTGTCTACTCCGGCCACACAAATAGCACCGGCCTACCTTGTTTTCTTGCTCTGGATATTGAACAAATTATTAGAAAGAAAATACCTAGAAAGGCACGACTTTCTACGCCATCTGTAGGCCTTGCATCTCTTTCATTTCCAAGTCTATGTTGTATCACTTCAATTTATATATTAGGCAGGTCGTAACATTTTTCTCAACATTCTCCTCTGGAAACAGTTCTAAATGTTCCATCTCATTCTGCACCCACTAGCTTGCCTTTAGGTCCTGGCAAGTGAAGAGTGGTGTTCTGAGCTCGAGTTCGAAGGTTCTGCGGTGCATTATACTTCCTACACATAAATGTTTCCTTCCCATAGTAATAGCTATCATCACTATCACTCTGCTGGTCATCTGAGTAAGTCTGATAACCATCTTGATCGATTGTACGTCGGCGCTGTATTGTGCTTATCACACGTATATCTTGCAGTGCTGTCGCTACCGGCGTGCCAGGCGTCAGGTGTCTTGGGAAGGTGCGGTATCCAATTGATGAGACCATACCGCACATGGGGCGAAACACTGGTAATATCTGACAATTTAGCTTCCTGAATTTTGTTCACATACACTTTTGTTCAGGTCTGCAGTAAAATTACCATTGCCGACTTTGGGTCCCTTTCTGCACGAAGTTGTGACACTTGCACGGAACACCAAACATTCCAGGAAATTACTATAGTTGGGCCCACGGGAGTTGGAGTCTGGCATTTGAGCGGTGAAAGCAGTAACTACGAAGTGCACTGTGTTGTCATAGTTAACCTAAATCTGCGGCATATCGCTCTTTCATACAGGCTGAATATTTAATCAAATATACAGGCCTAATGCAATTCAATAAACTTTGACCCCTTCCTAAGCTCGTGCTAACAATTACAGCATTTAAGACAGAACTCGTCATTGCCGATAAATATGAGATGTCATAATCACTAAACTGATAATAACCTCAAAAAATACACATATTTAATAGAGAATAGAACTGTACAACTAGCCACTGACTAAGTTACAAGAAAATCAACTAACAACGCAAATAATATTGAGGAAGCAAACACGTAAATAATCATAAAGCAGTAACAACTAACACAGCTAACACAGTACCACTCCGAATACTAACACAAAAGCGACTGAGAACAAGCCAACCCACGTGGCGTTAGCATATTTAAATGTGGCATCTCTGTTATCGTTGCCATAGCATCTGATCATTTTCGAGCAGCGTTAGTCAACTTTTTCTCACCGGTGGCGCTAAACGTCAGACTCCAACTCTCGTGGGCCCAACTATAATCTCATGTACGTATATCGGCAATGACGAGTTCTGTCTTAAATGCTGGAATTATTAGCACGAGACATATGTGTCTAACAATGCCACTTGCACGGAGGCCCAAGGAGGGTTGGAAGCCACCTGCAGGGCTGCCGACAGTGGAGTTCGAACCCATTATCTCCCGGATGCGAGCTCACAGCTGCGCGCCCCTAACCGCACGGCCAACTCGCCCGGTCGAACGTGGACAGAAGCTGACTGGCGGAAAGTAATGTGATCTAACGAATCACGTTTTTGCCTGTTTTCCAATGACGCACGTCGTCGAGTGAAGCGAAGACCAAATGAAGTATTTCATCCTGGATGTGTGCAAGATCAGGTTCAAACTGAAGGTGGGCCTGTGAAGATTTGGGGGTGTTTTTCATATTATGGATTGAGCCTATTCGTTGAAGTGACCACTAACATGAACCAGCATGTTTATTTAAACATTTTGGGTGATCAGGTGTCGCCTTTCAGTCAACATCTGCATGATGAGTATGTTATTGATCTATTGATTTGTGAAGATGACAACAGCGAAGTTCATCGGGTTGTTCAAGAATTTCAAGTCTTGACTCAGGAGATACGAAATTTTCTCAAGCTCTTACTTACAGGAAGAAAGCGCACAGTGAGAAGATGGCGCTACTGACCTGGTGTACATAGACGAACAATGGTTGTCATGGTAACAGTGATGTCGGGAAATAATTGACGACGCTAATTCCAGATAGACTCCAGCCCAACAACATTTCAATGTTAAAAGATAAACTTCAAACATTTTGACGAGGCACGTTCACATTTGTGAATGGACTGGGGTTGAGACTTGCGACTGAGATAGGACAGTCCTATGAATGGGAAGGAGGCGACAATGGTCTTAAGGTAAATCCATGCATGAAAGGGAAACCACGGAAAACCATTTTCATGTTCGAACTTATTTCTCCCGAATGCACAGTAACATGTACACGATTCGACTCGCGCAGCCAATAACTTAGAGGAAGTTCTTTATGGGCCTTCCTTGTTGTGAGTTAAATCGCCAGAGAAGTGTTGTAACCATACCAAGAGACGTGAGAAGTTTGAGAAGGCACAGCCCACGAAGTAATGTATTTAGAATCGAGCTCAGGAAAGTGTAGGCTGTCAGAACATCATGATGTATTACTATCAAAGACGGAGAGGTACAACTCATCATTCCCCATTTTCCAATTGATTGTGTAATCAGTTAATGCAGACCTGTCTTCATATTTATGTACCGTCATGCCTTGTCAACACGCCACGCAGTTCATGCAGCGCAATTAATCTCACATTATCGTTCTCCAGCCTATGATACACATGCTGTTTCAATGTTTGCTCCAAGGTGTGGAGAACAGCGCTCGAACTCATCACCAATACCAAAAGCGATAGACCTAGTAACAAAATAAAGTAAAACAAAGTAAAATAATAATAATAATAATAATAATAATAATAATAATAATAATAATAATAATAATTGTTCCGGGGTTACCCGTTGAACGCAGAGGTGAAAGAAGGTGCCGGGATGAATGGGTCTAGCTACAATGTCAAGAAAAGAATTTAACACTTAAACTGATGGTTATATTTTTGAAAAATAACAAACTTAACATTTTTTCACTTAGTGACATAACAATGACATTTCAGGTACAAAACAGAAAAAATCCAAGATTTCAGAACTTTAACACTCTTGAGCTTCAAGCCCCTAGTTTTAAGTGCTCTCAGTTTTCCAAGCCTACTCAAGGCAACATAACATGAAAACACAATAATCGCTGGACTTACAAGGCACTATTTACAATTAGAAATCTTATTACACAGAGGTATCTAGTACCCAACCTACAGGGCCTTAGTGAAAAAGAACAGGTTAAATAAATGGTCCGAGTACAACATAAATGGCGTCAAAGATTGAGCTCCAAAAAAAGTTAAAGACCTACAGGGCACTTGGCCGACGAAACAGGGGCTAATCCCAAACTACTGAGGTCGCGCGGATGGAAATAACTTTAATACATTGCAGAAACAAATGTGGCACCTCAAACCAAGATGAAGGGGAGCTCGAGAGGGTATATCACTCTCTATCCCCGATGTACAGTTTACGATTTTATGAAGTTTTACATTAGCCGGCTGAGAGTCAAACTTTTATAGGCAAACTAGGTTACATAGTCAATGTTTCGGACCTTTCCCTCAGGTTAAACTGCGGAGCAAGCAAGAAATAAAGATGTTATGTGGCCATTACCTTGTCGGAGTACCGCTGCCTGATGAAAGAGGCGCCTCCCGCCTCCTGCTTGACACACACACTAGGTTAGATGACGATCAATTGGCCAAGAGACGTGAAAATCGGCAGTTTATAAACCTTCGGGGAAAGTTCGAGACCTTTCACGAATAAACCAGCCACACCCTCTCAATTTATTAGTGGATTTAAAAGTTACACTCAAAATCGAAGAAGAAGGCAGTGATGGTTGAAAATTAATTACATAAATTAGGGATTGGCTAGATTCAAAACTGGCGGAAAGAAAAGATAAATATTGCCAACCCAAAAATAAATGAGTATCAATTAGTAAAAAAACTCATGAATACAAAATTTCTTTAAATCAATAGTTCTTTCACTTCGCACCAGGGTGCAAGATCATAGTTTTTTAGCAGTGACATCTTTGGATGAATGTCCAAACTTCTTGATGAATATTTAACAAAACAAGTAGAAATAAACACAGTACAGGAAACTTCAAAATAACAAAATTCCATCAGATATTAGTGGTGAGATCTTGTGAGTAAAGTTTTAAGTAGGTCTAGTTTCAAGTTCACGGTTTCTCCAGTAGAGGAGTTCTTTTAGGCGCAAGATTTAAATGCGCGGCGTTGGGGTGTACCTCCCGGTATAATAATAATAATAATAATAATAATAATAATAATAATAATAATAATAATCAAACAGACAGATAAGTTTAAATATATTGGCGAGTAGATAGAACCAAACATCTCTGAAAATGAAACTTTCGCATCGTGCATGAATAAAATGGAAATGGCTTATCAACCGACCAAAGACTTTTACAAGGAAAAGTCCATATCCTTGAACGCAAAACTCAGGCACTATTGCAGTGTCATAAGACCAGAGACTTTGTATGCAGCGGAATGACTTGCTATGAACAAGAAAGGCCCGATAAAAAAACTGGAAATTAAAGAAAGAAAGAAAGACCGAGCTCGATAGCTGCAGTCGCTTAAGTGCGGCCAGTATCCAGTATTCGGGAGATAGTAGGTTCGAACCCCACTGTCGGCAGCCCTGAAAATGGTTTTCCGTGGTTTCCCATTTTCACACCAGGCAAATGCTGGGGCTGTACCTTAATTAAGGCCACGGCCACTTCCTTCCCACTCCTAGCCCTTTCCTGTCCCATCTTCGCCGTAAGACCTATCTGTGTCGGTGCGACGTAAAATAACTAGCAAAAAAAAAAAAGGAAAGAAAGTAAGATCGCACCAGGGTGCATGATCATAGTTTTTAGCAGTGACATCTTTGGAAGAATGTCCAAACTTCTTGATGAATATTTAACAAAACAAGTAGAAATTCACACAGTACAGGAAACTTCAAAATAACAAAATTCCATCAGATATTAGTGGTGACATCTTGTGAGTAAAGTTTTAAGTAGGTCCAATTAAAGATCAAGATGAATATAGACGTCGGCATAATCATTAACTCTATACTAATGTCCAGAAGATCTCTGATGTCATGCGAAGAAGAATTGCATTTTATGGCCACTTGCTAAGAATGAAACCCACACGATTAACGAACCAGATCTTTACCTATTTTAAAAATAAGGAGCCCCAGCGAACTTGGTTCAAGGAGGTGGAAAGGGACCTGCAGGAAGTGGGGATCACTTATGAAGATACACAAGAACTCAGCCCAATCAGGAGGAAATTAAAAGACCAGCAGGGTTTTGAAGAAGGGCCAAAGTTGAAGACGGGAAAGACGTGGACGGAGGAAGGAAAAGAGCAACACCGGTAACGAATGAAGAAGCAATGGGCAAAGATAAAAGCCGAGAGAAGAAATAACGTGGTCCTTAGTAGGCCGCAATTTGGGAGCTTCATTCATCCCATCGCTGGCCCGATCATTGACTGGAAAACATGTTGTAGATTTTCATTCATTGGAAAGTCCGCCTTCGTAGCGTAACGGTTAGTGTAATTAGCTGCCGTCCTCGGGTGCCTGGGTTCGATTCCCGGTACTTCCAGAAATTTAAGAATGGCAGGAGGGCTGGTATGTGGTTGAAATGGTACATGCTGCTCACCTCCAATGGGGGTGTGCCTGAAAAGAGCTGCACCACCTCAGGATGAGGACACGAGTTTACTTACTATTCATTGGGAACAGAAGCCCAGCTGTATTAGTTTGAATTCTTCGCAAAGGAGGCTGCAAAATGACCACAATTACCTACCTTCTGTCCTTAAAGAGGACTGGGAGATGAATTTATAAGGAGCACTGGAGTATTGTGGGCTGAGTCTGGCGAATGTGAAGGTGTTTGAATCTGGTTTAGTGGGAAGGGACACGGAAAGAGAACTCTGAAACTAGATGTTCCGAACAGAAATATCCGTTTCAAACTTCAAAACTCATGGAGGATATTCAGGTTTTCTGCCTGTTACCTGAGATACGTTGGAGGGATATTTTTCACCCTTACTATGAGCTGCGTCGACTGATTTAGTTATCTTAGTGTATAACTGGGCATCTCTTAACCCCAATCAGAAAAAAATACAAAGTAACAATCCAGATTAAATATATTGCAAGTATCGTCCTTAATCTTAAATTTAGATGACTGCTAGTCAGTATATGTATTTCTATTTAAAAAGGCCTAATTTACTTACATTATCATCCTCTTTATTTCTGCTAAGCAGTTGTCCTCGTGTGTCGTGGGCCGAGAAGGGATATTGCGATACTAATTTTTGTTATTATTTTTTATGTCCCACTAACCACTGTTTGACGGTTTTCAGAGACGCCGAGGTGCCAGAATTTTTCGCGCAGTTCTTGTTTACGTGCTAGTAAATCTACCGACACGAACTTGACGCATTTGAGCACCTTCACCGGACTCAGCCAGGATCGAACTTTCCAAATTGAGGTCAGAAGGACAAAGCCTCAACCGCCTGAGCCACTCAGCCCGGTGCGATGTTATCGATATGAGTAAATTGCTATTCGATATTTTAGTATCGATATTTTATTTCTATATTTTTGACCCGGTCGAATGACTGGAAACAGGTTATGGATTTTTATTTTCATTTTTCGTTTTTGTGATAGTGATACCTTTGTTATGACTTTACTGATATTGAAAAGATGGCTGGGAAAAATTAAGGAAAAGTGGTATTAAAAGAACAGTGCGTACAAATTTATAATATTGAAAGAACACTTCGTGACTAGTCTATTACAGTAGCCTTTTTTAATATGGAGAAAAGGTAGTGGCCGATAGGAAGTCTTTTACCCTTACAGGACCGAGCTCGATAGCTGCAGTCGCTTAAGTGCGGCCAGTATCCAGTATTCTGGAGATAGTAGGTTCGAACCCCACTGTCGGTAGCCCTGAAAATGGTTTTCCGTGGTTTCCCATTTTCACACCAGACAATCGCTGGGGCTGTACCTTAATTAAGGCCTCGGCCGCTTCCTTCCCACTCCTAGCCCTTTCCTATCCCATCGTCGCCATAAGACCCATCTTTGTCGGTTAAATTCCCTAAACTTGGGTTTTCCAATTCTTGTTTCAAGATCGCTATTTGTACCTGTAACCGTGTTATTTCACCAAGTGAAAAGTTTGTTAAGTTTGTGATTTAAAAACTATATAACCTTTATTTTAAAGTTTTTGATATTGTAGATGGACCCATTACACCCAGCACCTTCTTTCACCTCTTTCTGCATTTCACAGATAACCCCGGAATTATTATTATTATTATTATTATTATTATTATTATTATTATTATTATTATTATTATTATTATTATTATTATTATGTCCTCTCCAACGGACTCTTTGCAAATGGACACTAGTTTTATAACGGTAGTTCTATTCCAAGAGCTGCCACTTCCACCCGATGACACCTCCCACAGCTATAGTGAAACCTCTCCCGCCCGCGTTGCCTCGAGGAGATGAGAAATTCCTTTTTCAATTACACTTGATATTCCTGCATGCAGCTTGTTGATTGATTACGTGATGGTCACTGGGCTCCCTGTGCACCACGTAAATTGCTACCCCCTCCCCCTCCCTAACCGATACCCTAATACTCATCCAGCCCCGAACACCGCCATCAACAGTAAAAATATAGAACGACAACCGTGAAAAAACAAAAGAACCAACACTCCTGTTGAAGGTGACAGAAGGTGACGATGGCTCTCATTTTTACTAAATTAATGACTTGTGTAACGAATTTACCATACGGTTTAGGGAAGTGCCAGGTGGGATCCGACGGAAACCGATGCGCGAAATTACGACGAGGAGTTTCTGCGGAACTGGAAGCCTCTCTCCACTCAATGTGTACAAACAGTTGTCACGAAGACAAAAGCGACAAATACTTGCACTACACCAACTACTTAGCCCTAGGGACGTTCCAGTATAATAAAAGATCGATATTTAATTTCTTACATACATTATCAAAACATGATATCGCGGCTGTGAGCTTGCATCCGGGAGATAGTAGGTTCGAATCCCACTATCGGCAGCCCTGAAGATGGTTTTCCGTGGTTTCCCATTTTCACACCAGGGACTGTACCTTAATTAAGGCCACGGCCGCTTCCTTCCAACTCGTAGGCCTTTCCTATCCCATCGTCGCCATAAGACCTATCTGTGTCGGTGCGACGTAAAGCCCCTAGCAAAAAAAAAAAAAAAAAAAAGGACAAGGAAAGAAAAACACAGCCAGATGATGCTCAAGTACTGGGCAAACATCAAGACCCACCCCAAACGCAGCAGTTGAATATCGTGGTCCTTAATCGGTCTATACGAAATAATAATAATAATAATAATAATAATAATAATAATAATAATAATAATAATAATAATAATAATCTCTTGACCGAGAGAGTTGGCCATTCGATTAGGGTCACATACATTCGGGAGATGGTTGGTTCGAATTGCACCGTCGGCATCCCTGAAGATGTTTTTCCGTGGTTTACCATTTTCACAACAGGCTGTACCTTAAATAAGGCCATGGCCTCTTCCTACCCAATCCTAGCCGTTTTCCAACCTTACGTCGCTGAAAACATTCGATGTGTTAGCGGGGCGTTAAACCACTTGTTGTTCTTCGGATGCCGCACAGTGGTCTGAACACCGATTCTAGCCGGCAATAAATCGTATCATCTTTCCGGGTTCACAAAAGCCGATGAAAATGTATACTAGGGGGTTTTCGAGGTCGTTGATTACGAATCCGTTAACGGATTTTCAATGAAAGGATTAGGGGATCCACTACGCGTCCGCTAACTCGCAAAACTTAAGGTAGCCGGACAAAATTTAGTATTCCGCGAATGGATTCATGGCGCGCTACCCTCCCGTTAACTCTTTAATGAAATTATGAACAGGGTTTAGAAAGAAAAACGTATGGAATCCTTGACAAATGTCATGATTTTATTTCATCTAAATCCAGTTTGGCGAGGAAGGTGACCTGAAAAGGAATAAGAACGTATTACGTTTTATTTAAAATGTTTCGAATTTTTAGCGCCATGTTACTTACTTTTAAAAATGCTATTTGTTCCGGGCGTGGGCCCATGTGGATCTTTTGGCCCTATGTTACTTGTTAGTAAAACTACTTACGAGTCATGCCTTGCGTTTACTATCTGTATTTGATATTTCAACGTCCTCTTCTTCTGCCTTGGAAGTCTCTTCATCCAATGCCTCCACTTCCTCTGTCCTCTGTACTTCAGGGGTCAGTTCATTCAAGTGAATTTCGGCTTTGATGAGGTGCATTGCAACTACTACGTCCGACGAAAACAGGAGACTGTGTATTAGATCAGTTGTGTCCTTTCTGGAGGTCTTCCGGGTGGTGCTCCCAGAAGAAACTGTAATCCTTGTTTCGGGATTCTTGGGCCTCCACGGACAGCTTTCCGATTGGCAGTAGGGCGTATCTGATCGCCTGAGCACCATGAATTAAGACTTTGTGGACGGTCGGAGGCATAGGGTACCAATTATATAAGTACACGTACAATTTTGCAGTGTCTAAGGCGTACGCGCTGAAAGCCTCATCGTTCACCTGATGACCACTGGATAACCCAGAGAAAAGTATAAATATCGTGAAGCGAAGGAACTAAGTCCAAATATAGTTGAATTGGGTTTTGTTGTCGTACCTGCAACATAACAGTAAATCTGATGATTAATTCTTCGCTGACTCTGGTTGTTTTCGCTGCCTTTTTCGGATTGCGATAGAACCTTCTTGAGATGCTGCCGGTGTTCGAGGTCCAAGTCCCTTTAACAACACTGTCAATATTCAGTCCCAGCTCTTTACACAAAGCCTCCTGAATAGTGGATTTTCGATCTTTGACATCTTGCATTTGTTCATCCGTGGTGTTTCGTAAACTACCTTTCAACAACAAATTTCAGTGTAAAGAAATGCAGTCAGATCCATGGTGTAGAAAGGCTCGGAGTCATAAACAGTGGGTGTTGCGTTGCGGTAGAGGGTGGGAGGGGGAATGACACTGATAAGAAAAACTAGTGCGGTGAAATTTTTTCGGATTGTTTATAAGCAAAAAAAAAAAAAAAAAAAAAAATTGCTAGAAGTGGCAGTTGATTTTTGGTGGAAAATCTTTAGTATAGTGAAGTCTGAAATATAGAGAAGTTAACTGGTTGATACGGTCTTTTTAGCCCGTGCAGAAGGACTTATACTTGTGAATTTACTCAACAAATACCCTCCAAGAAGTGGTTCTTCAATATCCTGGTTGGTTCAAATAAGATATAAATGGTTAATTTTTCCAAGTTTTTAAAATTGTCATGTTTGTGCTTCACTTTTCCGCCACTTACACACTCCAGGGCAGATATGAGATACCTGGGGTGTCTAGAATGAGTTCCCAAAGTTTTTTCAGCGATTTCTTGACTTCGATTTTATCGATTTTTTGCCGGCTAGAATCGGTATTTAGACCACTGTCCGCCGTCTCCCTACGAAGGTTGTTGATCCAATTGATTGTGATAACTCGTGAAACAGAGGCTCGAAAGAATTGCCAGCGACGCAGGTCTTTAAGCCAGGAATTTTTCCGTGTCCCCTCAAATCGTTTTGCTTCAATATTCTCCTCGATGAAAAGCTGGAGAAGTTCATATCGTTCATCTCTCATAATGTACCTGAGCTTTCGTTCCTCGATGGTTGTTACAAGTTGACGACTTCGCCATTTGTCTCCCTTTCTGCCCAGGATACTCGAAGAATTCTTCTGTACATTTCGAAAGCTCCAATCCGCCTGTCCTGCAAAGGGCTGAGCGTTCAGCCTTCAAAACCATACAGACGGGCAGGGAAAACATCGCATGGCCCATCCGAACTCGGAGCTGGAGGTAGAGATCTCTACTGCTGAACAGGACCCTCAAACTGTTGAAGAAAACACTAACAAAATAAAAAAAATAAAAAATTGAAGTACCCCTTTGAAGCGTCCGGAATGTATTTCATTAGTGACATGAAATATTTTAGTTTCTTATCACAATTGAGCGTCTGAGAAAGAGAAGGGGCTATCTCACAAAAATTCAGAAATTGGTTTTATCGTGTTTTTTTTCATAGTGATGGTATCTCTTAACAATCCTGTGCACTGCTTGTGGCTGTGGGAGAGTTCCTTGTCTGTTCAAATAACACATAAATCTGAGGACTTGGGAATCAGCTGTGCAGTTAAGGGGTAACCCAAATGCCTCAGTCAACTGGACTGGAGGGGCGAGAGAAACATTTAGTTACTATGCTAACCAGAAAATGTCTTATAATGGTACAAATATTAGTTTTAGTGGGAGTAAATTATCTTGTGGTGGCACAAACAGTGGTTTTAATGTGAAAATTTAAAAATACACTTAAACATTGTAGTGAAGGACAAACTAAGTGTTGAGGGTAGAAAAGTACTGAGTATAGAAACAACAACAATAAAAGTAACAAAAGACAAGCCAGGTTTCCTGTTCCTTAAGTTCTCATACTCACATTCAGAGTCATGGACAAAAGTTCATATTTTTCGAAAAAACTGCAGGCCAAAAACGAATAAAAAGATGAAAGTGTTGCTTACAAACGAAGTGCTGAAACAAGCACTGGGAAACCTAACTACCCTGTACCCATCAGGAAGGGATATTAATCACTTAATCACTTGCTGCTTCTACATTCCAGCAGTACATCACGCACAACATTTAAGCCTCAAACCAACTACTAAGAAAGTGAATGAAGATCTTGGCACTGAAAACCAAGAAGGGGGAAAAATCCTAATTTTCAGTATTATCTTGTTTGCATACAATATTATTTATACATCGTTTTATTAACGATTAA
Source organism: Anabrus simplex (assembly GCF_040414725.1). Classification (NCBI taxonomy): domain Eukaryota; kingdom Metazoa; phylum Arthropoda; class Insecta; order Orthoptera; family Tettigoniidae; genus Anabrus; species Anabrus simplex. The sequence goes on from NC_090273.1 coordinate 132,646,416, forward strand.
ACTTAAAATGTTATTCTACTCTTAATTTTCTGAGTTACACTCATGTGTAACTAATTTAAAGAGTATAAATTGACATTTAAATTTCCAATTATGTTGTGTGTTTTGTATAGTCTAATAACCTTATTTATCTCGAAGGTTTGTTTTGTGCGTTAGCCCCTTCTCTTACTCTGGCACAAAATTTGGAATAGACTGAAGGCTAGGTATTTTCTTTCTAAACTGAATGTATATCCTACCATTAGCACGTTTATTCTTCTGTATTACCTTTACCTGCATTGGTATCATATCTCTGAAGTCATTCTGTTTCATACTTACCGCTGTAAATGAATTCTTCTTACAAGATGCTGTAACGATTCTAGCCAGACTTTCTCCAACGTTTATATTTTTATCTTTACCAAATACCGTTGTGTCTTGCCCATTTTCGGCTCTTATCTGGGGATGTCCGGCATTCAGTTGGAAGAAAATGTTTCCAAACGAACATTAAATCATGCTTTGTAGTTTATAACAGAATATCAAATTAAAACGTTCAAAATTATTGAATGAAACACAGTTTCGCATACGTGCTGCCATGTAAATACATGATCATCAAACATAGAAATGTTTATTACAAGGTAGTAATAATAGAGCACGGTTGCCCACTTGTGCTTCCTCTTAAAACAATCATCACTACCACCATCTGTGGGTGGGAGTGGTAAAATGACACCCACGGTATACCCTGCCCGTCTTCAGAGGCGACTAAAAGGGGCCTCAGGGGATTCTCAACTAGGGAGCGTTGGCTGGTGATCACTGGGCCCTTTAGTTGAGTTCTGCCATTGCTTCCATTTAGAGTACTTGTGCCAGGCTCCTCACTTTCATCTACTTTCTCGGGTCCTCCTAGGTCAGCTCTTGTTCTTTTCCGACGCGGGCGCTATTAGAGCATTCGAGGGCTAAGAAATCTTTCATTTTTACGCCCTTCGTGGCCCTTCTTTCTTTGGCCGATACCTTCATTTTTTGAAGTGTAGGATCCCTTCCTTTTATTCTCCCCGATTATTGTTATATAGAGCACGGTTGCCTACTTGAACTTTCTCTTTAAACAATAATCACCACCATCACAGGGCCGTTAGGTGTGTCCTGGCATTGCTTCCACTCTTTTGTGCCAGGCTCTTCACTTTCATCTCTCCTATCCGACCTTCCTTGATCAACTCTTGTTTTTTTCCGACCTCGACGGTATTAGGTCTCCGAGGCCTAAGGAGTCTTTCATTTTCACTTCCTTCGTGGCCCTGCTTGTTCTTTGCCGATACCTTCATTTTTTGAATTGTCGGACCTCTTCCATTTTCTTCCCTCCGACTGTGATAATCTTAATAGAGGACGATTACCCAGTTATACTTCCAATCATTACAATAGTCATCACCACCACCACCGCCATTCTTGTTCAGTCCGCAACCTTACGAAAAGTTAAGAACACTGTTATGTTTTTGACAATTCGTATTTGGGGTTGAACTTCTCAAACTATATGAGTGTAAGGGTCTGCCTGTAAAGGCGTACTCGGTTCGTCCGGAAGGACGTGTGTTCGAATCCCCATCAGGAAGTCGTAAAATTTAAGAAAAGAGATTTCCAGTTGCGGAGGGGCACAGAGCCCTGAGGTTCACTCAGCCTACACCAAAAATGAATACCAGGGCAAGGGCGGCCGGGCGTAGAGCTAACCACTCTACCTCATGAAGTGCCGAGTTTGCGGATAAGCCTTTACCTTCCACCCCTCCAAGGGCCTTCATGGCCTGTACGGAGATGACTTTGCTTTTTTGCATGTTCCTTTTTTATATGAACGTCTTTAACAAATTCTCAAACCAAGACAAGAATTTCGAGATGAAAGAACTATCCCTTTACGTTATTTAGTCTTCCGGATATGGTATTTAAAAAAATACTGAAGTTCAAAGGAATAGGCCGATATTTGGACAAGTAACAAATAATACCCTACAGGTAACTTCAGAAACGTTCACCAGACATATAGAAGAAGGCTGTACTGGAGTGGCTAAGGCTGTGTTTGAAATTACGTATCTAGAAAATATATGAAGCGCACTATGATTATTCTATTTTAAGATTACTCCAATAACATGATATGCTATCAGCCAAATGTGAACCGACTGAAAGCCTACAAATTTTAGGAGACTAGAATCTGTAAAGGCTGAATATTTAAGGAAAGCTCTCCAATTGTAAGAAATACATAGATTAGACTAGCATACTTTCTAGCTGGCACGGACTGCTTCGCTAGGGAAGTTGGTCCATCGTACGAAACTCATTTATTTATTTATTTATTTATTTATTTATTTATTTATTTATTTATTTATTTATTTATTTCATAGCACCAACAGAGATATTTCTCAATTTACAGGTGGATTAGTCAAAATACATTTATTATTAAAATTAACATTTGTTGGAAAGAACCTAGTACGTCAAAGTAAAATTAACTTAGACGATTTACTTCGAGCAGAGATCTAACATCGCACACCTTACATGTCTTCTGTGATGCTAGTGCTTCAGCCGATGCTGCTATTGTATTTTTAAGAAGTGAAAGTAATTGTGGGACGACAGTGCAGTTGTTAGTAGCGAAGTCACGAGTTTGCACCGGTGTAGAAAGTAACTAAGCCTAGACTAGAAATGTTATCTTGCTGCATTGGTGTCCGTGTGCTAGTCACTGTCAAGAATAGTTTAGGTCTCATGGAGACTCCTCAATATTGTTGGACTGATTCTACTGTTGTATTGAGTTGGATTAGGAGGGATGGAAGATGGGGAACATTCGTAGAGAACAGAATAAATGAGATACTAAAGTTCACCCAAAGAAATGAGTGGAACCACAAAACCCTGCTGACTTGCAGTCACGAGGATGCTCGGCTAAAGAACTCCTAGAATCTGCCTGGTTGGAGTGTTCTTCACCTTCAGATGTTGGTCGTGTCATTGATGTTGGTGACAGAGTCCGACAAGCTTCAATGTCTCCACTGAGGGAGGTACAGGTGACGAGAAGCGGAAGAAGAGTAAACTTTCCTGAGAAAATGAACCTCTTTAGCATAGTTGATTGTTGCTTCGTGCAACAATCAAGTAGAAGAGGATGTGAGAAACCAGTAATGTGTGTTCTTTGTGTTGTTTACTTCCTTGAACTTGGTTACGTTCGAAATGGAGAACTCTTGGAGTGAGTAAAGAGGAAAATGGTGTGATTGTTTGTGATTTGTAAATGTCCGGAGAATTAAACCCTGTGTGAAAGTATATTCTGAAGTCCTGTAGTTAATATTGTTGGGGCAAGGATCTGTGACACGGTTAGTGCGCCAGTGTCTAACCCAACAATGAGTATGCTATTGATACCCCGATTGTTCCAAGATGACTACAGCAAAGTTCATTGGGATGGACGCATGTGTGTCTGGATGTTTGAACAATCCTCCACCCCATTACACATCCCCCCCACCCCCGACTTGAACTCTACTGAAAGTCTGTAACAACGGGTAAAACGCCGACATCACCATCGCTTAACCTAGATGCGACGTACCTGTGCAAGCTTGTAGACGCAATTCCTAGCTGAATCCAGGTAGTTATCAAGTCCATAGTCGGAGTTACACGGTGTTAATTGATGCTTGTAAAGATTTCTCCAAGGGTGAATCATTTTTTGTCCAGTAAGCTTATATACTATTACTTAATTACTGCGCTCCCTTCCTTTCATTATACCAATCTATCATTCACTCAATGATCTATACACGCATAGAGACATGTAGCAGTTACATTAAATTACCTCTTTCTGTATATACATCTGATCATTTCTAGTGGAGAGTTCGGGGAGGTTCCAGTTCTTTTGCTTTTGTATAGGTCTTCTTTTCTTTCGTGTCAAAGTCTCTATAATGATAAGAATTCCATTTTAACGCATGTCCGTTGTCATTTTCATACCTACCTTTATTATTTCATATATATTATATGTCCGCACCCATAAACCAGACCAAGAACGATCTAGGGCTCAACTTTAGACTGATCTTCACAAAAAGGAAATAACATTCCTGGCTGGGAACTGACAGAGTATGACACAAATCAGGGGAGGATGAAACAGCGCGTATGCAATCCATCCAAGGGTGCTATGGGAACGGAGCCACCTCTGGCAAGTTCTTCATATACCCTGACAGCGAGTTCCATAGCTCTTCGGAGAGCCAATAAAACCCCTTCTGAAAGCAGAGGTACTCGAGAAAAGACAAAGAGTATCTCTTCACCACTCGGAGTGAATTAATTTAAATAAAATTGCTGTGGATATACATGAGGCTACTCTGCACATTGCGCACATAAATGTAGTCTTTAAACAACATTTTCTTTACAGTAAGAAACTAAACAACATTTTCCTTTGACTCTGGCTGGTGACTACGTGATGAACAGTCTTTATTTGTGCTGACTATACCTACACATTCAAAAACAAAATTGTAAATATAATACGAAATACCAAAAGAGAAAGGCACCTGACGGCTCTTAGTTGAAACACCCGTTAAATCGATGTTGAACCTCGTAAACGACAGAAATCCAAGTTTTACAATTTTAAGTTCACCATCAGAAAATTAATTAACCTGCTTCGTATGTTTATTAATGGCTCTGATTTGTAGTGTTATTATAAAGTACGCAGGTGATTCAATTAAAATGACTTCCAAATTCATGTTTGTGATATTTTATTTTCCTCTTTCACCCCAACCTGATGGCTATATTTTTCCAAACCTCCCGGAGATTAATGAAAATGTAACATCACATCCAATCATGGCGAGATTTTTTCTCACTACCTGTTTAAAAGTTCAAATGAATCAGAACATGAGGAAATATTTGATAAAAATGATTTATTTCCGAATAAATAACATACAATCACTCTTCTGCATTTTCTTGGTACTTGCCTAATGACAGAGCGTTGGACACAATAGAGACATGAAAAATCCGCACGCATGAATGTGAGTTGAAACTGAAAAGTGTGCGCCTATGAGACGAGTAAGATGTTCAAAAACGTTCAAATTAATCCACTGTTCCTTCTGCCATAGCAAAAACAAGATTAAAAATTTACTACACCTTCGATGCTGCACAACGAGTGTCTGGGCTTTGTGATACTGGTTCTGTACAGAACTGGATCACAAGGCCAGAATATCAGTTGTCAGAGCTACATTACAGACAAAGATTGTTTTTGAAAAACGTCGGGGGGCTCCACCCCGCCCCAATCCGAAAGCGTGGCGATCAACCAGATCTACATCGCCCCCGCACTTATCACTAATATCAAGTCGCAGTGCTCATAAAATGAGCCAAAGAACTTGATATTTTCGTAAAGAAAGATGATCACTTGAAGTGCAGCTGAAAGTTAAGTTACGTTTTTCAAGTAATGACGAAAATATGTTTTTATATAAAAATATATTATATGCGTGGTGTTGAGGCAGAAGGAAAAGTGAAAAACATAAACGCGTCACTGTACACATTTCTAATGGCACACAATTGAAATTGTCACCGAGAATGGACAGGTGTGTAGCTGAGAGTGTAAGCCAAATTCGTGGAGTACGAAATGAACTGGCTTCAATAAAATCAGAACACTTGATGCAGTTGGAGCTGCCGTTTCCTGAGGGAGACTGGGTTGACGCAAACTGAGTCAATATCTTGAGAGAATAAGGCAACGTGCTGGATCGGGGTTCATTTCAGATCCTGTAATATACACTCACTCACAAGGGATTCATTTCGCATTAGTCCGCACCAATAAACCAGGCCAAAAACCATCTAGGGTCAACTGTAGACTGATCTTCACAAAAAGAAAATAACTTTTCATTGCTGGGAAGCGACAGAGTATGACACAAATAAGATAAATTCACTGACATATGTTAGGAATTTAGAAACATATGCTGGGAATTAAAGTATTGATTGAATCGAATCTTAAGGAACACTTTCGTTGATTGAACGAATGATTAATTTCGAAGATAACAAATACAAAGAGAAGAACTTCGACAGTGATGTGAACACGCAGAGGACACTTAGAACTGAAGACTTTCTGGTATTAAAGATGAAATTTCAGGAAGAGTGAATAATAAGTAATGCAAACACCGTGTTCCATTTGCACATAACCTAGAATGAACAAGCACTATCGGCTGTGAGGTCGGACTGTGCTATTTCTTACTTACCTATATTAACCCTCTTCGTCTTCTCTCTTCTTTCTTCACCATTGGGCCGAGGAAGGGGAGGATGAAATAGCGCGTATGTGATCCAACCGAGGGGGCTATGGGAGCGTAGCCACCACTGGCAGACATACTTTTGGTACTTTGACATCTTTCGGAAAAGGATAACTGGAAAGTCGTAGTACCGAGATACGCGTTACGACGTAATAATCAAAGTGGCTGACATTAGCTCTTCCCTTGCTCAAATGTATCCCCTCCCCGACGGAATTTCCAGTATATACTAACTTTGCCGTAATTTCCTTTCCCGAAAGCGCAGTGAGACCAAGCTATTTCTTAAGTACTGTACCTGTTTCAGTCGAGTTCTTGACACTCTCTTCACCATTGGGCGGGGGAAGAGGGGCGCGAAATAGCTCGTCTCCACACCAACGTAGTAAAAGTGTATTATACAATTGAAAATTTTATTTAAAGGTATTGTTTATGCAGACAAGTAATATATATAGTGTGTAAAATGAGAGCGAGCTATTCCTTATAATTACCTCTAAAGAGGTAATTGAAAAAATAAAGAAAATAAGGGATTGTAAAATAAAATTAGGAAATTTAAAATAAGAATGTACAGGAGAAATACGGAGAGACAAACAACATACTCCAGTTACCGAAGTTGAAATATGGAAGATGAATATTCCCGATGTAAAAGGTATTTGTAAGTGTGGCAGAATATCGATGAGATTGAAAATAAAAAATGACGGCTTCATGGATCGAAAAGGCGAGTATATCAGTGAGAGGAACGAAGAAAACATGGAAAGAAAGAAATAGAGATGAAAAACAAAGAATGCAAGAGGAAGGATGATCATCATCTCGTTTGAGTTTTCCCACATATGGGTTCTACTTTCTTCCAGTGTGTCTTCGAATTCAGTCGATCCATAGCCTCCCACGGCTGAGTTTTTGGAGCCGGTCCAATCACCGTGCTTGATGTCGGTGACCATTCACGTTCGGTGGTAGGACGGTCTTTGCAAGTCAGGTTCACTTCTGCGGAGTACATGCCCATACCATCGCAGGCGTGAGCCGTAAGTTTCCTCTATGATTGGGGCAATTTTGCATTTCTTCCGATCCATTTGACAACAGCAGCATATTGATTTCTTGATCATGAAAGGAAATTTGAGAAATTGGTGAGAAAAAGGAAGTTGGAAAAGATTTACCCATGAGATGCAAACGAATGAAGATGGTAATGAAATAATGTTGCAGAAAATTATACGTAGTACTGGGAAAGGAATTGTTTATAGCAAGGTGATGAAAGAGGAATGTGGAGAGTCGACATAAAATCATGAAAGATTAAAGAGAAGATGGTAGGAGTATTTTGATAATCTGCTAAACATGAGAAATTTTGTAGAGGTGACGGTGGTAATACAGTGGGATGACTCAACAGTAGAAGATGATATAGCAATAATAAAGATGGAGATATAAGTCGGATAAGTGATAATGGGGAAGGCTCAAGTAATGGATGAAAGAAGTGTGGAAATAACAAATCTGTTATACAGAAATGGGTGTACAAGGCAGTCGGAATAGGAAACATAATTGTGATAACAGATAAGAAAAAAATATATTGTTTGGGGAAGTAATGAAGATGCAGGAGTAGAGATGACAAAACAGATTACGGAGATTAAGTTCAGACCCAGAACAAGACGAATGGATTCAATAAAGAGGAGTGCAAGGAGAATAAACAACCTGGTCTGAGAAAAAGTATGGGAGAGGAATGATGGAAGAATGGAGGGAGGCGAAGAAGTGCCTTAACTGCCCAGCGAGGCAGGAGCGGGACATGGGGAAAAGCGGAGGGTCGGGTATTCTTGCGATCTTCACCATTCGGTGGAGGAACGGGAGGAGAATACCGTAGCTTAGCTCATGTATTAGCCAACCCTAGGGGCTATAGGAGCGTAGCCACCTCTGGCAACATACACTTTGAAATGTGTATGAATTGAGCTATTTAATACGTACCTCTACTTGTAGATTCTTGAATGTCTCTTCACCATTGGGCGGAGGAAGTGGAGGGAGAAATAGCGGCGTCCCAAGCCAACATAGGCGCTATGTGGTCGTAGCAACCTTCGGGACCCCGTAATAAGTTCATCGTTCGGTACGGCGATACATGGAGTGTTTGCATTACGATGAAGTAGAAAAGTAGGTGTTGCGTCTCCGTGGAGACTTTGATATCAGCGATAGGGTTTGACCGGATAATGGTGGGAATATTGCTTTTAGAGGAAGCACAACACTAATTAGAGGAAAAAGCCGATGAATTCCGAACCGTTGATGAATGAAATTATCTGCAAAGCGATGGGAAATGCCATGATGTGTGTGGATATAAACGATTCCCTATGTCTCGTCAGAGGACTGCAGTTGCTAATCAACAGTGGGTTGGATAGGAAAGAGCAGACTGGCGGGAGCGGGCTTTAAAATGTAAGTGGAAGCAATATGAGACTCAGCTGAGGATCTGTGATCGCCGAGCAATGTACCAAGTCGGCAAACCCTCTCGTTATAAACAACATTTCCAGTTCACACAAAGGCAAGTGGAAAGCGACTGTGAAGACAACAGGGTTACCAACTCACGTAATTTGACGCATCAGGTTCTCCCACTTCTTCGTGTTGCTGGGCTTGATTCTGGAAATGACGTGCCGAAGTGCTAGATGTTAGGCCCTTCAAGCAACAAACATCATCATCATCTCTTTTCTGGACAAGATCTTACACGCGGAAATGTTGACAACTCAGGCAATAAGACCACACGACAATTTTAACGTCTGTATCTCCTCCCTGAACTGCGCTACAAAGAGACTTACGGTGTTTCTTATTGACAATATTCGAACGGTTTAGTAAACGTGTGCCATCTGCCGCTCAACGATGTATGCTTTCGGTTGCTTAGAAACCAAACAACAATATCATTGTTGCCCAACAATTAGGTCTTGAATCCCTGCGAATTCTATTGCGGGTGTTGGATATGTGAAAGGTGACTAACTTTGGAAATTTATGCTTATTCTCTCTTGAATAAATCATCACGTGTATGTTACTCTGGATTTTTATACATTAACTAGCAAGATACCCGTGCTTCGCTACGGTATTATACTGAAATTTATAATTGAATGCTTATTGTTTTAGATATATAATCCGCCGAAATTCGCGATCTGACTCGTTTTCTGCGAGAATCCACCAAAATTCCCGATCTGACTCGTTTTCTCTTATTTTACGGCACGTTTCCTCCCATTTTTCAATCTTCCTTTCCAGCAATCGAGTTCGTACTTCCCGGGCTAAGCTCAGGTATTCTTCCCGGTCAGTTGTGTACGTAAATCTTTGCCATCTTTTCCTATAATCGTTTTTAATATGAATAAAATCCTTCAGGAGATCCGGCGTGGTGTTATATTGGGTGCTTTGGCGGCATTGAACCGGCGGTCGGACTGCATTCTTAGTCATTATCCGTCCAGTAGCCGTTTCCAGCGCGGTCCGCACATTTGATGACGGTCCGGAACATTATTATTATTATTATTATTATTATTATTATTATTATTATTATTATTATTATTATTATGTGTTGCTGGAATGGCTGAAGACCGGAAAACCGGAGTATCCGGAGAAAAACCTGTCCCGCCTCCATTTTGTCCAGCACGAATGTCACATGGAGTGACCGGGATTTGAACCACGGAACCCAGTTGTGAGAGGCCGGCGCGCTGCTGCCTGAGCAACGGAGGATCCTCTTAAGTACATTAATAACAGTAAAATCAATTGGTCTCACCTCCTTCTACACCCTTCCGCCGTTAAGTTTATTTACCACCCCCCTCCCCCCCCAAAAAAAAAATTAAAAGAAGGCTTGTTTCTATATGTTTAAGGGAGATTCCAAACACCAATGTTCACGTCTATTACCTTCAGTTGTGAGATATAAGTATCCCCATAAAAATAATTTACGTTCTTCACTTCATTTCACACTACTCCCCCCCCCCCTAAGTGAATTTTCCCGCAAAAAATACTTGTTTCTTTAATAGTAAAGGATCCTCTAAATACCAATTATCACGACTCTAACTTCTTCAGTTTTTGATTTGTGTGTCCTCATGAAAGGAATTCATCTCCTTTACACTCCCGCCCTCCAAGATGGTTTCCCCCCAAAACGCGTTTTTCTTTGTCTTGAAAGGAGATCCAAATACGAATGTTCACGTCTGTAACAACTTTAGTTTTTATTAGATGTATGTATTCTCATACAATTAAGACAATTAATTTTTCAATTCTTTCACCCCCCCCCCCCAACCCTTCATTGGATTTTCCGAGAATACGTGTTTCTTTACTTTTAAAGCAGATTGCAAATATCAAATTTCACGTCTGTAACATCTTCATTTTTGAGATATCAGTAGCCTAATTAAAAGAATTCAACACCATTTTCAGTCACTTTAACCCCCCTTCCACCCAAGTGGTATTTCCGAAAACTACAAATACACGTTTCTTTATGTTTAATAGAGACAAAAGATACCATTTATCACTTCTGTAACATGTTAAGTTTTTTTAGATATACTGTAAAAATTCTCATTTTAAAATTTCACCCCTTTTGAGTTCCCCTTAAGTGGAGTTTCCAAAAACAAATCACCTCTGTTTTTTTATATTTACAGGAGATTCCAAACATCCACTTTTTACGTCTGTAACATTTTACGTTTCCAAGATAATCTGTAGATATAGTCTTTCAAAAAATTCACCCCAATTTGTCACTCCTGTTTAACCGCCATTAGTTGGATTTTCCAAAAACTAAAAAACGCGTTTCTTTATTTTTAAAGGAGATCCCATATACAAATTTTCAGTTCTGTAATATCCTTCGTTTCTGATATATATGTATCCTGATTAAAGGCATTCAACCCATTTTTCACCCTTTTACACCCCTCCTATTAGGATTTACAGGAAACAAAAAAATACGTGTTCCTTTATATTTGGAGGGGATTCTAACTACCGATTTTTACATCTGTAAATTTTAAAGTTTTTTAAGTTGTAGACACATTCATTTTAAAAAATTTACCCCCTTTTTCACCCCCCCCCGTTATTTGGATTTTCAAAAAACGAAAAACTACGTGTTTCTTTACTTTTAAAGTAGATCCAAAATACAAATGTTCAGGTCTGTAATATTTTCAGGTTCTGAAATATAAGTAGACTCAATAAAGGCATTCGACCCATTATTCACCCTTTTCCACCCTTCCTATTGGGATTTTCCGAAAGCAAAATAATATGTGTTTCTTTATTATTAAAGGAGATTCTAAATACCAATTTTTACATCTATAAACTTTAAAAGTTTTGAGATATAGATACACTCATTTTAAAAAATCACCCCCTTTTCACTCCCCCCCCCCATTAATTGGATTTTCCACAAACAAAAAAGTACGTGTTTCTTTATTTTTAAAGAAGATCCCAAACAGCAATTTTCAGGTCTGTAATATCTTCAGTTTCTGAAATATAAGTACTGTAGACTCATGAAATGCATTCGACCCTTTTTTGAACCTTTTCCACCCTTCCTATTAGGATTTTCCGAAAACAAAATATACGTGTTTCTTTATTTTTAAAGGAGATTCTAAATACCAATTTTCACATCTATAACCTTTAAAAGTTTTGAGATATAGATACACTCATTTTAAAATATTACCCCCCTTTTCACCCCCCCTTAATTGGATTTTCCACAAACAAAAAAATTCGTGTTTCTTTATTTTAAAGGAGATCCCAAACACCAATTTTCAGGTCTGTAATATCTTCAGTTTCTGAGATATAAGTAGCCTCATTAAAGGCATTCAACCCCTTTTTCACCCCATTTCACTCCTCCTATTGCGATTTTCCGAAAACAAAAAAATACGTGTTTCTTTATTTTTAATGAAGATTCTAAATACCAACTTTTACATCTGCAAACTTTAAAAGTTTGGAGATATAGATTCATTCATTTTAAAAATTCACCCCCTTTTCACCATCACATTAATTGGATTTTCCAAAAACAAAAAAATACGTGTTTCTTTATTTTTAAAGGAGATCAAAAGTACCAATTTTCAGGTCTGTAATATCTTCAGTTTCTGAGATATAAGTACCGGTATCCTGATTAAAGGCATTCAACCCATTTTTCCCCATTTTCACCCTTTTTCACCCCTCCTATTGGGATTTTCTGAAAACAAAAAAATACGTGTTTCCTTATTTATACAGAAGATTCTAAATACCAATTTTTACATCTGTAAACTTTTAAAGTTTTGAGATATAGATACACTAATTTTAAAATTTCACCCCCCTTTTCACCCCCTTAGCGACGGAATATCCAAAAATCCTCTCTTAGCGAGCGCCTACATCTTAATATGAATGTATCCCCAAAATTTCATTTCTTTATGTCCAGTAGTTTTGGCTCGGCGATGATGAATCAGTCAGTCAGTCAGTCAGTCAGTCAGGACAAGTTATTTTATATATATAGATAGGTTTGGGTGAAAACTAATTTGGTAAGAAGGAAATATCGCCCAACCCCTTCTTCCGTTATGTAGCGAGATTTACATATATTCTAGGGGTTCTAATTGGGTGTATCCCTGATGTTTATGCGAATATAACAGCATAAACGTCGTGCAGTTAGAGTAGCCTACACTGTACTTGTTACTTGCTTCGCATTCTGACCTTTTACTGCCTAAAAATGATGCTCTAGTCATGGGCTCGGGATGAATCAAGAGAAACCTTTGCTAAGCATTGGTATATATTACAGCGAGTGAGTTTCCCCGTACGATTAGATGCGCTTAGCCGTGAGCTTTCTTTCGGGAGATCTAGGGTTCAAATCTCATCGGTAGTAGGCCTGGAAATGGTTTCTAGGAATGAATTAGTAATATACTCTCATATTTTATTATATTTTATTTATCTAAAATTCATAGCTTTCCTGAGGGGCTAGAACTTTGCATATTAATGCCTCATCACTGTTACCAACTTGTTTAGTTACTGAAATCAAGAGACATAATTATCAACGAACTAACCTCAATATAAGTATCAGTAATGGAGCTAGCCGTATCCTCGTAAATGACCAGTCAATATATTCATTATTATTTCGCTTTTCAAGCTCAGTGAGGGAATACACATCCTCTCCCACCTTCACTCAATTAATTGTTGTTGCGCTGAAAAGCCTTGAGAGAAAGGAGACGAGCTGCTCGAGTATGTTCGTTCCGTGTTGTCAGTGGAGGCATGGTGTGGAATGACATTAGTAGACGAGTAAGTTTGAGTGGTGTCATTAAAAGTAGGAAAGATCACAATACGAAGATGAAGCTTGAATTCAAGAGGACAAATTTGGGAAAATAATCGTTTATAGGAAGGGGAGTTAGGAATTGGAATAACTTACCAAGTGATATGTTCAATGAATTTCCAATTTCTTTGAAATCATTCAAGAAAAGTCTAGGAAAACAACAGATAGGGAATCTGCCACCTGGACGGCTGCCCTAAATGCAGATCGGTAGTGACTGATTGATCAGAGAAAGTTTAATAATTAAGTGGTTTGGATCTAAACGAGGCCGCTCTATCGTCTGGGAAAGAAAAATTAGCAATAAAAACCTGAACTACACTTCTCGTTGACACTAAATGTTGCGTAACGTGCCTGATAACAATTCTTTCTTTGAGCTGACTGCCTACACATTACAAAAACAAAATATTAAATATCCTACGAAACACAAGAAAAACCCCATACATGACGACTCATAGTTTAAACGACCAGTAAGTCGATGCTAGACCACTTAATCGACAGGAACTCCAAGTTTTGGAATTAACTATACATTTTAAGTTGTCCATTAGTATGTATTGCCTTTGATCTAAATTAACCTACTTCGTTAGATATTAATGGCTCTGATTTGTAGTGTTATTGTAAAGTACGGACTTACTTCACATAAAAATAACTAATGCACCCAGTTTTTTCGAAGTTACTTGTGAGTATTTTCATTTTCCTTTTTCATCCGAACATGATGGCAATGTGTTTCAGTACCTGTTGAAGATAAAGGAAAATGTGGCATCTTATCCAAAGTCAGCGAATATATTTTGCAGTGTCTGTTTGAGCTGTTCAATGTGAAATAGTACATAAGGGTTAGTTAATAAAATGCCTTACTTCCGAATAAGAATACCACGTCAGAATTGTGGTCGGTGAAACATTCTGTATAAGAGGGACCAGGGAGGCGTTTCACGGCTTGTGAACCAATCTCTTTCTCAAACCCGACAGGAATTGCTCCAGTCGTCCCAACCTGGTAACGAGGGAACATTGCGACGGGAACTCCGTGCTATGAACATTCTGAGTCGGTCATCTCGTGCGAGGGCATTTCTCAAAGAGGCACATACAGTTGCGCGTCTTCAATGTGCTAGAGATAATCGAACGTGGGCAGTAGCTGACAGAGGTATATACTGAGGGCTACCGAGGCTGTCGGTGAAGCCCTAACCTCAAATGAGAACGGTGGAAAACTAGAGCACATTATAATGTAATCATCTGACTCATTGCGCCATTTACAAAACTGGAATGCAGTGAGATAAAACGTCGCTCGTATTTCTGAGTGCAAGGCATCGAAGACAGATATCCCAACCCAGGCACTCCGTCCCTCTACCCTGGCCTCACTTCACACGGTTTGCAGCTAAACGCCCGACAGCCGTGACAGCGGGGACCGGCGGGGAATAGGTGTGCTAGGCTTCGGTGTGTCAGATCGCCACTGCTGACGGAGAGATAGCTCAAAGACTCGAAGTTCTCCGGAAGTTTCCGAATTGACACGCGATCCTCATTGTATATACTTCCTCACCTCATACTCAGGTAACAGAGTGCTGGTATTCACTCCCTTTTGCTCCTGCATCCTTGTAGAAAGACGCTGCAGGCCTACTGTTATAGGAGTATTACCGTTTTCTTTTTATAGATATTGTACCGGTAAGGGCGGTACGAAACTAAGTCCCCGTAATGAAAATTTAAAACTTACGCGTTACGGTCCGGCCCGGCAGCGAAAGACTGACTGACCAGCGAGCAACAGCTGTGTGCGTGTGACGTAGGCCGAGTGACGTTACACGCCTGCCACACCGCAACACACAGAGCCTAGACTGGTGTGGCATGTTCCTCGAGCTTCTTTCCCCATAATAATAATTAGACAAATTTAAGCATATCATCGTGCAGCCAGATCCTTTATCTACGTTCCTGCAAAGTTTCACGTAAATCCGACATGAGAAAACGAAGTTATGGAACGAGATGTGAAGGCACGGATCGGATATAAATACAGTACTGTTTCGCTTAGCAGAGCAGTGTGTGACCAGCGTGTGTTTGTGCACACATGGCAGTGGAATTCGTGCAGTCGGATCGCGAGGACCGCGATATAGCGTGAAGCGGCCGTCATACTTCGAGTCCGTGGACTTTAACTCTATCGCGACGAGTATGAACTTGTACGAGTTTCTTTCAACTGTGAGTGATGAACTTCTGCTCCAACGGGGCGTGATATAAATTGTGCTTCATCTGAACATCAGCAAGTGACTGTTTATTCTACACGAGTGTCTAAAACTTGTGAATATTTTTCAAGTACTCGTAATTTAAAGTTTAATGTTGTGGACAGGATTTGGAACAGTTTGTTCCTTACAAAGTACTGAATACTTCAAGTTAACGAGACTGTGCTTTAATTCAGAATTACTCGAATTGCAAGCATGACTGCGTCACTAATTTACCATTTCATGAACTATGTTAATATTTGTAGGTAATGAACTGTAGACTGCGTGTGTGAACTGTGCATTTCAATTCTACTAAGAACTGTACATTTCAATTCTACGAACATTCAGCTGTGCGTTTCGATTCTATGAACAGTCGAACCGAGGACTATTGATGCATGATTAATTTCGTTTTATTTTCTTATTTTTTTATGTCATTACCAATGGGTGAACAAGGCTGAATTCACGAGTGAAACATCCTTTTTTTTTCAGTGCAATTGATTACATTGAATGGTGCTTCAAACTAACAACTAAGTCGTGTGGCATAACTTCACATTATGCCAAGTGCCACAAACTTTAAGTGCCTATTTTGAAATTCGACGATAAGTTTCGAGTAGACTTACATTTTATGAATGTTAAACTTATATACTCATTCAAGTTTAATGACCTTTTTCATTTCAAATGATTGAGGATTTAACACGGGATAGATTTCTACCGTGTGATAGACCTTCAAACATACATTCTCACGTGTCATGAACCTTGTTAAATCCAGTGATAAACCTTTCTCTCACCTGTGCAGAAGCAGTTTTTTGCATTAACTCGCCTCAAGGCGTAACGGTGTTCAGTCACGTTCGCATTTACGTGGTCTGTCTCAACGCCCTTCATCAGCACCGTATGGATCTTCTAGTCGTCAAATGGATCTTCTAGAACTTCCATCGAGGGACAAATGGTGGTCCACTGGTATGGAAGGGAGAGGAGCTGCCGGAATCCAAGGACGTCACCAGCCCTAGGACGGGGAATACTTCTACTATATCTGCTGTACAGAGGTGACATGGTTTTGAAATTATTAATAAATTCAGAAAAAAATTTGAAAGATATTCTTCTAAACACACCCGCTCTCTCTGTATGCACTTCAACAAATTGGTACACGCCCTGCGTTTCTCGTGCTCGCCAAAGTACCACATTTACTGTTACAATATATATTCTAAAATGAAAAGCAAACTTTCAGGTCTAGTGTTCTCTTTGGTGAACCTGTGATCATGGGTCGGAAAGCACCACTGATCTCCCGAGAAGAACGCTAAACAACCAGTGAACGATGGGTACCTCTGCTGTAAAATTCAAAATTTTAATATAATATAATATAAATAATAATAATAATAATAATAATAATAATAATAATAATAATAATAATAATAATGGATAAAATGAATGGCGAAGACTAGGGGAATTAAAGAATATGAGGGGGTTGATTCTGAGAATTGAACCGGGCCCATCGGAACAAAGGCAAACATTCTATTAAATTTCGCCACAAAGCCGGACTTTAATTTGCTAAACCCTAGGCTACTATCGCCACTGATCGGGTGTTGATTATTACAGTAGCATAGGCCAGGGTAAAAGCTTGTAAAACAGGACTGACAATACAGCAGGCTACTCTGTTGGCTATTGGCTGCAGCTCAGAACGGTTATTGTTAGACATTCACCAAATCGGCTATCGACAGGGGTAACCAAATTCTAGTGGTAGCCAACGTCTTGATCCCAGCATACGCCACTGGTAGCTGCCTAGTCGAACGTAATGTGATGCTACGTATCAAATTTTTCTCTGTATTCCAATGACGCTCGTCGTTAAATGCACCGAAGACCAAATGTAGAATTTCATCCTGGATGTGTGCAAGGTCAGGTTCAGCCGGAGGTGGATGTGTGAAGATTTGGGGGAGTTATTCGTGTCATGGATTCGACCTGCTCACTGAGGTGACCACAAAAATTAACCAGCGTATTTATTTAAATAAACATTCTGGATGAAGAGGTGTTGCCTTTCAGTCAACATTCCTGCACGATGATAATGCTACTAATACCCCAATTTTCCACGATGAGTACAGAAAACTTCATGGGGCTGGACGTATGTGTAGCTGGTTTTATGAACAATCCTCCACCCCATTACACACCAATTGGCCTGAAAGGTCACCTAACTTGAACCTCAATGGAAATCGGTGGGAAATGAAACACGGGTAAAACGCCGACATCACAATCGCCACAATTTGGTGAAATTGCACGATCAAATCCTCAGCGTGTGGTTTAACCTAGATGCAACGTACCTGTGCAAGCTTGCAGATAATGTAGAATCACTTGCTAACGGAATCCAGGTGGTTATCAAGTCCATAGTCGGAGTTACACGGTGTTAAGTGATACTTGTAATGATTTCTCCAGGTATGACTCATCTCTTGCCCAGTGAGCTTATATACAAGTTTTGTAATTACTGAGCTCACTTCCTTTCATTCTATCAATCTATCATTCACTCAATGATCCACACACACATAGACACATGCAGCAGTTACGTTACGTTTTCTTTATATACATCTGAAATTTCGGAAGAGGCAAGTTCTTGACATCCCCCGACAGCGATTTCCATAGCTTTTCGGAACGCCAATAAAAACCCTTCTGAAAGACAGAGTAGCTCCTCACCACTCCGAGTGAATAAATTTATATAAAATGACTGTGGATATACATGAGGCTGCTCTGCTGGTTGCACATATAAAATTAGTCTTTAAACAACATTTTCTTTACAGTGAGAAACTAAACAAAGCTTTCCTTTGACACTGGTTGTCGTATGACTACCTCATGAGCAGTTTACATTTTTGCTGACTATACCAACACATTCAAAAACAAAATTGTAGATATGGTACGAAACACCAAAAGAGAAACGCACCTGACGACTCTTAGTTGAAGCACCCGGTTACTCGATACTGAACGTCGTAAACGACAGAAATCCAAGTTTTAGAATTTTGACTTCACCATCAGTAAATTAATTAACCTGCTTTGTTTGATTATTAAAGGCTCTGATTTGTAGTATTATTGTAAAGTACGCAGGTGATTCAATTAAAAATGGCTTATAAATGTACGTTTGTGATTCTTCATTTTTCTTTTTCACTATAACGTGATACCTGACGGAGATAAATGAAAATAAAACACCGCACCCAATCATGGCGAGATTTTTTCTCAGTACCTGTTTGACAGTTGAAAATTAAACAGAACATGAAGAAATTTTTCATAAAATGATTTATTTCCGAATAAATACCGTACCAGCACTCAGAGTCCATAAAATGACTGTTAATAACTCTTTTGCATTTTCTTGGTACTTGCCTAATGACAAGAGTTCGACACAACTGAGTCAAAAATAATTCGCACACATGAATGTGAGTTGAAACAGAAAAGTGTGCGCCTATGCGACGAGTAAGATGCTTGAAAGTTCAAATTAATTCACTGTTCCTTCTGCCATAGCACAAACAAGATAAACAATTTACTACACCTTCGATGCTGCACAACGAGTGTCTGGGCTTTGTGATACTGGTTCTGTACAGAACTTGATCACAAGGCCAGAATATCAGTTGTCAGAACTATATCACAGACAAATATTGTTTTTGAAAAACGTCGGGGGGCTCCACCCCGCCCCAATCCGAAAGCGTGGCGATCAACCAGATCTACATCGCCCCCGCACTTAACACAAATATCAAGTCACAGTGCTCATAAAATGAGCCAAAGGACTTGATATTTTCTTAAAGAAAGATGATCACTTGAAGTGCAGCTGAAAGTTAAGTTACTTTATTTATGTAATGACCAAAAAGTGTTTTTGTATAGAACATATTATCTGCTTGGTGTTGAGGCAGAAGGACAAGTGAAAAAATAAACATGTCACTCTACACATTTCTACTGGCACACAATTGAAATTGTCAAGGAGAATGGACAGGTCTATAGCTGAGGGTGTAAGCCAAATTCGTGGACTACGAAATGAGTTGGCTTCAATAAAAATCCGAACAATTGATGCAGTTGGAGCTGCCGTTTCTTGAGGGAGACTGGGTTGACGCCAAACCAGTCAATATCTTGAGAGAATAAGGCAACGTGGTGGATCGGGTTTCATTTCAGATCCTGTAATACACACTCAAACACAAGTCTGATAAACCAGACCAAAAACCATCCAGGGCTCAACTGTAGACTGATCTTCACAAAAAGGAAATAACATTTCATGGCTGGGAACTGACAGAGTATGCCACAAATATGAGTAATTACCTGATAGATGATAGGAAATACAAAACAGCTTCTGGGAATCAAAGTATTGCTGGAATCGAATCTTAAGGAACACTTTCCTTGATTGAATGAAAGATTAATTTCGAAGATAACAAATACAAAGAGAAGAACTTCGACAGTGATGTGAACACGCAGAGGACACTTAGAACTGAAGACTTTCTGGTATTAAAGATGAAATTTCAGGAAGAGTGAATAATAAGTAATGCAAACACCGTGTTCCATTTGCACATAACCTAGAATGAACAAGCACTATCGGCTGTGAGGTCGGACTGTGCTATTTCTTACTTACCTATATTAACCCTCTTCGTCTTCTCTCTTCTTTCTTCACCATTGGGCCGAGGAAGGGGAGGATGAAATAGCGCGTATGTGATCCAACCGAGGGGGCTATGGGAGCGTAGCCACCACTGGCAGACATACTTTTGGTACTTTGACATCTTTCGGAAAAGGATAACTGGAAAGTCGTAGTACCGAGATACGCGTTACGACGTAATAATCAAAGTGGCTGACATTAGCTCTTCCCTTGCTCAAATGTATCCCCTCCCCGACGGAATTTCCAGTATATACTAACTTTGCCGTAATTTCCTTTCCCGAAAGCGCAGTGAGACCAAGCTATTTCTTAAGTACTGTACCTGTTTCAGTCGAGTTCTTGACACTCTCTTCACCATTGGGCGGGGGAAGAGGGGCGCGAAATAGCTCGTCTCCACACCAACGTAGTAAAAGTGTATTATACAATTGAAAATTTTATTTAAAGGTATTGTTTATGCAGACAAGTAATATATATAGTGTGTAAAATGAGAGCGAGCTATTCCTTATAATTACCTCTAAAGAGGTAATTGAAAAAATAAAGAAAATAAGGGATTGTAAAATAAAATTAGGAAATTTAAAATAAGAATGTACAGGAGAAATACGGAGAGACAAACAACATACTCCAGTTACCGAAGTTGAAATATGGAAGATGAATGTTCCAGATGTAAAAGGTATTTGTAAGTGTGGCAGGATATCGATCAGATTGAAAATAAAAAGTGACGGCTTCATGGATCGAAAAGGCGAGTATATCAGTGAGAGGAATGAAGAAAACATGGAAAGAATAAAATAGAGATGAAAAACAAAGAATGCAAAAGGAAGGATCATCATCATCTCCTTTGAGTTTTCCAACATATGGGTTCTACTTTCTTCCAGTGTGTCCTCGACTTCAGTCGATCCATAGCCTCCCACGGCTGAGTTTGTTGAGCCGGTCCAATCACCGTGCTTGATGTCGGTGACCATTCACGTTCGGTGGTAGGGCAGTCTTTGCTAGTCAGGTTCACTGCTGCGGAGTACATGCCCATACCATCGCAGGCGTGATCTACAAGTTTCTCCATGATTTGGGCAATCTTGCATTTCTTGCGCAGATCATCGTTCCTGGTGTGGTCTAGTCGTATCGATCCATTTGAACAAAGCGCCATATTCATTTCTTCATGATGAAAGGAAATTTGAGAAATTGGTGAGAAAAAGAAATTTGTTAAAGATTTACGCATTAAGATGGAAACTAATGAAGATGGCAATGAAATATTGTTGCAGAAAATTGTACGTAGTAATAGGAAATAAATTGTTTATAGGAAGGTGATGCGAGAGGAATGTGGAGAGTTGACGCAACATCAAGAAGGAATAAAGAATTGAAGTTAGGAGTATTTTGATAAGCTGCTAAACATGAGAAATTTTGCAGAGGTCACGGTTGTAATACAGTGGGATGACTCAACAATAGATGATGATATAGCAATAATAAGGATGGAGATATAAGTCGGAAAATGATAATTGGGAAGACACTCGTACTGGATGAAATTAGTGTGGAAATAACAAATCCGTTGTACAGAAATGGGTGTACAAGGCAGTCGGAATAGGAAACGTAACTGGGAGAAGAAATAAGAAAAAACTAAGATGGTGTGGAGATTAAAGAAGATGGAAGAGTAGAGAAGACCCAAACAGATTACGGAGATGCAGTTCAGAGCTAGAACAAGATGGATCGAATCAATAAAGAGGAGTGCAAGAAGAATAGACAACCTGGACTGAGAAAAATGTATGGGAGAGGAATGGTGGACGAATGGAGGGAGGCGAAGAAGTGCCTAACTGCCCAGCGAGGCAGAAGCGGGACATGGGGAAAAGCGGAGGGTCGGTTATTCTTGCGATCTTCACCATTCGGTGGAGGAACGGGAGGAGAATACCGTAGCTTAGCTCATGTGTTAGCCAACCGTAGGGGCTATAGGAGCGTAGCCACCTCTGGCAACATACACTTTGAAATGTGTATGAACTGAGCTATTTAATACGTACCTCTACTTGTAGATTCTTGAATCTCTCTTCACCATTGGGCGGAGGAAGTGGAGGGAGAAATAGCGGCGTCCCAAGCCAACATAGGTGCCATGTGGTCGTAGCAACCTTCGGGACCCCGTAATAAGTTCATCGTTCGGTACGGCGATACATGGAGTGTTTGCATTACTGTGAAGTAGAAAAGTAGGTGCTGTGTCGCTGTGAAGACTTTGATATCAGCGATAGGATTTGACCGTGTAATGGTGAGAATATTGCTTTTAGAAGAAGCACAACTCCTCTTAACACTAATTAGAGGATAAACCCGATGAATTCCGAAACTTTGATGAATGAAATTATCTGTAAAACGAAGGAAAATTTGCTGTGAAGTTTGTGTATATACAATACGTATGTCTCGTCAAGGTAATACCGTTTCTGATCAAGAGTGGGTCGGATGGGAAAGGGGGACTGGCCGAATGAGGCTCTAAAATATAAGCGGAATATGTCAGACTCAGATAAGGGCATGTGGTCGCCGAGCAATGTCGCAAGTCAGTAACCGTTCTCGCTCTGAACTACATTAGAAGTACCCACAAGGTCAAGTGGAGAGTGACTGATTTAAATAATAATTTCTGCGAAGACAGCAACGTTACCAACTCACGCAGTTTGTCGCATCAGGTTCTCCTACTTCCTCGTGTTCATGGACTTGATTCTGGATAAGAACTAACACGCAGAAATGTTGACAACTCAGGCCGTAGAACCACACGTCATTGTTAACATCTGAACTGTGTTACAGAGAAACTCAAGTTTTTTCTTATTGACAATATTCGAACGGTTTAGTAAACGTGTGCCTTCTGCCCCTCAACGATGTATGCTTTCGGTTGCTTAGAAACCAAACAACAATGCCATTGTTGCCCAACAATTAGGTCTTGAATCCCCGTGAATTCGATTGTAGGTATTGGTTATGTGAAAGGTGACTGGTATTGGAAATTTATGCTTATTTCTCTCTTAAATGAATCATCACGTGTTGTCCCTGGATTTTTATACAGTATAGGTTAGGGTGAAAACTAATTTGCTAAGAAGGTAATATCGCCCAGTCCGTTCTTTCGTTATGTAGGGAGATTAACATAAATTCTGGGGGTTCTAACGGGGTATACTCCTGATCTCATAGCATAAACGTCGTGCAGTTAGAATATACTGTACTTCTTACACGCTTCAGAAGTTTGCGTTCTAACTTTTTACTGCCTAAAACTGAGGCTCTAGTCATGGGTTCGGGATTAATCAAGAGAAAACTTTCCTAACCATTAGTATATATTACACTGAGTAGGATAACCGTGCGGTTAGGGTCGCTTAGCCGGGATCTTTAATTCAGGAAATGGTAGGATCGTATCTCACCGTCAGCAGGTCTGGAAATGGTTTCTGCAGTTCCCCATTTTCTCACCAGGCAGATGCTGGAGTTGCACCTTAACTCCTTCTTCGCGGTTCGGGTAACCACGAGTCCCGGGGAATGTTTCTCTTATCCGTCGGTGCGAACATCATGAACATTTCGGATCTAGTTATACATTTCTGAAAACTAATGGCAATGTAATGTTCCTAATGAAGTAAAGGACCTAGGCATACTGCTAGTTTCGGTCAGACCACCGATGACTCGGAAGATTTTCTTTCTTTACTTGTATCTTCCATTCATACAGCCTCGGGACACCTGCGTTCGGATTGTTGTCTAACGTATATTTATACGCGGGAATACCTAGTGCGGTTCCGGTGAATAGCCTACACTGTGACTTCTCTCAGATTGCAGATTGCTGTTTAATACGAGTATCATCACCCTTCTGACATCTCGTTTAATCTATTCCTTCACATATTGCTCTCAGGTAGGTGAATATAAGTTTTCGCATTTGTATTTATTGGAGTAGTTATTGATATGGTCATTGTCTTCCGTGGATAATATTTAAAAGCAAGTTCACGTCCTGCTTTTAGGCATGGAGCCGTCACATTCTGAGACCCCGGTGGCACGGGCAACAATGAAGTTTAGGACGGCCCTTGATCGCGTTCGAATTGCTCGATAGCATCCTTTTTTTTAATCACAAGTGTTTCTGTGAGTGTATCATGTGTGTGTGTGTTAGTGGTAGTCAGTGTAAGCATTTATCAGGATGTCGAAGTAAGTTGCATGTTATTCCTTTTATACTATTTCGTTAGCATTCCGTTATTTATCTGATCCAGAGCTCTGTATCCGACACTGACCTTGGCAACACTCCCCTTCTCACACCGTCACCTCTCACCGCAGGCATCATCTCCGTATACCAACGGTTTACAGTGGTGCCATACAACGCACTCTCCTTGGTAGAGAACTTCGGCGAAATTGAAGCCACAATCACGGAAAGTAATATCCATATTATTGGTATTAGACAAGCTGTCTTACACCGAGCATACCCTCCGGTATTGTACAACTTCACCGGTATTCCCTCTTACGGCAAGATAGATCCGATTCCAGGAGAGGAGGTGATGCGGCCATGTATTGCAGAAAAATTTTAAAAGCCGGGTGGTATGTGTATCATCTAAAAATGCACAGCTAGGGCCAGAATTCACGTTTTTGAAGTCATTATTAACCAACAGAAACGCCTTATAGTTAGTGTATTCAAGCCACCCAAAAAAAGAAATGAGACTGTTTCAAATTTCGTTTACTTGACCTACTGCCTAGTTACAAGCATATTATTGCCATAGGTGAATTTAACACCAACCTACTGAAACATACGAAATTAAGCAATTTATTGGCGTGCTTTCTTCCTGTGATATGACCATCCGCCGCCTAGAGCCTACTAATCACACCTACACCGATAACTACATAACGCATACACTCATTGACCACATTGTGACCAATAACCCAGACATAGTTATAACTGGACAACCCAGAGAAGAGTATAAATATCGTGAAGCGAAGAAACTAAGTCCAAATATAGTTGAACTGGGTTTTGTTGTCGTACCTGCAACATAACAGTAAATCTGCTGATTAATTCTTCACTGACTCCGGTTGCTTCCGCTGCCTTTTTTGGATTGCGATAGAACCTTCCTGAGATGTTGCCGTTGTTCGAGGTCCCAGTCCCTTGAACAACCCTGTCAACATTCAGGCCCATCTCTTTCCACAAAGCCTCCTGAATAGTGGATTTTCGATCTTTGACATCTTGCTTTTGTTCATCCGTGGTGTTTCGTGAACTACCTTTAAACAACAAATTTCAGTGTAAAGAAGTACAGTCAGATCCATGGTGTAGAAAGGCTCGGAGTCATAAACAGTGGGTATTGCGTTGCGGTTGAGGGTGGGGAATGACACTGATAAGAAAAAGTAGTGCGGTGAAATTTTTTCGGGTTGTTTATAAGCAAATACGGCCAGCAAAAAAAAAAAAAAAAAAAAAAAAGCAAGAAGTGGCAGTTGATTTTTTGTTGTAAAATCTTTAGTATAGTGTATAATATCGATTAAATCAATCAGTAACTCATGACTACCTGTAACTTCGGTTTCCGATCCTGAAAACTCCGTAAAATCGGAGTGCAGTGAAGTCTGAAATATGGAGAAGTTAACTGGTTGATACGGTCTTTTTAGCGCGTGCAGAAGGACTTATACTTGTGAATTTACTCAACAAAAACCCTCCATAAAGTGGTTCTTCAATATCCTGGTTGGTCCCAAAAAGATATAAATGGTAAATTTTTTCCAAGTTTTTAAAATTGTCATGTTTGTGCTTCATTTTCCGCCACTTACTCCAAGCACGTTATATAGGGCAGATATGAGATACCTGGAGTGTCTAGAATGAGTTCCCAAACTTTTTTCTGTGATATCTTGACTTCGATTTATCAATTTTTTGCCTGCTAGAATCGGTGTTTAGACCACTGTCCGCCGTCTCCCTACGAAGGTTGGTGATCCAATTGATTGTGATAACTCGTGAAACAGAGGCTCGAAAGAATTGCCAGCGACGCAGGTCTTTAAGCCAGGAATTTCTCTGTCTCCCCTCAAATCGTTTTCCTTCAATTTTGTCCTCGATGAAAAGCTGAGGAGTTCATATCGTTCATCTCTCATAATGTACCTGAGCTTTCGTTCCTTGATAGTTGTTAGAAGTTGACGACTTCGCCACTTGTCTCCCTTTCTGCCCAGGATACTCGAAGAATTCTTCTGTACATTTCGAAAGCTCCCATCCGCCTGTCCTGCAAAGGGCTGAACGTCCAGCCTTCAAAACCGTACAGATGGGCAGGGAAAACATAGCATAGTCCATCCGAACTCGGAGCTGAAGGTGGAGATCTCTACTGCTGAATAGGACCCTCAAACTGTTGAAGAAAAACTAACAAAAATAAAAATACAAAATTAAAGTACCTCTTTGAAGCGTCTGGAATGTATTTCATTAGTGACTTGAAATATTTTAGTTTCTTATCACAATTGAGCGTCTGAGAAAGAGAAGGGGCTAACTCACAAAAATCAGAAATTCGTTTTATCGTGTTTTTTTTCTTTCATAGTGATGGTATCTCTTAACAATCCTGTGCACTGTTTGTGGATAGTTCTTTGTCTGTTCAAATAACACATAAATCTGAGGGCTTGGGAATCAGCTGTACAGTTAAGGGGTAACCCAAATGCCTCAGTCAACTGAACTGGAGGGGCGAGAGAGAGATGTAATTACTATGCTAACCAGAAAATGTGTTATAATTGTACAAATATTAGTTTTAGAGTGAGTAAAATATCTTGTGGTGCCACAAAGAGTGGTTTTAATGTGAGGATTTAAAAACAGTCTTAAACATTGTAGTGAAGGACAAACTAAGTGTTGAGGGTAGAAAAGTACTGAGTATAGAAACAACAACAATAAAAGTAACAAAAGACAAGCCAGGTTTCCTGTTCCTTAAGTTCTCATACTCACATTCAGAGTCATGGACAAAATTTCATATTTTTCGAAAAAACTGGATTCCAAAAAGGAATAATAAGATGAAGGTGTTGCTTACAAACGAAGTGCTGAAACAAGCACTGAGAAACCTAACTACTCTGTACCCATCAGGAAGGGATGTTAATCACTTAAAACATAGACATTTGCTGCTTCTACATTCCAGCAGTACATCACGGACAACATTTAAGCCTCAAACCAACTACTAAGAAAGTGAATGAAGATCTTGGCACTGAAAACCAAGAAGGGGGAAAAATCCTAATTTTCAGTATTATCTTGTTTGCATACAATACTATTTATAAATAGTTTTATTAACGATTAAACGTAAAATGTTATTCTACTCTTAATTTTCTGAGTTACACTCATGTGTAATTAATTTAAAATGTATAAACTGATATTTAAATTTTCAATTTTATTGTGTGTTTTGTATAGTCTAATAACCTTATTTATCTCGAAAGTTTGTTTTGTGCTTAGCCCCTTCTCTTACTCTGGCACAAAATTTGGAATAGACTGTAGGCTAGGTATTTTCTTTCCAAACTGAATGTATATCCTACCATTAGCACGTTTATTCTTCTGTATTACCTTTACCTGCATTGGTATCATATCTCTGAAGTCATTCTGTTTCATACTTGCCGCTGTAAATGAATTCCTCTTACAAGATGCTGTAACGATTCTATCCAGACTTTCTCCAACGTTTAAATTTTTATCTTTACCAAATACCGTCTTTTCTTGCCCATTTTCTGCTCTTATCTGGGTATGTGCGGCAATCAGTTGGAAGAAAATGTTTCCAAACGAACATTAAATCATGCTTTTTAGTTTATAACAGAATAACAAATTAAAACGTACAAAATTATTGAATGAAACACAGTTTCGCATACGTACTGCCATGTAAATACATGATCATCAAACAAAAATATGTTTATTACAAGGTAGTAATAATAATAGAGCACGGTTGCCCAGTTGTACTTCCTCTTAAAACAATCATCACTGCCATCATCTGTGGGTGGGAGTGGTAAAATTACCCACGGTATACCCTGCCCGTCTTCAGAGGCGACTAAAAGGGGCCTCAAGGGATTCTCAACTAGGGAGCGTTGGTTGGTGACCTCTGGGCCCTGCCATTGCTTCCATTTAGAGTACTTGTGCCAGGCTCCTCACTTTCATCTACTTTCTCGGATCCGCCTAGGTCAGCTCTTGTTCTTTTCCGACCCCGGCGCTATTAGAGCATTCGAGGGCTAAGGAATCTTTCATTTTTACGCCCTTCGTGGCCCTTATCTTTCTTTAACCGATACCTTCATTTTTCGAAGTGTCGGATCCCTTCCTTTTATTTTCCCCGATTATTGTTTTATAGAGCATGGTGCCTACTTGATCTTCCTCTTTAAACAATAACCACCACCACCACCACCACCACCACCACCACCACCACCACCACCACAGGGCCGTTAGCTGAGTCGTGGCATTGCTTCCATTCTTTTGTGCCAGGCTCTTCACTTTCATCTCTCCTATCCGACCTTCCTTGATCAACTCTTGTTTTTTTCCGACCCCGACGGTATTAGGTCTCCGAGGCCTAAGGAGTCTTTCATTTTCACGTCCTTCGTGGCCCTGCTTGTTTGCCGGTACCTTCATTTATTTAAGTGTCGGCCCTCTTCCATTTTCTTCCTTCCGACTGGGATAATCTTAACAGAGGACGATTACCCAGTTATACTTCCAATTATTACAATGATCATCACCACCACCACCACCGCCATTCTTGTTCAGTCCGCAACCTTACGAAAAGTTAAGAACACTGTTATGTTTTTGACAATTCGTATTTTGGCTTGAACTTCTCAAACTATATGAGTGTAAGGGGCTGCCTGTAAAGGCGTACTCGGTTCCTTTTGAAGGACGTGTGTTCGAATCCCCGTCAGGAAGTCGTAAAATTTAAGAAAAGAGATTTCTACTTGCGGAGGTGCACATAGCCCCGAGGTTCACTCAGCCTACACCAAAAATGAATACCTGGGAAAAGGCGGCCAGGCGTAGAGCTAACCACTCTACCTCATGAAGTGCCGAGGTTACGGATAAAACCTTACCTTCCACTCCTCCAAGGGCCTTCATGGCCTGTACGGAGATGCCTTCGCTTTTTTTCTTTTTTCTTTTTTTTATATGAACGTCTTTAACAAATTCTCAAACCAAGACAAGAATTTCGAGATGAAAGAACTATCCCTTTACGTTATTTAGTCCTCCGGATATGGTATTTTAAAAAATACTGAAGTTCAAAGGAATAGGTCGATATTTGGACAAGTAACAAATGATAGCTATATCTGACCCTACAGAAACGTTCACCAGACATATAGAAGAAGGCTGTACTGGAGTAGCTAAGGCTGCATTTGAAATTACATATCTAGAAAATATATGAGACGCACTCTGATTATTCTATTTTAAGATTATTCCAATAACATGATATGCTATCAGCCAAATGTGAACCTACTGAAAGCCTACAAATTTTAGTAGACTAGAATCTGTAAAGGCTGAACATTTAAGGAAACCTCTCCAATTGTAAGAAATACATAGATTAGACTAGCATACTATACCCTACAGGGCACATTAATACTGCAGGATGATACCTACCTGCTCTTCTGTTCTTGCATACGGGCACCAGCTCAGCTGCAGTCGGCAGGAATGGTCGATAATTGGGTTCTTATGACGAGAGGATCATGGGGAACTCATATACTACATTAAAATACGAAATGAGGAACACTTTCGCTGTGATCAGAATTTTGAGCATAAGTTTGTATTCACAACACAAGTTAATTACAAGGATTGCACCTGTAGTGCCAAAATAAGTGCGCCAAAGGCTCACATCTACAAATTAAATGGAAAACAAAGAAAATACAATCTGGATGATGACGTAATGCTGAAGTTTGTCGATCTGTGAACCAGGAAAGAACGGATGTGTCCCCACATTGAGACCACATTCCTATGCCTGCGACATAAAATGATATAATGGTAGAATTAAGGATACCCGCAGAGATTATCGCTATTATGAAAGTTTCCTCCCATACCGGGATATTTATATACACAAAAATTAGCAGCACAATAAGTAATAAAATAAACTCAGATACCTATTCTAGCGCCCTCAATTCCCTATTTACACGGACGTGAACCCACGTCCACCAGGCAGAAACTTGTGCCAACAGGGCAATCATAACAGTAGCATAGTGGCAAGATCACATTAGTAGAATACACAACCCTAAGAATGCGAACCAAACAAGAAAGGAACATGAGGTAAATGGATAAAAATAAATGACGCACTGCGTTTGCAAAAGGCTTCCCTGTCAAAGGAGAATGACCGACCTCCAGAGCGATTAAAAAATGGCCGAGCTCACCCCAATACAGAGCAAGCGAACATTGACCTGCAGTCGGGTCTGGAGCCCCCTCCCACATCACCAAAGAAACTTGTAAACAAACCACCGCTAGACGTCTTACCCTACATTCTTTCACAAAGGGACTTTCAAGCTTCTACACATAGCAGCAAATGGCATAAAATAAGTGAGGAAAAACGCATCTCACATCACGCTCCTGCCTTCAATTAACCACCCACTCGGGTCGCAGTTGAACCACATAAAGTGTTCTACTATTTAATCATATCAAACCATCACCGCCAATATGCGGCGCGACAACAGTAACCTTGGGAGTCAGAGGTTCAAACCCAACGTTTGGCAGAGTAGCACAGAGTCGAATAGCATTAAAACCTGCGCCTCCGCTATAGTTTACGCCCGTCTAAGGCACGTAAATAGAGCCCCTTAACTAAATAAATACCATCAGCATGCATACCTTACATTACGCAGATATGTCTGCCCTTCCCCTGGAATATAATGGGAATTACACATAGTGATCCTGATCCTACAAGTAAAATGTATTTCACGACCGACCCAAAGGAAAAATATCCGGTCTATCATACTCAAACAAATATGTATCACTAGGCACACTACCTCTCGCCGCGATAACAAATATTACCTCATTGTCTGCTTTACATAAAGATACAAAAAAAATCTAACTACTCTTACCCTTAGATATATCAAAACAATCTTAATGCGCAACCTGATGGGCCACAATCAAATCCTATATTAACATTTACACGTTTAATTCTACTATCTCTGCGTGACACCTTAACTCTACCATATGTCTAGTAATTCATGGTCCACTTATCTCATTTGTCGATCTCCTCCTCTCTCCCTCCGGGTAAGCTAGCATGATTTAGCCCATCATGGTAGAAGTTTCAGCCAGGATCAGTTCTTGGGGTCCGGTCTTCCGGCTCCGCTGGCCCATGGTGCTGTCTTCTTCTTGAGGGATGCCTCGTTCAAGGTAGCGTCTTCGAAGCCACGTTCTGAAGTTCTTGCCGCTCACTCCCCTCGGAATATCTCGACTTCTTACTACAATGAAATATTCACTTTAAACACTACGCCACATTCTGGACATTTATTTAGGTTGAACTAGCACACAGCGCTAACACTTTGCAGTACACACTCCTCGTCCTCCATTCTCATATAACTGCATACTCGCTAACTTGTGTACTGTGCCATGAACTATTTTCTGCTCTATATGCTATCCACTCGGTTATTGTGTTTTTATGCCCGCTTAACTTGGATTCAACAGTCTATCAGAGGATAAATATAGACCTCCTTAGCCTATTGTCCACACTTCCTCGGCACTTCGGGAGCTTCGCCCCTACCGCTATTTATCCGAGTCTACAAGTACGGCTTTCTATTGTTACTGATACCGTTAAGCACACGCGATCTCATTGATAGGTATCTGAACATCGCGCCACTTACAAATCCACCACCTGTAACTCCGTAAGTCTCCTATCCACTGGATCAAAGTTATCGGACTGTAATAATTACACACTGTCTTTGTTCTGAACAAAGGGTTTCTGGCGCAATCTAGGCAGACGTGCGACGCGTGCCGGCAGCAATATGATAGTCAACTGGATGATCTCCCCCCATATCACTCAGCTTTTATATGAGGCAACACACCAAAGACGCCAGGGAAAGCCCCGAGAAACAACTTGAGTCTGGAATGTGGCCACTACAGAGCTTCCCACGGTGGTTCTGCTTAGTACATATTTATTGATCTAATCATATGTTAATAAACCTAAAGGTATCTACAGCTTCGTAAAATTCTAGCAATCATTTCCATCTTTTTATTTACCTGAGAAACCTTCAATTACGGGAATTAAGACCCAATTTCCGTAATGTGGTGGGCCTGTCTGCTCCCGCTAAAAATCTCTGTTAAGATGGTAGGTCTCTCCCCCAGACAAAATCCCATCTCTCTTTCTCTCTTCCTCACATATTCTTTCTTCGTCACACATGACCACGCCTTGCCTCGGGAAATCACCTTCTCGCTTCCCGCTCTCTATATAGCATCACGCCCTCACAAGCGGCGTCCTACTGCAAAATTTTTACTGCGTTAAATATCCATACTCGCAGTCAGATATAATGGTACAATACTTAGTAGCTGGCACAGACTGCTTCGCTAGGGAACTTGGTCCATCGTACGAAACTCATTTAATTGTTTATTTATTTATTTATTTATATATTTATTTATTTATTTATTTATTTATTTTTATTTATTTATTTATTTATTTATTTATTTATTTATTTATTTATTTATTTATTTATTTATTTATTTATTTATTTTATTTCATAGCACCAACAGAGATATTTCTCCATTTACAGGTGGATTAGTCAAAATACATTTATTATTAAAATTAACATTTGTTAGAAAGAACCTAACCGAGCTCGATAGCTGCAGTCGCTTAAGTGCGGCCAGTATCCAGTATTCGGGAGATAGTAGGTTCGAACCCCACTGTCGGCAGCCCTGAAAATGGTTTTACGTGGTTTCCCATTTTCACACCAGGCAAATGGGGGCTGTACCTTAATTAAGGCCACGGCCGCTTCCTTCCCACTCCTAGCTCTTTCCTGTCCCATCGTCGCCGTAAAACCTATCTGTGTCGGTGCGACGTAAAACAACTAGCAAAAAAAGTAAATAAGAGTGATCTTGTGTCTTCTGAATCAGCGTGTGCTGAGCTAACAGAATTCTTGGCTAAATCAATCAGTTGCCCCTGTTCGTTATTGCAACGCGAGAAAAAACAGCAAGCAGGTCCCACTACAGCGAATTCAAAACTGAAAGCCCTGCGAGGTTGACCAGGCGGAATGGAGAGGAAAGAAGGAGAAAATACAAACACAAATACGACCTATCACACTACCAATATTTTAACCAAAGGCGTTAAGTTGTGCTCGATGTTATAAAAAACAAAATGGTATGAAATGTAAAATCCCCGTTTCTTCACTTTTTGAACAATATCAAAATTTATTTGGAATCGAAAATCCATGAACACACTTCCAAGTCCAATATGTACCGAAGAGGACACTGTGATTACAGATGCCGAAATAAATTCAGCACTTGCTAGAGTAAGATCTGATACTACAACCTGTCCAGACTGTGTTATTATTAGAGATCTGAGGGAGTAGAAAATAACAAGGTTACTGTGCCTCTTGGCGAATGTTATGCTAAAATTCAAGAAATGTCCAGAAGTATTCAAAACAGCCAGGACATTACTTATTCATAAGGGAGTATGTGCTGGAGATATATCTAACTGGAGACGTATTACCATATTTTCAATAATCAGACATATTGTTGAAAAAGTCACAAATAGATGTTTACGAGTATTCTTGGAATCTTCAGCACACCAGAGAGGTTTTATCGCACTTCCGGGTACCTCGATTGTTAATAGATGCTTGTAGAGCGTAAAACCTAAAGGACACAACTGCTCTGTTATATTCCTTGATGTTTCAAAGGCTTGTGCTAACGGAGGTCACGAACATCTGGAAAGAAGTCTTAATCGTGTAAATGTATATAACAGCTTGAGTGTCTTGGTAATAATAATACTGTAATGGCGTATGGCTTTTAGTGCCGGGATATCCCAGGACGGGTTTGGCTCGCCAAGTGCAGGTCTTTCTATTTGACGCCCGTGATGGGGATGAAATGATGATGAAGACAACACATACACCCAGCCCCCGAGCCATTGGAATTAACCAATTAAGGTTAAAATCCCCGACCCGGCGGGGAATCGAACCCGGGACCCTCTGAACCGAAGGCCAGTACGCTGACCATTCAGCCAACGAGTCGGACAGTGTCTTGGTGACCATCTTATTTCAAGGAGCAATATCCAAGCAGAATGTGGTATGAACAAAACAGCAGGAATACAGCTTTGGAAAGGTTTTTTTCTTAGGGATCTCCCATCTCCCCGGCGATATTTAATCTGGCTATTGGCGATACCATCAAAGAACTGACAGATGATGAATTTGGTGACGTATCTGGATACCAACTTTCATCTGCAATTAATAGCGTTTCAGCTTTAGATTTTCCTGCTGATATTGATTAGGTAGCAAAAGACGAAACATCTGCTCAGTCGCTCCTAAATATCTCTGCTAGTGGTTTATCTGGCGTAGGACTTACTATTAATCCTTCCAAATGCAAAATTATACACACTAAAGAAGGAGAACTTTTTACCAACGAACAGTAATTACTGTAGGAAGGTATAGCCTGGGAAAATTGGTGTAATTTTCAGAGATGAAATTGTTGTACGACCAGACTAAAATTATTACGAGTTTAAAAGAGATCTGAATTTCCTAACAGTTTCTCCAGCAGTTTCCTGTTTACTAAAACCAGACCAAAAATTAAAAATAATAAAAATTAAATATAATGAACCAGTACATAAGGCCAAGTTTGATTTATCACTTCAGAACAAAATTCCAGCACGTTGTCATTGATGCTTTCATGGCCCGTACTTGTAGACGGCTTATGCCGTGTCAAGCAAATAAGGTGAAATTCTTTACGTTTCGCAGAGAACTTGCTCTGCGTCTTCAGAAGAAAATCTCGACTGTTCACTAGAAAGGCTTCTCAAACAATGAGGTTTGAATGTAGACGTTATTATAGAAGTGCAAGTGGTACGTTCATTCGTCCGCTAGCGTTCGAAGCGGAAGCTTGACGGAACCATCAGAATCAGTCTGAGAGGGTCACATAACATGTCTAAAATTCCATCACGTTTCCTGGAGAATATTGACAATTTTTCGCGATCAGCTTTGAGGGATATAATACATGGCTGTCCGAAAGAGATGAGATGTGGACGCAGGAAATTTCGAGGACTGGGTTTAATTTAGGCCGAGTTGGAAGTGCATGTACAGTAGTTCATCGTCGCCCAACGGCTGCTCAGAAGTGATGTTGACAATTTAACCATCTGCAGAGTTATTAGGCAGAAAATAAATTGAGTGGATGGATATAATCCACTCAATGAGGACACAACATCAAAGTCCGAACGTTGACTACGAAATGTGATGTGGAATCGATCTTATGAATCATGGTGCAAACTGCCAAACAAAGGAAAAGGTTTAAGAAGCCTTTCTCGTGGGCAGTCGAGATTTTCTTCTGATGACGCAGAACACAGTTCTCTGCGAAACGTAATAAATTTCGCCTTATTTTCTTGACACGGCATAAGCCCAAAAGCCTATACAATATCATGTCTAGAAGTACGGGCCTTGAAAGCATCAGTGGCAACAAAGGAAAAGGTGTTGAAGTTTATGGGCAACATATCAAGACTACTTCGTGGGTGAGCAGTAGGAAATGTGTTTCTTGTTCCCGTCAGGCTACTTTCATCAAGATGTCCTGTAACATCCGCCATGAGAGGAACCAACACACAACAATGTGCAGACACCGAGGATGTGGAGAACTGGAGACGGTGGGTCATTTGCTGTGGAAGTGTTCTAATGGTGAATTGTTGAGAATCTCTCGTCATAACAGAGTGCACCCTTCAATTGCCTTATCACTACATAAATTGCACTGGGAAGTTTATGAGGAGATTCACCGTGCTTCAGAGGACGGCAGTAATCGTCGAGCTTGCAGTTAAACTAAGTACAAGAAACAATATCCTATCTAAGCTATATGGCAGCGCATAGGGATCCACAGCAGCAACATTACATACTTCTGCGTTAGGTCTGATGTATGAAACAACTGCATACTGGTCTTCCGTTTGGGTGAATAGCACCCACACCAAGAAAACTGACTCCGTCTTGAATTAGACAATAAGGATTATTAGCGGTGGCTTCCAGTCCTTAGCCACATCTTTCCTCCAGGTCAGCGTAGCATGAAGAATCTCTTCCGAGAAGCAAATAAAATACAGGCCAATAAATCACTTCCAGTTCATTAAGAGATCCATAGAATCACTTCAATCCGACTGGTATCCAGACAACTTCCCCTGCTGATGGCTCAAAAACTGATGAAAGGAAACCACTGTGGGCTGCGAAGTTGGAATGAAGAATAGACTGCAAAGGGCCCCGATAATGGAGGTCGATCTTTGATCCTACGCAACCCCGCCCGGATACCATCCTCCGCGGAGTGTATGGGTCCCACTAAACAGAGTGCGCGCTGAGAAAGGAAGATGTGGCTCTGCGATGCATTCTTGGGGCATTCGAGCTTCTCCAGGCTGTGACTGCGGTGAAGAACTCCAGACAATGCGACACATCACCTTTAGATACCTTCATACAGCCTTCACTGTCGACGACCATTTGACAGCTTCAGCAACGGCTATTCAGTGGCTGCAACAAATGGACATCCCAGTTTAACTCACATTTTAAATTTGTTAATTTATGCATTTGCTTGTATTTTGCATCATTTCTGTGTTTTGCATTTTGTCTATTGTTCTGTATTGCACATATCTCTCTCAATTTCTACTTTGTGTTTTATCTTGACTTTCTATATTGAATCTGTTTTATAAATTATTCGTTGTTTTTCTTCATGTTATTCTTATTCAATTTTTGCCCGACTTAACTTGTACCATAAGCTAAATAAATAAATAAATACATAAATAAATAAATAAATAAATAAATAAATAAATAAATAAATAAATAAATAAATAAATAAATAAATAAATAAATAAATAAATAAATAAATAAATAAATAAATAAATAAATAAATAAATAAATAAATAAATAAATAGTGCGCCAAAAGGTTTTTAATTTCACTTCATAACCTAACATGCTCGGATATATTGACAACATTAATAAATGGTTTTTAAGAATAATAATTAATATATCTTGCTTTAATTTACCCAGCAGCTGAAAATTGCAGTCCAGAATGGCTTAATAGTGCTCACACAAAGAAAATAGACACTCAGTTGAGTGACACAAAAAGGACTACAGTATATCAGGGACCATCCAGTCTACATCTTTTGAATGGCTACCATTACTTTCTAACATTCCTCCTCCTCCTCATGTTAGAAGACGAATGACTTAAATGCCGTGAAAATTCTCTCCTGCCAATACATCACATTAACGTCTCAGGTTCAATTCAAGGAAACCATCATAGGTACCAGGTGAGAGACTAATCCAAGAAGAATTTAACGCGAATCAAATTGGCGCAATATGTCTTTCATTTCAGACCCACACAAACTAGGTTTACTCTTAATCCAGTTAACCGTCCTCCTGGTTTCAACCTACCCAGACATATCTGGACGTCATTAAATGGAATAATAACCCAACATGGCAGATGTCAATACTGGAAACTTAAGTGGAAGGTAACTGTGAACCCTTACTGTGACTGTGCACACTCTCCAACATATCGTTATGGATTGCCTACTCCGAAAGTTCAACGGAACAATGCAGGAAATCCATGAAGTCATTGATGAAGCTGGTTCGAACCCCACTGTCGGCAGCCCTGAAGATGGTTTTCCGTGGTTTCCCAAGTTTACACCAGGCAAATGCGATGAAGCTGTAAAATGGTCAAGCGTGTTTGACATTCAAATGTGTCACTATTACATCATGTGATCGAAGTTTCATTCTGTACGTTTTAAGACTATTCAAATAGATATATACTATTCAAATAGGTATATAGTCTGTATACATAAAATAAGCGTTTTGTCTGTACATTGCTCAGAATTAAGAAAGAGTGGTATTTCTGTATCGTTCGTGTCGACAGTAACAAGGACACACAATTTTTAATTTTCCGTCATGTCTATCTTTCTCTCCGTCTGTATGTATGTACGCGCGTCACGGAAAAAATGCTGAAGATAATTTAATGAAAATCAGTATGTAAGGTCGGGAGTAAAGACACTACAGCCTCGGCTATAAATAATTTTATTCGTGCTAAGTGAAATGGTAGTTTAGGGGAAGGCCTAAAAATTTAGTTCTCAAAAATATATTATTAGTTGTCCTAATCGATAAATACTACATAACTAAAGTTATACCGTATAGAATTACATTTCCGATCATTTAAATCCTGTACATTTTTGCCGTACCGGCTATGACAACAGAGATATTCATGAATTTGGATTTACGCTGCTAAGTTCATATCAGTGCCGAGCCACGAGAAAATGGGTGAACATAATTTAATGAAAAACGGTATATAAAGGGGGTGGGAGAATAAAGCACTTTATTCACGCTGGATGAAATGTAATTTAGAGGAAGGCGCCTGAAATTGAATTTTAAATACCTATGTAATTATGCAATTTAATAAAATCTTATTCACAAAGTGTAATCAATATCAATCAATCACTACTGATCTAGTCCGACTCGTTGACTGAATGGTCAGCGTACTGGCCTTCGGTTCAGAGGGTTCCGGGTTCGATTCCCGGCAGGGTCGGGAATTTTAACCATCATTGGTTAATTTCTCTGGCACGGGGGCTGGGTGTATGTGCTGTTTTCATCATCATTTCATCCTCATCACGACGCACAGGTCGCCTACGGGCGTCAAATCAAAAGACCTGCACCTGGCGAGCCGAACATGTCCTCGGACACTCCCGGCACTAAAAGCCTTACGCCATTTCACTACTGATCTGCATTTAGGGCAGTCGCCCAGTTGGTAGATTCCCTATCTGTTGTTTTCCTAGCTTTTTCTTAAATGATTGTAAAGAATTTGGAAATTTATTGAACATCTCCCTTGGTAAGTTATTTAAATCCCTAACTCCCCTTCCTATAAACAAATAATTGCCCCAATTTGTCCTCTTGAATTCCAGCTTTATCTTCATATTGTGATCTTTCCTACCACTCAAACTTATTCGTCTACGAATGTCATTCCACAAAATCTCTCCACTGACAGCTGGGAACATACCACTCAGTCGAGCAGCTCGTATCCTTTCTCCCAGTTCTTCCCAGCCCAAACTTTGCAACATTTTTGTAACGCTACTCTTTTGTCGGAAATCACCCAGAACAAATCGAGCTGATTTTCTTTGGAATTTTTCCAGTTCCTGAATCAAGTAATCCTGGTGAGGGTCCTATGTGTACACCACCACTTCATCTAGAAATCCGTAGCGACGAATGGGTCCACCAGCTGGTAGTAAATCATATTTATTTCAATGTTTGTAAACATGTATCCTCTCCGCATGCCATACGAAATAAAATAATAGTAAGTAATAAATAATGGGAATAGAGATGGCAAACAAATATCGATATGTCAGAAATATCGATATTTTGAGATGGAAATATCGATATATCGACATCGATATTTTGAGGTCCGATATATTGTCGGTATCGATATTTTGTGCCCAGTTTGTGTCTAATTTAATACTTTGGCTACGATTTGATTCTTTTTCAGACCCTTTCAATATTTGCATGCTACAGCTACGAAATTTTAATTTTAATTTCTCAGTTCACTTCGGGAAATACAGTGATAATATCACAACTCAGCTTTACACGTTAGCTAGGCGATACTTGAGCATTATCACGACCTCTGTGGCAGCAGAGGGACTGTTTTTAAAGGCCGGTAACACCATCACGGGAAAGAGAAACCGATTAAATGGCAAACTGTTATCCAAGCTGCTTCTTCTAAATAGCTTACCTAAGAGGTATTGGTAATTGACCTAAGATCATCATAATGTTTCTTCCACGAAAAATTGGAATTGCAGTGCTGAGGAAGAAGTTGGGAAGAAAATACTTTATTATTTTATAGAGCTCTGATGATTATCAGATGTACTTCGTACACAAATGTTTTTATAATGTGCCACTGTAGTGAAAAAGTCATGTTTCTTCGTCATTGTTTTAAGCTTGTTTTCTGATCTGTGTCAAGGCATTCTTTCTGATTATATTAGACATGTTTGTGAAATTAATAACTGATTCGATAGAAGGCAATTCGGTTTTAGGAAAGGTTATTCCACTGAAGCTCAACTTGTAGGATTCCAGCAAGATATAGCCGATATCTTGGATTCAGGAGGTCAAATGGACTCTATCGTGATTGACCTGTCTAAAGCATTTGATAGGGTGGATCATGGGAGACTACTGGCAAAAATGAGTGCAGTTGGACTAGACAAAAGAGTGACTGAATTGGTTGCTATATTTCTAGAAAATAGATCTCAGAGAATTAGAGTAGGTGCAGCTTTATCTGACCCTGTAATAATTAAGAGGGGAATTCCTCAGGGCAGTATTATAGGATCTTTATGTTTTCTTATATATATAAATGATATGAGTAAAGGAGTGGAATCGGAGGTAAGGCTTTTTGCGGATGATGTTATTCTCTATAGAGTGATAAATAAGTTACAAGATTGTGAGCAACTGCAACGTGACCTCGAAAATGTTGTGAGATGGACAGCAGGCAATGGTATGTTGATAACCGGGGTTGAAAGTCAGGTTGTGAATTTCACAAATAGGAAAAGTCCTCTCAGTTTTAATTACTGCGTTGATGGGGTGAAAGTACCTTTTGGGGATCATTGTAAGTATCTAGGTGTTAATATAAGGAAAGATCTTAATTGGGGCAATCACATAAATATGATTGTAAATAAAGGGTACAGATCTCTGCACATGGTTATGAGGGTGTTTAGGAGTTGTAGTAAGGATGTAAAGGAGAGGGCATATAAGTCTCTGGTAAGACCCCAACTAG
Source organism: Anabrus simplex (assembly GCF_040414725.1). Lineage (NCBI taxonomy): Eukaryota > Metazoa > Arthropoda > Insecta > Orthoptera > Tettigoniidae > Anabrus > Anabrus simplex. Next base: position 132,687,367 of record NC_090273.1, read on the forward strand.
AGTATGGTTCCAGTGTATGGGACCCTCACCAGGATTACCTGATTCAAGAACTGGAAAAAATCCAAAGAAAAGCAGCTCGATTTGTTCTGGGTGATTTCCGACAAAACAGTAGCGTTACAAAAATGTTGCAAAGTTTTTGTTGGGAAGAATTGAGAGAAAGAAGAAGAGCTGCTCGACTAAGTGGTATGTTCCGAGCTGTCAGCGGAGAGATGGCGTGGAATGACATTAGTAGACGAATAAGTTTGAATGACGTTTATAAAAGTAGGAAAGATCACAATATGAAGATAAAGTTGGAATTCAAGGGGACAAACTGGGGCAAATATTCGTTTATAGGAAGGGGGGTTAGGGATTGGAATAACTTACCAAGGGAGACGTTCAATAAATTTCCAATTTCTTTGAAATCATTTAGGAAAAGGCTAGGAAAGCAACAGATAGGGAATCTGCCACCTGGGCGACTGCCCTAAATGCAGATCAGTATTGATTGATTGATTGACTTATTAAACCCAATGAATCCTTTAATAATTGTATTAAATGTAAAACTAGACTTACAATGATGGATAATAGCCCCAATATTTTAAAAACGGATATGTCGGCGATATATAGTTATTTTGAAGACCGATATTGTAATATCGATGTATCGAAAAACCGATATTTTGAAAAGTTTTGCCATCACTAAATGGAAATATTTGAACAAAAACATGAAATTGATACAGAGTTCACTATACACTGTGTTGCGAATTTTTGATTTTGGTGTGGGCCTGCATTGAACGCATTTGACGTATCTCAGGTTTCTGTAGTCACTAGCATTGCTATATTACACAGTAAATGGTTTAGGAGATAATTTATTGAAAGCCGTGGTTTATGGTGGAGTGGTATTCCGTGCTTAGACCCTCAATTTCCAATTCCACATCCCTATAGGCCCACTGATGTATGGTTTATATTGTCCATTTTAAACTCTGTTAGATGTAAGTAATATTTCGATACAGAAGAAACGTTCGTGACGCTAACCGCTAGTGTTAGTGATGTATTTTTCACGGCTATGACTGGACAGCTACCTGGTGGTTGAGAGGAGAACTAACTGGCCGCTGATGTTATCTCCTCTGTCCGCCTGCGGCAGTGCCACAGTAGCCGGGGCCATAAACCACAGTTAGGCTAAGAGCCGGTACATTCTCAGCTACAAGTAGCTCACTCGTGGCCAAAAGATGTTGAGAAAAGGTAGAGACTGCATACGACTGGTATGATCGATCAGTTGTGTTAGGTGGGCTGTAAACTGATTTCCTATAAATAGTACTTCGTCAGAGTAATAACACACCGAGTGGTTAGGGGCGCGCAGCTGTGAGTTTGCATTCGAGAGATAGTGGGTTCGAGTCCCACCGTCGGCAACCCTGAAAATGATTTTCCGTGGTTTCCTATTTTCGCACCTGGCATATAGCCCTTTCCCATCCATCCGTCGCCGAAAACCTTCCATACGTTTTTAATTTCATATGGCTATTTCTAGCCGAGTGCAGCCCTGGTGAGGCAGACCCTCCGACGAGGGTGGAGGATAGTGTTATATGTGGTGTGTAAGTTGCGCGGATGTTGGGGACAGCACAAACACCCACCCCCCGAGCCCTTCGAATTAACCAATAAAGGTTAAAATCCCCGACCCGGTCGGGAATCGAACCCGTGACCCTCTGAACGCTGGCCATTCAGCCAACGAGTCGGACTTCGGCGTGTTAGTGCGACGTTAAATAAGTAACGAAAAAAAATGAATAATAATTGCACAAGAAGGAATATTCTTCTTCTTCAGAATAAAGGCTGGCCTTTTTTAAAACTTTTCATTATTACCATCACCCATCCCTCTGCCAGCATCCAAACACAAGTCGTTAGATTTTGGGGCGAGCTACTGCGCATAGACCTATCTGATGTCTTTTAATTCCCGCTTTTAGCTACAGCTGTTAATATTTAGCAAGTTATTAAATAGATCTACCATTCAAATGAGCAAAACAGTGTTCCATCAATAATGTTAACGTGAACAGTTCGTTAAACCACGTGTTGAGGGCGCGGAGAGCGGGGGGGGGGGGGGGGGGGGGTAGAGGGTGACGTGGTTGACTCTACGGATAATTTGAACCAAACATAGCCAGAAAAATCAAACTATGAAATTTTTGTACTTGTACAGAAGAATGCTTCGAATATCCTGATTAGAAAGGAAGACTATTGAGAAAGTCCTTAACTTGTTAAACACGAACAAAGAGCTTCTAACAACCAACAGGGAACGAAAGCTCAGGCACATCATGAAAGGTGAACGATATGAAATTCTCCAACTGATCATCGAGGAGAAAACAATCTGTGGGGAGACGGCAAATATTCATTTATAGGACGATAAGTTAGTTAAGGATTGGAATAAATTATCAAAAGGAATGTTCGATAAAATTCCAAGTTCTTTGACAAAATTTAAGAAAAAGCCAAGTAAACAATTGATAGGACATCTGCCACTTGGGCGACCACCCCAAATGTAGATCATTGATTGAATGAATGATTGATTGACGGACAAATTCCTGGCTTGAAGATTTGCACTGCCGACGATCTTCCATTGAAATGTTTCGAGCCGCTGTTACTCGAGTTATCTTAATCGATTGGATCGCCAACATTCGTAGGAAGACGGTATCAGAAAAAAGAAGAAGAAGAGGCCATATATTCAGAGGATCCTGGGTTCGATTCCCGGTGAGCGTATCATTTTGGCAGCATCGGGTTAATTGTTCTAGCTCGTGGGACTGGATGTTTGTGTTCGTCTTAGAGTACAACTTCATTTACATTATAACACTTCACACTACCAACCACCACAGAACACGAAATAGTGAATACTTCCCATCACGTAGGACTGGTGTTAGGAAGGACATCCAGCCGTAAAAAGCAAGGCCCCATGGCACAACAGCCCTACCAAATGACCGCTGCTCAGCCCGAAGGCCTGACGTATCATCTCACCCTTTATTCTTGAGTTTCTAGACCTGGTCCGCTACCTCACCGGCTGAGGGTACTCCAACTAGCCCTCGGATCAAGGTAAAAATCCCTGACCTGTCCAGGAATCGGGTAAGGGGCAGGCACGCTACCCCTATAGCGAGGAGCCGGCATCGACCGTAAAACTGAGCAGTAGCCTACTCACGCCAGGGCTCCAGGGGCTCTTAACTTGGGAACTTGAATCGGCGTCGTGTCCTGACATTGCTTCCACTTACTTGTACCAATCTCCTCACTTTCCTCTATCCTATCTGACTTCCCTTGGTCAACTCTTGTTCTTTTCCGAGCCCGACTGTATACGGTGTCGAGGTCTCTTCGTTGCCCTTGTCTTTCCTTGACCGATATCTTTATTTTTCGAAGTGTCAGGCCTCTTCAATTTTTGTCTCTGGTTTGTGTTAACAGAGGAAGGTTGCCTGGTTGTATTTCTTCTTAAAACAACAATCACCACCACCTAGCCCAGGTATTTGAGAAATGATCAGGAAGCCGACACAAAATAATCTAAAACTTAAAATCAAACATATAACAATGACTCTAAAACCATAAATATTTCGTAAAATATCAATCAATGTCACTATAGAGAAATCTACACAAATGAACTTCACACATCATTAACAGGCAATGAAAATCTACAGCCTGTTTCCAGTCATTCGACCGGGTCAGGAATCTAGCGGCGAGGATAGGAATTGTGTCGGCTGCCGAAGCCTGTCACACTCCTCTGGGGCAATGATTAATGAATGACAGATGAAATGAAATGATATCGGAGAGTGTTGCTGGAATGAAATATGACAGGGAAAACCAGAATACGCGGAGAAAAACCTGTCCCATCTCCGCTTTGTCCACCACAAAGTTCATATAGAGACACCGGGATTTGAACCACGAAACCCAGCGGTGAGAAGCCGGCGCACTGCCTCCTGAGCCACGGAGGCTCTAATTAACAGGTAATATATTTATTTATTTAGCGTATGGCTAGAGATACAGTGTTTGCCTTAGGATCTACACTTCTACATACATACAGTATATCTAAATTTTGGATGTAGTCTATAATTTCTGGCATCGCGAGAAATTCTGTTCCATTTGTAGATGAAGGCTGCACAGTTCTCATGGTTGGTTCGAATCCTGTTCAGTGTGGTCCATAGACTACGAGGGAGGTTGAAACCAGGTGGTGGTGTCTTCTTCACAGGAGGCATTGTTGAGTAGTATTTGTCGTTGAGTCTCTTCTGCCATTCAACGGGAATTTGGTAGCTGCTGTTCCTCAAGTTCATGGTATCTCTTATTGGCGGTTTCCTTGAACGTCGGCGATTAGTATTTGCATCACCGATATCATCATGTATCGGCAGTTCTGGATTGTTCATTATTTTGTTTAATACAAATCCTAAAAGTAAATATTTAAAGAAGTACCCGGGCAGCGCCGGGTTCGATTCTGGTAGATTTCAAGGTGCTTACATTCACTAGCCCCGTGTTGGTAGATTTACCACAGTAGTTAGTGAGACCTAAAATACACAAATTATTAAACAACATCAAAACTTTTAAGACATATTTGTAATGAAATCATTTTCCTTTATTAACATGCGATAGTAGAAAAGGACACAGAATTAACTATGGTGTAGGGCCTGTGTGAATTCTGGCTTAAATTACAAAAATATACAAGTGCCTAGGGAAAACCCAAGAAGAAGAAGAAGAAGAAGAAGAAGAAGAAGAAGAAGAAGAAGAAGAAGAAGTTGACAGAGCTCGATAGCTGCAGTCGCTTAAGTGCGGCCAGTATCCCGTATTCCGGAGGTAGTTGGTTCGAACCCCGCTGTCGGTAGCCCTTAACATGGTTTTCCGTGGTTTCCTATTTTCACTCCAGTCAAATGCTGGAGCCGTACCTTAATTAATTGAGGCCACGGCCGCTTCCTTCCTTTTCCTGTCCCATCGTCACCATAAGACCTATCAGTGTCGGTGCAACGTAAAGCAAATTGTAAAAAAACAAAAGAAAAACGTGGTACCGTTTGTATTGAGGAAAGGAGACACCTCGAGAAAATGAAGAGACTACTGTAGGTGAAATGAACGCATTTCATACTGGCTTTTAAGAACCAAACTATTAGTAACAACAAATTCCTCTGAAAATGACGAATCTCATTTCGTACAGTACGATAACCCAGGGATATTAATACTAACGTTTGGATTCCTCGTCATTCCCTGTAAGATTTTCGAAGTAATAAGGCACATCGTTGTTGCCTGGATAGCGAGTAAATATGCGGGAGCCGTAACTTATGTTCTTGTGATTTACAGCGACGTAAAGCAACTTCGAAAATCAGCGTGAATGTAATCGAAAGTAAGAATATACTATTTTTACGTTAAAGGAATGAAGCAGGCAACCTTTACCTACTTTGACAGTGACCTTCAAAAGGAAGAGTTTTGCGGTATCTAGAGATATCATCTACAGAAAGGTGCATACTTATAATTACAGGAAACAGGTTGTTGAGTTCACTCCTTCCAGCATGACCTTTCAACACTTGGTTCATCTCAGACAGACCATTATTGTGAGTTCGATAAGGGAATTCATAATATTAAACCCCAAATCCAGAATTATAGCCAAATCGTTGAAACTAATTCCCATGTGTTTTTGTAGAGATTAGAAGGCTATTTTCTTGTGTTTCAGGTCAGGGTTTTACAAACTATGGTACAAACACCAGTACTGGTGTGGGAGTTGGGTTGAGAAATACAAGAAGTGTCCTGTCTGTATAAACAGTCACCATTGGTCTGCATTTAGGACTGTAGTCCAGCTGGTTATTCGCCTCTTATGACAGGCAGGGGATACCTTGGATGTTATTCTACCGCCCCTACTCACGGAAAGGTAACATGATTTTTGAAAGGGCATAGAACAACTCTTAAATCACCCAAGCAGGCATCAAGGAAAATTTACCACTCAGGTTTAAATGACAAAAATCTACAAGGTCCGACGAAAAGCCCAAGACAAAGAAGAAGAAGAAGAATAAGGAGAAGAAGAAGAAGAAGAAGAAGAAGAAGAAGAAGAAGAAGAAGAAGGTATCATTTGTACTGAGGAAAGGAGGAACCTCGAGAAAATGAAGAACGTAGTCGAAATGAACGCAGTTCATACTGGCTTATAAGAACGAAAATATTAGTAAGAAGAACACTACCCCCTGAAATTGAATTTTATTTGAGCAGTTTTGGATTATTTAAATTTTTTGAAATCTAATATTATTATAACCGAGTCTTATCTTAAGTACTTTCAAAGAATTTAGACATTTATCAAATGACTCCCTTAAAAAAATTACTCCCGTCCCTAATTCGTATTCGTATAAACGAGTATTTGCCCCAATTTTTTCTCTTGAATTCCAATTTTATCTTCATTTTGTAACCTTTCCACTAAGTCATCTCTTCACTGACAGCTCGAAACATTCCTCTAGTCTAGCTGTTCGTTTGCTTTCTCCCAAGTCTCCCCAGCCCAAAATTAGCAATATTTTCGTATCACTACTCTGTTTTCGAGAATTACCCAAAACTAATCGTGCTACTATCCTTTGAATGTGTTCAAGTTCTCGTATCAAGTAATCTTAGTGAGGGTCCCATATGCTAGAAGCATACTTTAATTGGGGTCTTGCCAATGACTTACATGCCCTCTCTTTTACATCCCTACTTCTTTTTGCAGTGCCGGGCGAGTTGGCCATGCGATTAGGGGCGCGCAGCTGTGAGCTTGCATCCGGGAGATAGCAGGTTCGAAGCACACTGTCGGCAGCCATGAAGATGGTTTTCCGCGGTTGCCCATCTTCACACCAGGCAAATGCTGGGGCTGTACCTTAATTAAGGCCACGGCTGCTTCCTTCCCACTCTGAGCCCTATCCTGTTCCATCGTCGCCATTATACCTATCTGTGTCGGTGCCACTAGCAAAAAAAATAAAATAAAAACACAACCTCTTTTTGCATTTCCTTCTCCATTACTGAAGGTTGGTTACAATCACAGCGAAGTCTGTCCTCATCAGTCTACTAGAATCTAGTCCTGTCCAGTCCTATAACTTCCTCTCCCAAGAATGTTTCCTTCGAACACGACCCCATGTCCAACAATATTACCCTGCATGATTAATTTCAGTAGCTTGTACTTTCCATTCCTCATAATATGCCATAAAGATGGTTTTCCGTGGTTTCCCATTTTCACACAGGCTGACTTACTACAATCCCTAAATACCCTCATAACTATATTTAAATATTTACCATAATTAACTTTTATTTTCAATCTAATTTTTGTGATTATCCCGATGAAATCTTTCTTTATATTAACCTCTAGGTTCATACAGAGATCGCTATGAGCTACTTTCACCCCAACAACACAGTAATTAAAATTGAGGGGCATCTCGTTTTTGCGAAACGTACAACCTGACTTTCCATCCCGTTTACCATCGAACCAATGTCTGCTGTCCACCTCACAACTTCGTCGAGGTCATTTTGCAGTCCCTCACAATCCTTTAACTTATTTATGACTACATAAAAATAATCTGCAAAAAGCCTTATCTGTGATTCCAGTTTCCTATTCATATAACTTATATTTATAAGAGGTCCAATAACAGTGCCTTGCGGGAACCCCATTGTAATCATTACTGGATCAGATAATGCTTCAACTACTCTAATTCTCTGAATTTTATTTTCTGTTTTCTTTGGCCGTATGGAAAGGTAAATAACAGGTGACATTGTACGCTGTATTACACTCATCCGACGGTGAAGGCGTGATATTACTTAATCGGATAATATTGTCTGTGTGTTCACAAGCAACATGACGTACGTTTGACCAAATTTCAACAGGATGTCTTCCAAACTGCGCGTAGTCACACTGTTGCAAGCAGATAGACTATCCCTCTCTCCCCGCGGGAAATGGATCAGCCCCTCTAGCACGGTCATATAACCCAGCAGCTGACAGTAGTTCGGCCCTACACGATGACTGTCATTCACGAGTTGCAGGAGTTGGATATTGAAAACGAGTCCGTTACTGCACATGGTTTTTGGATTTTACTGTACGGCTGACGGGAATTCTGAATATCACGTGGTTGACTGAAGAGGCACGGGTTTATTTGAACGGGTTACGTGTATTCTCAAAATACCCTATTTGGGCCACCCACACGATGTTCATGAAGGTCGTAGTTTGGGGCGCGGTCTCGGCAAACCGGACACGATGAGACCGGTTCGAGGATATTTTGCTACATTTTGTTGAGGAACTAGACAACACTGAACTAACTCAGGGTTCTATTCAGCAAGACTTGTAATTCGTCAACTGAGTCGCTCACTCTGATCAGCAGCTTCTTCGAGGACAGAGTAACCTCTAAGAATTTATGGCCGCCAAGATCACCGGACTTAACGACGTCAGATTATTTCCTGTGGAGTTATTCAAAAGGGTAAAGTGTATCAAAATCGGCGACGAATAATTGCAGACCAATATCATGACTGAAATCAATGGAAAAGACGAGGAAATGTTGCAAAGAAGTGCGAGAAGCATGAAACGATCGGTACGACTGAATCTACATCTCCTGTGATGATACGTTAATCTTCCACAGTTTCTTGATCTTTGGAACGTAATTGTATCTTTCTGTCTGCTACCGTACAGAAATGGGGTCGTTTTGAAAACCATCCAGTTAATATGACACTCTGTATTCTCTCGAATCAACTGTGGCAGACTCAGTATACTTTCTTATAATATTGTTATAATAATTGCAGGACCCGAGCTGCTCCGCAACATGCGTTATTTATTTATTTATTTATTTATTTATTTATTTATTTATTTATTTATTTATTTATTTATTTATTTAGCGTATGATGAATACAATATTATATACAATCTGTATAACAACCATTTCAAGTTCATAACTTAAGTTCCATATCAAAAGTTGAGAGCTTCGATAGGTGTTCCGAGACCAAATAATGTCTAAGGCGTATGATATGATGATCTCTACATCAAAAGTTTCAGTTGAATAGTATCACAGAAGGCACGTAAAGCACCTATTGAAGGGAAATAAACGTTCGGCTCTGCGATCCGGACGGATTTACCAAAGCTGTTTTTAGTAAACTCTTTTAATGTATAGAGAAGTGTAGTATATCTAAGTAAGAGAGAAATTAGCTCTACTTAGATCAGTGATAGTTGCTTGTGAGTGAGCCTCAAGTGGTGAAATAAATACTGTCATAACCACTTAAAGACAATTGTATTTCCCTCTAGAAATCACTGGTAGAGTGGCGACACCCGAGTCCCAAGATCGAGAGTTCATATCCGGCAGAGGTATTCCGATGTTTGAATGGCGGAACATATTCATTCGGCTTTTCATGTCTCTAGATATAAAAGATCGCTGATGACTCATTTGGTGTTCAATCGACGAAATTAATTAAAATTCAGCCGTAGATCACGCAATGGACATCGGATTCTCTGCCATCTAATAGGGCAAAACGGAACTTTGCGCCCAGACAACCTAGGCGAGGCCACATTATTATTATTATTATTATTATTATTATTATTACTATTATTATTATTATTATTATTATTATTATTATTATTATTATTATTATTATGCACATGCGAATAAACCTATTCGGACTACGCAAAGTACTTAGAGGCGAGCATTTGCCTTCGTTAGTTCCCATATTTATTTAATTCTTGTACTGTGGGCTTGCTTTCTGTCTTTAGAATAGGTTGTTCCAGTCTTCTTCTTTGGTCTTAACTCTTGGTCAACTTGCCATTTGTGAATTTTCGTTCTGAAGATTACCCTGTCTGGGAAATCTGCTGGTGTAATTCCTGCCTGTTTCAAATCGGTTTTGATTTCTCCAATCTTCATTGGAGTAATAACATAAATATGATAGTAAATAAAGGGTACAGATCTCTGCACATGGTTATGAGAATATTTAGGCGTTGTAGTAAGGATGTAAAGGAGAGAGCTTATTTGTCTCTGGTGAGACCCCAACTAGAGTATGGTTCCAGTGTATGGGACCCTTACCAGGATTACTTGATTCAGGAACTGGAAAAAATTCAAAGAAAAGCAGCTCGATTTGTTCTGGGCGATTTCCGACAAAAGAGTAGCGTTACAAAAAGTTTGCAAAGTTTGGGATGGGAAGACTTGGGGGAAAGGAGACGAGTTGCTCGACTGAGTGGTATGTTCCGAGCTGTCAGTGGAGAGATGGCGGGGGAGGACATCAGTTGCCGAATAAGTTTGGATGGTTTCTTCAAAAGTAGGAAAGATCACAATATGAAGATAAAGTCGGAATTCAAGAGGACAAATTGGGGAAAATATTCGTTTATAGGAAGGGGAGTTAGGGATTGGAATAACCAAGAGAGATGTTCAATAAATTTCCAATTTCTTTGAAATCATTTAAGAAAAGGCTAGGAAATCTGCCACCTGGGCGACTGTCCTAAATGCAGATCAGTAGTGATTGAAATTGAAATCCATTTCATTTCTCTGTTTTAGCTTTACTCCTGTTTTCATAGACCTCGACTACTTGGATGTATTCTTTTAATATGCCCATAGAATCTTAGCCTGCGTTTTCTAATGTCGCCGTGAATATTTGTGTTTTGTTTGATTTCCTTCCGACTCTAAGATGGTATTGTCCGTTGGTGAGTTTTGGGCCTAGAATTTTTCTTATGATTTTGCGTTCCTTTTTCTCAATGTTTTCAATGTCTGCTTTCCTGTTCGTGTCTCTGATCCGTAAAGACATTCTGGTTTAATGACGATATTGTAATGTCTCAGTTTTGTGTACTTGGAGATACATTTTTGTTAGAGATATTTGGGGTTAGTCGATAAAGCAGTTTCCATCTCTTGGCATCTTATTTCATTGGCTTTTGTTTCGAGTCCATTTTCCTGAAGTGTTTCACCAAGATACAAGTTGTGATAATCGTTTAATTTTTCCATATTTTGTCTCCGTTAATTTTGGTGCAAGTTTGTTGCAGGTCATGTATTCTGTCTGTTCAAAAGATACCTGAAGGCCTACTTTTTCTGTAATTTCTTTCAGGAGTTCAATCTGATTTTGGGCTGTTCAAATGTCTCGGGTTAATATTTCTAGGTCGTCCGCAAATGCTAGGCCCCTACGTAAAGTGACTGGTTTGTGTATTTTGAGGACAAATTTCTCTTTGCGCCATTCTCGTATCACTTTTTCAAGGACGCAGTTGAAGAGTAAAGGTGAGAGTCCATCTCCTTGTCTTACTCCCGTTTTGATTTCAAAGGGATCTGGGGTTTCCTTAATGAATTTAGCATTTGACTTCGTGTCTGTCAGTGTCTGTTTTATGATTGTAAGTGTTTTCATGTCTAAACCTTGTTCTTTCAATATTAGCAGGAGTGATTTGCTATCAACTGAATCATAAGCCTTTTTGAAAGCAACAAGTGTGCAGATTAAATCTTTGCTACAAATTCTCTGATGTCTTAGGATTAGCTTTAAGTTCAAGATTTGCTCTGGACACGATCGGCCTGTCCTGAATCCTGCCTGATATTATTCGATTTGTGGTTCTAGTTGTTGTTGTGCTCTATCAAGAAGATATTGGGATAGAATTTTGTATACAACCGATACTGGTGAGATTCCTTTGTAGTTGTTTACATCTGTTCTGTCTCCCTTCTTGTGTAACGGGTGAATTAACACATTTTTTCCAGTCTTCTGGGATTTGTTCTGTTTTCCAAATGTCTTGCATGATTTTTGTGATTTATTTTATGGTGTTTGGGGCTGGGGATTTGATGAATTCTGCTATGATTCCATCTTCACCCGATGCTTTGCTGTTTTTAAGTCTTTTGTTCTGTCTGGTGATTTCTTCTTCATCTGGTGGTAATGAATTTGGATTAGTATAGGACTATTCAGGTTCTTGTGGAGAAAATCTTTGTGTTGGTTCTGGACAGTTGAGTAATTCTTTAAAATATCTGGCGAGTTTCTCGCAGCTTTCTTGGTTGTTTAGTGCCAACTGTCCATTTCATTTCTTGAAGCAGAGACTTTGTTGTTGATATCCTGCAAGCTTAGTTTTGAGGTTCTTATAGAAATTTCGGGTGTTGTATCTCTCAAAGTCTTTCTCAATTTCAAGTAGTTGTTCCTTTTCAAATTTCCTTTTGGTCTGTATGATCTATTGAGCTGTCTCTTTCCTCACTGCAAGGAGTGCTTCGTATTTATCCTTTGATTTTTTTTGCTGTTCCTGTTGTTGTAGGCTTTCTGTCGAGATTGGATTGTTTGTTCACACTCCTCATTCCACCAACGGGGTCTCTTCCTTTTCTGCAGAGGAATTGGTGTTTGTCCTGTTGTAATCAGTTCGCTTTTGAGTTGTTGCCAGGTTTTGCCTCCTTTTAATCTAATTTTTCTATGAGAGTTGGTTGGATCCTAGCGGGGTTAAAATTTGGGATAAGTTGCTTCTACTTTGTGAAACTTCGAGGTTTCAACTGTAGTTTGATTCTTGTCAGGTAATGTTCCGAGGCAATATTTGTACCATTTCTGACTTGAACATTCATAATTTCTCTGTGATTTGTTAAGAGATTGCTACTTGGTCAATTTGGAATTCACCGATGAGTGTGTTCGGTGATCTCCTGTCATTTGTTTTGATGGTTTCTTTTTGAAGGCTGCTGACATGGTTTTGAGGTTCGACTAATCTTTGTCCATTTCGGTTGGTCCATTTATGTGCAGGGAATTTTCCTCTTGTTTTCTGCCCCATTATTATTATTATTATTATTATTATTATTATTATTATTATTATTATTATTATTATTATTATTATTATTATTATTATTATTATTTGTACCAGTCCTGCTGCTAGTTGTCACCACACATAATGGGTGTTTATTTACAAGTTGCTTTACGCCGCTCCGACACAGATAGGTCTTATAGCGACGCTGGGATAGGAAAGGGCTAGAAGTGAAAAAGAAATGGTTGTGGCCTTAATTAAGGTACAGCCCCAACATTTGCTCGTCGTGAAAATGGGAAACCACGATCTTCAGGACTGCCGGCATTGGGGTTCGAACCCACTAGCTCCCAAATACTGGATACTGGCCGCATATATAAGCGACTGCAGCTACTGAGATCGGTGTGTTGATTTATTGAGGTGCTGAAGATTTCGCGATTTCTCATGATGTCTTCCCCGATGTTCAATTCATTCACGCCCCGTCTTGTTCCCTCGAGCAAATTTATTCTCCTGTTTTGGGAATTTATTACATTGAATATTATATTATATTATATTATATTATATTATATTATATTATATTATATTATATTATATTATATTATTTCACCTCTGTGGTGTAGGGGTTAGCGTGATTAGCTGCCACCCTCGGAGGTCCGGGTTCGATTCCCGGCTCTGCCATGAAATTTTGAAAAATGGTACGAGGACTGGAACGGGGTCCACTCAGCCTCGAGAGTTCAAATGAGTAGAGGTGGGGTGGGGGTGGGGGGTGCTATTCCTTCACCAGCCATCCTGGAAGTTGTTTTCCGTGATTTGCCACTTCTCCTCCAGGCAAATGCTTAAGACCACGGCCGCTTCCTTCCCTGTTCCTTATCTATCATTTCCAATTTTCCCATCGCGCCACAAGGACCCTATCCAGCATAGCAGGTGAGGCCGCCTGGGCAAGGTACTGGTTCTCCTCCCCAGTTGTATCCCCGACCCAAAGTCTGACGCTCCAGGATACTGCCCTTGAGGCACTAGAGGTGAGAAGCCTCACTCAGTCTGAGGGAAAAACCGACCCTGGAGGGTAAACGGATTACGAATGAAAAAAGAAAGAATTATATTAATAATATATGTATATTTAGCCGTTGTTAAAATCGTTTCATACCATTGTATATTCTAATGTGCTTCTAATCTCATGTATTGTTTGTGTGCTAACGATGGCTCGAAGAGCTGGAACATGTCGAATTTTATTCCATAAATAATCCTTTTAGATTAAGATATCGTGTATTGATTTGGTGGTATATTTGTCTGAAGCTTGTTATTATCCATCCTAAAAGTTGTACAAAATACGTCAAACGTTTCCTCCGTACAATATGTATGGATCTGTCTCTGTGACTCTAGGGGTCTGCTGTTCGCCTTTTGATCCAAATCCCATTTTCTTGTTCGGGGAAAAAAGTTTTCCTAAGAATTTTACGTCCTTGTTTTTCAATATCTGCAATTTTAGAATGGCCTTCTTAAGTTAAGGTTTCTGATGCACATAGAGCTTCCGGGAGGAACAAATGTTTTGCAATTGTGAACTTGCATTTAGGAGGCGGTGGGATCGAACCCCTCTGTCGGTAGCCCTGAAGATGGTTTTCCGTCCTTTCTCATTTTCATACCAGGCAAATGCTGGGGCTGTACCTTAATTTATTAAGGCTACGGCCGCTTCCTTCCCACTCGTAGCCCTTTCCTATTCTATCGTCTTCGTAAGACCTGTCTGTGTCGGTGCAACGTAAAACAGGTTGTGAAAAAAGAAAAGAAAAGTAATAAGTTTCAATTTAACATTACGGGACATTACTCGTTTATTGTAGTGATCCCGTGTTAGTCTAAATGGCCTATGGAGTTTTGAGTTACTTTATTTATTGGCCAAACTGTCTAATCCCGAAGGAGGAAGAATTATTTCTCCCAGGTATTTAAAAAATGATACCTGTGAAATTGTCCCATATGCCGTTTCAGTTTTATCTTCCTTGCACTTTTACTGAAAATTCTGCATATAGGCCCACTTGGTTTCCTCGAATGATATCTGAAGGCCTGCTTGTGATGTACTCTGTATTATGATAGTCCGGTAGGAAATTCTGTATATAGGAGGATGGGAACACGCCACCATGTTTTATGTAGTACCTTTCTTGCTAGGAGGTTCATGACCGTCAATTATTTTGTAAAGTAACTTAAAGCAAAACAAATTTTAAATGCTAGAAGTCACCAACTAACAAAATAATCGTAGTGATGATATCACAATAATAACAGTTAAGTATTTTATTTTTTAAGGTCTACCTTTTCAATACACACTATGCATTATATTCTTTTAAAAAATTTCAATCGATTTAAGACACAATGCAGTGTCAATGACATTAAAATGATATGTACATACCATGTATGCAACAAAGTAAGGCTCAAGAAATGCGTTGCACTATATTAAAAAGTTATTCTTGATAGAGATTCATAATGTATTTATGTAACCAGTCTTAATTTGAATTCAGTCCATTGTAAATACAGTTTTATTTTACGGCCATTGTGTCTGTACATTGTTTATTTCATTCGGTGTATATGTGTGATTTGCTTTACGGCTGATGATGACCTACAGTTAGGTCGAAACTAGTCCCTGTACGGAGATGTAATGTAAACATTGTATAGTTTATATTGAAAAGGTGGACCTTAAAAAATATATAACTATTATTGTGATCACAGTTCAATACGGATCAAACATAATAAAATATATATATTTTCATAGTGATGATATCCACTGATTTCTCTAGCTAAAAAACCCATACAAATTGAAGTAATATGTTTTCCTTTATATGACTAATAAGACGCTGAAAGAAAAAGTATATGGTTGGAAACTAGACATTAAATGATCGAATAATAATGACCAGTAGTACATATGCAGAAAAAATGAGGGGCTATGAGAACGTCGCAAACTCGAACCGACAGTGCTGGCCTCTTGTAGAAAAAAAATGACGGATCAAACGATACTTTAAATCATACATCCCTTATTTCTCGTAAATGATTAAAAACATTCACTCTCATTAAGCCTTTTCAGTCGTGAATAAAATGTTGATAATTGTCAAAAATTGTGGAAATGAAAATTTGGAGTCCCACACGAGAGGTTGTTTCACGAACATAATTATGTAGTGCCTGTACCTTTTACAGCCTACCATGCCCTTTTTTTAAAATTATTAATAACAAAGGGGGCGAGCCTTTGCTGGTGGGACCTAGTGTTTACAGTGCGCTATGTCTTCTGGTATTGGCTAGAGCAATTTTGTTACTTTCACTGATCTGTCTCTGTCTTATACTTGGCTTTGACAATATGAAAGTGACTGAGGTATGAGCGATGCTAGTAATGCCATTCCTTATGCAGCCAGTCCCTGCTATGAATGGTGTGAAACTATTGCTCATAAGGGCGGTTGGTGCAGGCATTTCAGTAGGCTTGGCTTACTGATATGTAATAGCAACTTCTGGCTCAGTGAGGAAAGCAACGGGAAATAACCTCACTCCTCATTTCCCTAGTATGCCTCTTCAGTGATGCCTAGGCCATCTATGACAGCTGATGGTGGAGCTGTTGAGGATCCAACCAGTCTTCGGGCTGATGACTAAACATACATATAATAACAAGGGACTGATAACACTGTTCTACAAAAAAAAAAAAAAAAAAAAGAAGAAGTCGTATTTCTGTGATTTTATAGACATTTAAACTCTGAATGCAAATCTGGGTTTTGGTATTTATACATCAGGGATAGTTTAAGAGTAATCCAATTTTTAATCTCTCTTAATATTTTCATATCATTATATATATATTTTTAATTTTTTTTTTTTTTTTGCTAGTTGCTTCACGTCGCACCGACGATGGCGACGATGAGACAGGGAAGGGCTAGGAGTGGTAAGGAGGCGGCCGTGGCCTTAATTAAGGTACAGCCCCAGCATTTGCCTGGTGTGAAAATGGGATAACACGGAAAACCATTTTCAGGGCTGCCGACAGTGAGGTTCGAACCTACTATCTCCATAATACTGTATCTATAATTTATAGTCGTGGGCATACTGATAGAAATTCAATTAAGGGGCCTATAAATATTAGGATAGTAACAGAAGGTGATAGTTGGAGTGCTCATATAATGTCCTCACTTTTTAACAGTCATTCACAGGAATGTTTATAAGTGTTTATAAAAAATGGAAAATATGGACAGCAATTTACCTCCACAAAGTTTCATGTCTTTTTTTTTTTTTTTTTGTATTGACCATCCTACTTGTCCTGAATTATACTCCAGCAATAATTAATCGGTCAACATTGTGGGCATCAATTTCCCTTCATACCATTTCTCCATGGTAGCTATGTCTTCATTAAAACTTTGTCCATGCTCATCTGATACATCACTACAACTCTCTGGAGAGAAGTCTAGATGCGAGTCCATGAAACATGCTTCAAGGACTTATTGTATTGTATCCTAAATCTTTATAAGCTTAGATTATTTCTTTCACAAACTCTTCATATTTAGGTTCTTTTTTGTTTTCAAGGAAGTTTTGTGTTACTTTCTTGAAACGTACCCAGGCTCGCTTTTCTTTGTCAGACATACAGACATATCGAACAAAAATACAAAAGAAGAATATATTCAGAGAAATAGTCACTTAGTATATCTGAAGAAGCCAAACAAAGACATTTTAAATTGGTAAGAAACGTCGTTGCATTCTCACTGTGATTGTGAGGTTAACATGCCACGCTATTTGAACAATAATATCGATATCTGAAAAATAATCAGAAAAAGTAAAGTTCCCAACTATTTAATTATTTTTATAAAAGTACCATATTTGCCGCAAACAGTGATACCGCATATGATACATACGTTCAGATTAATGGAAAGCTATCCCTGATAGCGCAATTCTGATTTAAGATTTGAATTTAGCAATGTAAATTCCTTTAGAAATACATTGTTTCATCCCAGAAATAGAACATTTGCAGAGCAGTGTAATCTGGCTTATTTCCCCCTCAGAACAATAATCACCATCACCGATAAAGGCAGTTCGGGTTTAGGAAAGATTATTCCACTGAAGCTCAGCTTGGAGGATTCCAGCAAGATATAGAAGATATTTCCGTTTTAGGATGTTAAATGGAATGTATCGCGATTGCCCTATCTAGGGCATTGGATAGGGTAGGTCATGGGGGGACTATTGTCAAAAAATAGTGCAGTTGGACTAGACAAAGAGTGACAGAATGGATTGCTATATTTCTAGAAAATAGATCTCAGAGAATTAGAGGGAAATTCCTTAAGGCAGTCTTATTGGGTCATTATGTTTTCTTATTTATACATACATGATATGAATAAAGAAGTGGAATCAGGGATAAGGCTTTTTGCGGATGATGTTATTCTGTATAGAGTAATAAATAAGTTACAAGATTGTGAGCAACTGCAAAATGACCTCGATAATGTTGTGAGATGGACAGTAGGCAATGGTATGATGATAAACGGGGTTAAAAGTCAGGTTGTGAGTTTCAGAAATAGGAAAAGTCCTCTCAGTTTTAATTACTGCGTTGATGGGGTGGAAGTTCCCTTTGGGGATCATTGTAATTACCTAGGTGTTAATATAAGGAAACATCTTCATTGGGGTAATCACATAAACATGATGTAAATAAAGGGTAAAGATCTCTGCATATGGTTATGAGGGTGTTTAGGGGTCGTAGTAAGGATGTAAAGGAGAGGACATATAAGTATCTGGTAAGACCCCAACTAGAGTGTGGTTCCAGTGTATGGGACCGTCAAGAGGAATACTTGATTCAAGAACTGGGAACATTCCAAAGTAAAGCAGCTCGATTTCTTCTGGCTGATTTCCGACAAAAGAGTAGCATTATAAAAATGTTACAAAGTTTGGGCTGGGAAGACTTGGGAGAAAGAAGACGAGCTGATCGACTAAGTGGTATGTTCCGAGTTGTCAGTGGAGAGATGGCGTGGAATGACATTAGTAGACGAATAAGTTTGAGTGGTGTCTTTAAACGTAGGAACGATCACAATATTAAGGTAAAGTTGGAATTCAAGAGCACAAATTGGAGCAAATGTTAGTTTATAGGAAGGGGAGTTAGGTATTGGAATAATTGACCAAGGTAAATGTTCAATAAATATCCAAATTCTTAGCATTTTTTCAGAAAAGTCTAGGTAAACAACAAATAGGGAATATGCCACCCGGATGACTGCTTATATGCAGATCAGAGGTAACTGATTGATTTGATATACCGATATCAAGCCATTATGAGCACTCCAAATTAATGCTTTGCTTTCTGAACTCCCGGTATGGTGCTCTATGGCTAAACACTAACGAAGAAAGACAGAACTCTTGAATACTCCTGGGATTCTGCTGTGTACAAAATGAGAAGACTTCATTACTCGGAAGTGAGTTTGATGGTTAGCAGACACCTGAACCATTTAATTTGTAATTTTATGTAGAGGATGAACATTCTTATAAGTATAGATTATTTTCGTATAAAAGTATTTGATGTTATCGGGAGACAGGTGAATGAATTCTTAAGAAGTTTAAAAAACAGAGACAGATAAGCTTCAACACTCCTCTGAGTCAGCCCGTGGCTTGCGGGCATTCATTAAGGTGTTACAGAATCTATTTCAGACCAGGCAGTTGGGTTTCTTCTCAGTTGGAGTCCCCGCGTAGACGTTCGGTATTGTTTACCGTGTTCTACACCGTTTATCGTGATAATTCGTCTTTGTATTTAACTTACATTTTCAACCACAGTAAAGTTTAATAAGTGAGTTAGTGGCCGTGTCATGGAAATAAGAGCAATCATGTGAAACAATTCAAGAAGTGGTGATATTCCAAGAAAGTTGAGTTGTGGTTATAGTTGAACAGTGATTTTGTATTACTGATCTTTACAGTACAGATTGAAAGGGGAGTTTATATGTGGCAGAGATTGCTATTGAGTTTTCACGAGTTTAATCTACAAGAGTAAAACTCAATGCCTATTTCGGAATTCTCCTGAGCTTCAATTTTCGAGATTATAACGTTTTAATTTTCAAACACTATTTGCAAGGCGTCGTGTAAGCCAACATTGAGAGAAGCGTTTTGATAGCTTAGTCGTCAAGGTGCTGGTTTCGTCGTGATGCAAGGTGAGCAGATTCGAGTATTCATCACATCATTTCTTAAAAATTATACCTTTTCCTGCGGTTGTTCTTAACTGCATGTCATTTTGAATACGTCCTTTCATTTACTACCTCGATAACACGTGGCCCAATCAATCAATCAATCAATCAATCAATCAATCAATCAATCAATCAATCAATCAATCAATCAATCAATCAATCAATCAATCAATCAATCAATCAATCAATCAATCAATCAATCAATCAATCAATCAATCAATCAATCAATCAATCAATCAATCAATCAATCAATCAATCAATCAATCAATCAATCAATCAATCAATCAATCAATCAATCAATCAATCAATCAATCAATCAATCAATCAATCAATCAATCAATCAATCAATCAATCAATCAATCAATCAATCAATCAATCAATCAATCAATCAATCAATCAATCAATCAATCAATCAATCAATCAATCAATCAATCAATCAATCAATCAATCAATCAATCAATCAATCAATCAATCAATCAATCAATCAATCAATCAATCAATCAATCAATCAATCAATCAATCAATCAATCAATCAATCAATCAATCAATCAATCAATCAATCAATCAATCAATCAATCAATCAATCAATCAATCAACACTTATCTACATTTAGGGTTGCCCAGGTGGCGTATACCCTAGCTGTTGTCCCCACCCCCCATGACGCAACAGCCCAGAAGGGCCATGGCCTACCAAGCGACCACTGCTCAGCCCCAAGGCCTGCAGATTATGAGGTGCCGCCATTTAACCGTCAGATGGCTCCTCAATTGTAATCACGTAGGCTGAGTGGACCATGAACCAGCCCTCAGATGTAGGTAAAAATCCCTGACCTGGCCGGGAATCAAACCCGGGGCCTCCGGGTAAGAGGCAGGCACGCTACCCTTACAGCGCAGGGCCGGCATCTGTTGTTTACCTAGTATTTTCTTAGATAATTGCAAATAATTTGGACATGTAGGGCCTATTGAACATCTCTCTTGGCAAATTATATTCCAATCCCTACTCTTCTTCCTATAAATGAATATTCGCCCAATTTGTCCTCTTTAATTCCAACTTTATCTTCATATTGTGATATTTCCTACTTTTAAAAACAACACTCAAACTTATTCTTTTACTAGTGTTTTTAACGCCATCTCTCCACTGACAGCTCGGAACATATCACTTAATTGAGCAGGTCGTCTCTTTTCTCCTAGGCCCAAACATCGCAACATTTCCGTAACGGTACTCTTTTGTCGGAAAAGTTGAGCTACTTTTCTTTGGATTCTTTCCAGTTCTCGAATCAAGTAATCCTGGTTTGGGTCCCATGCAATGGAATCATACTCTGATGGGGATCTTACCAGCCCATGTATTGCGCTAGGAGAAACTGAGCTATATAATGACGTAATTTGTATGCGTCTCATTTTAAAGGAGGCTATATACTGACGTATCATTTTATTTAAATATAGCAGTGGTTAATAAAATACAAATCATCATCATCATCATCATCTGTTTACCCTCCAGGGTCGGCTTTTTCCCTCGGACACAGCGAGGGATCCCACCTCTACCGCCTCAAGGGCAGTGTCCTGGAGCTTCAGACTCTCGGTCGGGGATACAACTGGGGAGAATGACCAGTACCTCGCCCAGGCGGCCTCACCTGCTATGCTGAACAGGGGCCTTCCTTGTAGGGATGGGAAGATTGGAAGGGATAGGCAAGGAAGAGGGAAGGAAGCGGCCGTGGCCTTATGTTAGGTACCATCCCGGCATTCGCCTGGAGGAGAAGTGGGAAACCACGGAAAACCACTTCCAGGACGGCTGAGGTGGGAATCAAACCCACCTCTACTCAGTTGACCTCCCGAGGCTGAGTTGACCCCGTTCCAGCCCTCATACCACTTTTCAAATTTCGTGGCAGAGCCGGGAATCGAACCCGGGCCTCCGGGGGTGGCAGCTAATCACGCTAACCACTACACCACAGAGGTGGACCAAATCATTGCAGATAATGTATTAAATCCTCCACACATCGGCGCTGTGGTGACTGAATCATGGATTTTTAATATCGTTCTTAACGTTGTCGCTGGAATTCCTAAAGAATCAGTAAGCTTTTTTCGGGTTAACATATTGTTTTCATCGTGCTTCCACAAAATTTCTCATTTATCCCCCAAGGAAGGCGCTTTTCTTTTCACATTCATAACCGCAAACAAGCTTTATTTACAGTATTTATTTATAATTTATAATTTATTTATTTATTTATTTATTTGCGGCGTAGATAGGGGCTCTTGGCATTCTCTTACTTTTAACTGCCGGGCTGAGTGGCTCAGAAGGTTAAGGCGATGGCCTTCTGACCCCAACTTGGCAGGTTCGATCCTGGCTCAGTCCGGTGGTATTTGAAGGTGCTCAAATACGTCAGCCTCGTGTCGGTAGATTTACTGGCACGTAAAAGAACTCCTGCGGGACTAAATTCCGGCACCTCGGCGTCTCCGAAAACCGTAAAAGAGTAGTTAGTGGGACGTAAAGCAAATAACATTATTATTACATTTAACTATATTATCCGCCTTGATACAGAATACGCATACATGTTTCCTGTGTGCTAGGGGCTTTACGTCGCTCCGACACAGATAGGTCTTATGGCGACGATGGGATAGGTAAGGCCTAGTAGTTGGAAGGAAGCGGCCGTGGCCTTAATTAAGGTACAGCCCCAGCATTTGCCTGGTGTGAAAATGGGAAACCACGGAAAACCATTTTCAGAGCTGCCGATAGTGGGATTCGAACCTACTATCTCCCGGATGCAAGCTCACTATACATGCTTCCTTACTTAATATATACTAAAACTAAAAGATCTCATCCCTAGATGAAATGAACATTAATTAATTCAATATATAATTCGTATAACTCAACAGTAATTTATAAAACACTAGCTGCTGTACCCGTGCTTCGCTACGGAATTTTACATTCTATACAGAATTCTAGGTGATGTACACGTTGTGAATAAGATTTTATTACATTTCGGGCCTCTTCCCTTAAACTACCATTTCATCCAGTGTGAATAAAGTTATTTATAGCCTAGCCTGTAGAGCATTATTCCCCTACTTAACATATCGATTTTCACTAAATTCTCTACACCCATTTTCTCGTGGCTCGGCATTGATATGGACTTAGCAACAAAAATAGAAATTGTTGATTGTCTCTGTTATCATAGCCGGTACGGTAAAAATGTATAAGACATAAATAATCTGAAATTTAATTCTAATATAACTTTAGTTACGTTATATTTATAGATAGCACCCCAGGCTTTCCCCTAAAGTACCATTTCACTTAGCGTGAATAATATTCTATATAACCTAGATTGTAAGTCTCATTCCCCGATTTTATATACCGAATGTTATTAAATTCTCTTCAACCATTTTCTTGCGATGCACGTACATAAATACATGTACTTATCTCACATATAATTAGGAAACTTAGTTACATTTGTAATAGTCCTATGATTACTCAAGCATGTAATGGGGCATGCTGTGAATAAACGGTTAAAAATACTAGACAGACAGACAGACAGACAGACAGACAGACAGACAGACAGACAGACAGACAGACATGGCGGAAAATTAAAAACTGCATTTCCTTGTTACTGTCTTTTTAAATTCTGAGCAATGTAAAGAAACAACTCTTATTTTATATAGGCCTAGAGGCCTATATAGATTTAGGAACTATATACTCAAGACATTCACTCGCACATAACTATATAATATAGCCTACGTATTCAAGTGAAAATCTTTAGATTGTCTTTTGAAGTTAATTTCTAATTCATATTCCATTTTCTAGCGCCCGACACAAGGAAAGAATTACTGAAGGCAGATGTTTGATGTTGAGGTGTTCCAATTATTGACCCCAAATCACGTGTCACGGTCATGAAATGAAGATAGAAAACGGAAATTACTGGAGAGATATTCAGGTATATTTTCAGCTAAGAGTCGATAGATTAGGTTTGGTGGATTTCTCTCCTGCTCTACTTTTAACCAAGAAAGTTGTGCTTGAAAAGAGGATACATGTGAGACAAAGTTCAACGAAACAATAAATCTAATCCAGGAATCTTAAAGCTCTCTGAATTGTTTTATTTTGTTGCCCGGTAGCATTTATCGACACAATGTCGCAATAGTTAAACATGTAATCTGCAGTTGAAAGGCAGTCATAGAACTGTCCAAGTAAACCAGTAAGGGATGTGATGTTCTCTCATTTTCTGTTCACGATTTCTACATTGGTATGAAACAACTTGTTTCCAAGAAATCCTACCGAGCAAGTTTGCAGTGCGGTTGGGGTCGCGCAGCTGGGAGCTTGCATTTGGGAGATAGTGGGGTTCAAACCCCCTTGACGGCAGCCCTGTAGATAGTTTTCCGTGGTTCCCCATTTTCACACAAGGGAAGTGCTGGGGCTGTACCTTAATTAAGGCGACGGCCGCTTCCTTCCGACTTCTAACTCTTTCCTATCCCATCGTCGCCATAAGACCTATCTGTGTCGGTGCGACGTAAAGCAAATAGCAATAATAATAAAGCATTCCATTCCTAACCCGGTTGGAACTGGAAAGAAACTGTGGATTTTCATTTTCTCTTGGTACAATTTTGACGAGGGAGTAAAATTTCCCATTTGTTCTGAACTTTGAAAAACTTAACCAAGAAAGAAACTTGCCCTTTGCGGAAAGCTAATGATCATGAATGTCTTTCATTGAATGAAAACCAAGGCCTACGGTAACGACTAAAGCCAACTCTTGTCCTCGTCCTGAGGTGGTGCAGCTCTTTTCACGCACACCTCCACATACCAGCCCTTCTGTCATTCTTAAACGGTAGCTGATAGTGCTAGTCATTACGCGACGGAGGCGGACATGGTAACGATTCGACGATTAATATGATGTCATTGACAGTACACTTTCCATTTCAACACACTCAATTTTCTTCAAATCCACAGCTGCAAATTAACTTTGAGGACCAAGGCCTACGGTAACGACTAATGTGACGCCACTTCCGTCACACATTTTGTCACATTACACAAATTTTTTGATGATCCCCCACCCCCCACCCCCAACCCTCCAGGCATAACATATTCATGTCAAAAGAAGCGTCATAAGCGACATAACGGGGAATTTTATAATAGTTTCCTAGGGACCGAGCAAAAAACGCGTATTACCCGGGATAGTGTAATAAACGGAGATGTCTTATCGAGGTTTTACTGTATTCAACACATGAATCAGTGACAAACGCGGTGACCAAAGAAGATCGCCACAAATTTATCATTTTCGCCTTATCACTATGGTTGGTAACGCACCTGCCCATCACAGCAGCGCACTGAACCATCTGTATAGCTTCTTTGACTTGTCTTCAATATAGTACATTTAGCCAATGAACGCAAAATCAATAGAATTTAGTTCTGTTATTCTGTTGAAGCCAACAGGCGACATATTGGTAGACTGCAGTCCAAAGAGTTTAAGTGTAAACAATGTTTCTTTCTTCCTTAATCTGTTTATCGCCTAGGGTTTTTTTTCCATGGAATCAGCGAGGGATCCCACCTCTACTAACTCAAGGGCAGTGTCCTGGAGCGTGAGCATTTGGGTCGTGCGATACAACGGGGAAGGAGGAGCAGTACCCTGCCCAGGTGGCCTCCCCTGCTATGATGAACAGGGGCCTTGTGAGAGGATGGGAAAAAGGGAAGGGATATACAAAGAAGAGGGAAGAAAGCGGCCGTGGCCTCAAGTTAGCTACCATCCCGGCATTCGTCTGGAGGACAAGTGAGAAACCACGGAAAACCACTTCGACTATGGCTGAGGAGAGAATCGAAACCCGCCCGCCTCTCTACTCAGTTTACTTCCCGAGGCTGAGTGGACCCCGTTCCAGCCCTCGTACTACTTTTCGAATTTCGTGGCAGATCCAGGCATCGAACCCCGGCCTTCCGGGTGGAGGGGGGGGGCGCAGCTAATCACACTAACCACTACACCACAGAGGCGGACAAGTGTATACAATAAAACACTATATTCCGTGCTGAAAGTTGTGTTTCTGAACAGATTCTACCCAGACCATTACATAAGCAACTCAAATATCTATGTCTTTGATTTCTTTCATATTCATTCACTTTTGTTATCATTGTTTATTTAGTTTTGTTGTTATTCGCTAAATAAACTTCAAACTTCGATAATTCGACGCACCGAACTCGATAGCTGCAGTCGCTTAAGTGCGGCCAGTATCCAGTATTCGGGAGATCGTGGGTTCGAATCCCACTGTCGGCAGCCCTGAAGATGGTTTTCCTTGGTTTCCCATTTTCACACCTGGCAAATGCTGGGGCTGTACCTTAATTAAGGCCACGGCCGCTTCCTTCACAATCCTAGCCCTTTCCTGCCTCATCGTTGCCATAAGACCTATCTGTGTCGCTGCGACGTAAAGGAAAAAAAATTCGACGTGCTGTGGAGGCTGAAAACACTTCGATTTATCGAATATTCGAGATACAGAATACAGTGCATGCTACTTCAGCTCCATAAATATATGTTTTCCGTACATCTACAAGTTGCTGTTTTAAAACCACCTTTATTATGTCTGTATAGGGAACGTTCTTATTTTGGATACTTACAAATTCTTATTGAAGAGAAGTCCGTAACTTTCCTTTGCCGTTTTCTTTGTAACACTGTATACTCTCTACAAATTTATCTAGCATATTAACAGAATCAAACACGTCCTCACCGACTGATGAACGCCCTTGAATATTTTTTTGCTAGTTGCTTTACGCCGCACCGACACAGATATGTCTTATGGCGACGATGGGACGGGAAAGGGCTAGGAGTTGGAAGGAAGCGGCCGTGGCCTTAATTAAGGTACAGCGCCAGCATTTTCCTGGTGTGAAAATGGGAAACCACGGAAAACCATTTTCAGGGCTGCCGACAGTGGGGTTCGAACCTACTATCTCCCGAATACTGGATACTGGCCTCACTTAAGCGACTGCAGCTATCGAGCTCGGTCGCCCTTGAATAAAGCTGCAAAATTTGGGCAGGGCTTGATCAAGCAACCAGCACTGTGTGTGGCTACTCAAGGTTGCCATGTCCAGTATACCATGAAAATTCTATGGCATGCGGTTATTTAAACAATACACTATGATAAACATTTAGAGATTGCTTATACTTGTAAAAGGAGACGGCTTATGTTCAGGTTCGTTCTAGAGGATGTAGATTTTCTTGGGGATAACGTGTAGGTGTAAGTGCAATGTTCGAGTTACAGAAATACATCATTTTAGATCTGGGCTTGAAATATTCATCAAGGTATCGAAAAACTCGATTAATAGAACTTCTAGTTTTAGAAAATACGTAACATGTAAAACATATAAGATTCCGTCAGCAAACGAAAATCCCTTCGAGATACCGAAAATTCGAGTTATAGAAGTTTGACTGTACCACTTCAGCTCCAGATTTTTTCTTGATAAATTCTAGACCTTTGAATATATTGATACAAATTATTTTTCTAATGTTTACTTATAACATCGCTCTATGAAAAAGACACATGAATGTTCGATATAAGGTCATTGTGATCAACATGTAGATGGTGTGTGTATGTGCAAATTTCTGGCAACCTATGTTGCTGTAATAACTAGACTTACGCGACTGCAAATTTAGGACTAGGAAACCGAAGAAAGTAACTGTGATGTAAAGTTAGTTTATTTTAACTTCTTTTTCATCCCAGTTACTGCGGTAACACTTAAATACTCAAAATGGAAGGGACTGTGTCATAGCCGAGTGGCATAGGCGAAAACGGTTCGACAGCTGGCCAATGCATTTTTGAACGTGTTTGGATTCCACGGAAGATTGGAGGCCCCATGGCAATGATAACGATATCACCAGCAGGGTCCGCAGTTTTACGTAAAATAATAGTGCGTAATATGTATATAAAATTGCCGAAATTTCGGAAAAATCCCTGTAAAATCCCCCACTAGCTCGAAATGGTGAAATATATCATAGTGACTCGGCATTTCATGCTATTTCCTTACCAAATTTCAGCTCAATCGATCCGAAACAAACAAACAAACAAACAAACAAACAAATGAACAAACACCATCTCATTTTTATTAATAATATAGGTGTATAAATGGAGCCTCCTTGGCTCAGGCGGCAGCGCACCCGACTCTCACCGCCGGGTCCCGTGGTTCAAATCCGGATCACTCCATGTGCGATTTGTGCTGGACAAAGCGGAGGCGGGACAGGTTTTTCTCTGGGTACTTCGGTTTTCCCTGTCATACTTCATTCCAGCAACATTCTCCAATATCATTTCATTTCATCTGTCATTCATTAACCATTGCCCCAGAGGAGTGCGACAGGCTTCGGCAGACGGCACAATTCCTATCCTCACCGCTGGATAGGGGCTTCATTCATTCCATTCCTCACCCGGTTAAATGACTGGAAAACAGGCTGTGAATGTTCAGTATAGGTGTATAATAATTATTGTCATTCATATCGGTATTTAGGTGAAGTGACTACAAATGGAGAAGGTGGCAGTAAGCTGTTGACAAGGTATTTCTAAATAGAACTCAAAAAGGTGGCATTTTTCAATTTCCTGTTCAAGATTCGATTACAAGTTCTACTTGAGGGCTACTGGGTCAAGGGGATAGGGGAGGGGAGGATGGAAAGATTGGTGTCCCACGCGCTAACACCATTACAGTACAAGTTTGCCGTGCAAAACCTGATTTCCAACTCAAATGTTGTTCAGCTTAATTGGATTGTCAGATTAGCTCAGTATCACACCCAATTAGGTTCTTCTGGACTTTAATGTAAACAAGAGGAAATGTTTTAGAAAATAAAGTGGTAGCGGTTCTGATTTTATGTCCATAGGTTTATAACGACGGCCATGAAGTATGTTCAGTTAAGAATCTTGATTAGAAATCGCTCTCCTTTTACTGCTATCTTGAATTGGAAACGCAGTAGAAGAAGACAGCCAGTTACAGTCAAAACCAACACTCTGTACTGCTTTGAGTCCCCCAATGAATTTCTCTGTTATTTAAATAATCTACAATTACTTCTTTTTTTAGCTTCTTTGTAATTCGGCGTTATGCTGTTGCTGAATAAATAAATAAATAAATAAATAAATAAATAAATAAATAAATAAATAAATAAATAAATAAATTCGTACATTTTCTCCGTTACACGGAAAAGCATACTGTAGAATTATGGATATGTTTTTGGGCCTATCATTCATATCTTTCTAGACCTGGGCTGCCATCTCACCGACAAATAACTTCTTAATGTTACCACGTAGTCTGAGTGGATCTTACGTTTAAGCGTCGTTTTGTCTGGTACATAATGCACTGAAAATGTGAAGTTTCAGAAGCTGTATTCGAAGTGATTTGTTATCAATATTCGTACAACAAAGTACTTAATTGTTAGCCAAGTCCATGCACTGTAGGCAGCCATATTTGTTTTGTTAATGCTATCAGTCTAAAGAGTACAAGCTTTATAAACAAATTCATGGAAACCAAAGCTATCTATATCAGTTATTTTAGGAACGGAAGATTTTTCAGTGGAGCTAACTGAAATAAGGATGGGGTTTTATTTTTTACTATAAGTTAGTTAACATCAGAATCTTGTTTCTAGATCGAATTTTTAAATAAATAATACGCCAAATTTACCAGGAAGTTCTATATTATTTTTCATTTTCTTTGGATTTCGACTCCCCGTTAGTTTTATTTTACTTTATTTTTATTACCAGTTTTGTTATTAATTATTAATATATATTTGGTTCTCTTTCAGACAATTCTGAAAACATAAATGGTATCCAAATAATCCTTTTCTCAAAAATATTTTCCTTTCTTATGCTTTTTGACCAATGTTGTAAGGCGTACAGCGTTAATTTATTCCCAATCGAAATTAAACATGGTAGACACACGTGAGTTACAAGAAGATACGACAAGATAGCTATTCCCTCTTGACTCTAATCAAAGGAGAAAGAGCTAGAAGTTTGGCGCTTCAAAGAATGATGGTGTTGTCAACATAAAAAAGAGGATCATGAAAGATTGTAAAAATGAAAGACCTGTTAGGCCTAGGCAGACAATACTTTCAGGACCAGAAGAGAAAAAAGCGTTGATCATGGGAAGTACGATTGCAAACTACAATGCCAGGTTCGGAATGGAGTCGCGTATTGCTACTCCACGTCCTGGAGATAAAATATTTATTAAGCGGTATGAACGATAACATTCCCTTCCTTCCGTATAAGTAAATAATTATGAATTTAACAACACAGATTTGATTGCCTTTGAATGAAAAGGATTTTCTTCGTTTTTAATGACACATTAATGCAGAATGTGACCTCCTTTGGCATTACCTAGCATTTTATCTCACACTTGTTATCACTATTTTAATTTCCATAAAGAGGTGCCCAGTAACCTTTGGGCAGTTTTAATAAGAAAAAAAGGAAGTTGTGGACCGGAACAATGTCATATTCACTTTTTCCGTGCAGTCCATTTCCGGATCTAGTATAACATCTGATATATTACAAGCAAATTAGCAATTACGTTCGTAATGGGATTTTTAACTTTATGATAGTGAATGTAAATGAAGTATATCGCACACAGGTGTGCACAGTAGATCTAAAATGACATAAACGAACGCGATACCACAACTTGTCCAGGGAGTTTCCTTGACAATTAAGCAACCATGACACGCCCTGCTGCTGTATTGGATAACACGCAATTCTCCAGGTGGGTCAGAAAAAAATAATACGAATTTCCTTCTTGTCATTCAGTGTAGCTTCAGAAACATAGAATCATGGCTATATTATTGGGCTTAGAATACCAAAGAGCGAGTACAAATTATTTCGTTGTTCCCTTCTTTGCACCTTTTTACGAAATGCAGGGGAGATAAAGAGTTTCAATAAATCATGTAGCATCATGATCTACGTTCAACAAAATGATCGCTGATTTAGCACACAGTTTCATGGCCGTAAATATTCTCAAGATACGTATTATGAGAAAAATTTAGTTACCTTCGGTGACGTTACCATATGTAAGGGGCTTTGCTGTGAAGTAGACAAAACGCCAGTCCAAGACCGACTCCAATCCTCAAACCATAATATTAAAAAACATGGCGGCCGAAGTAGCCGGATTGCTGGTATTGGCTAACACGAAAATACCACGTACATATTATATAAACGGTGGTAATTTAATATGATAAATGTAACATCGTAGGGAAAACCACTTTTACACGTCTGAAAACGCTTCGCCAACTAGTACGCACCACATATAATCAACTAGAATCGCATATATTCTACTAGAAAAGAGACCAACAAGCTGATTACTTAGATATTTCAATTCGTCAAATAACGTTTTCTCTTAGATTTCACTTCGCTGGATAGATGAAAATACACGATAAAACTGTCAAAATGATATTTCTAACATCGTTTTGAATGTTTCAAAATAAATTAAGGTGAGAAATTCCTCGATTTCTTCGCTCTCATGAGAACTGTGAAACATAACTTGTTGCCTTAGTTTTGAAGTGGTGGACAATTTCTTAAATTCACCACCCAATGAATGGGAAGTACATCCGAAATAATAATGTTATTGGCTTTACGTCCCACTAACTACATTTTTTTACGGGTTTCCGAAACGTCGAAATGCCGAAACTTAGTCCTGCAGTAGTTCCTTTACGTGCCAGTAAATCTACCGACACGAGGCTGACGTATTTGAGCACCTTCAAATACCATCGGACTGAGCCAGGATCGAGTCTACCAACTTGGGATCAGAAGGCGCGCGCCTTAACCGTCTGAGTCACTCAGATCAAGTACACCCGAAATGATTATGTTAACCCAATGAACGGCCCTGGTAATGTTAACATAATGTTGACATATGGCACAACAGCACTTCACACAATGATAGTAACCTTAGTAATGAAACGTTCAGACACTAAAGATATAATAGGTTAAAGAACATGAGTCCAAAAACTCTATTGACTCAACATTAATATTTTACCACATGGACGAGCTTCAGTTCGGCGCAGTCTGCTTGATAACAGATAACCACAGCATGAATCTGAAGGTGTTGGTAGTGTAAAACCCTACGTTACAAACCCAGCTAATCCCTCTAAGTCACTATTTCTTTTGTGTAACAGTATACAGATTGCTCCAACTGTCACACTTATAAGGTTGGTTATACTCCAAGATCCATCGAAACATTTCCGCACGTAAAGCACAGTTTATTGTAAAATACACTTGCATCTAAATCACTAGATACTTTGAAGCACATATGTACTGACGGAATAACACAGTATCAATTCGATTCTATCTAAGTTAATATTTTTCGAGGGACACGAATAGTTTGGAAGTAGAGAGCTGGATTCCCTAACCTCATACTTATTCTCAAAATGATGTATGCACGCCACGGTTTTGCCATGGACTTCAAAATAATCACGATGTATATTCCCAATCGATTTATCTTCTAATGTTCTATTCCGTAGGAAACTTAAGAATAGTTGTATGAGAGGCATTGCCATAGTTAGACTAAAAACTGGTCTACCTAGTGCACTCATGTTCTTTAATGGGTAAAAACACGATAATAACAAGCACATTCTCACATTACTGCGTATAATTACAGATCCTACGTATCTTCTGACTCATATAAATACACTCGCACACTTATATTCTAGAAAGAAAATAGCATTTATCCTCAACTTTCATAACATTACACCGACTACATACGATAAGGATTGGATTGGAGTCGGTCTTGCTCAGACGTTAATGCTACTCTCGATCGTTCAAAGATGGCGAATCGAGTAGCCGGAATTGTTGGAAATCTGGGTTTGTTTTGGTTTGTTGTTATCATATGTAGACTGTGTGATTTTATGAAAGTTGACGATAAAGGTTAGTTTCTTTGTAGAATATAAGTGTGCGAGTGTATTTATATGAGTCAGTGGACACATACGATCTGTAATTATACTCAGTAATGTGAGAATGTGCTTGTTTTGATCGTGTTTTTACCCATTAAAGAACATGAGTGCACTAGGTGTACCAGGTTTTAGTCTAACTGCAGCAAATGCCTCTCATACAACTATTCTTAAGTTTCCTACGAAATAGAACATTAAGATAGAAATGGATTAGGAATATGCATCGTGATTATTTTGAAGTCCATGTCAAAACTGTAGCGTGCATACATCATTTTGAGAATAAGTCTGAGGTTAGGGAAGCCATTTCTCTACTTCCAAGTTATTCGTTGAACCCTTGAACTTACCATTCCATCGTTGGTCGGCCACGGCTGCTACAGTAGAACAATCTAGAACTCTTAAATCATGGGTCGTTGCGGGAATAAATTCGGTCACGATCTTAACCAAACGATGGGGTTCAGAAGAGAGCCTAACTACTTGAAATGAGGAGCAAAATGTTCTTACTAACTTTTATTAAATTGAAATAGCACGATAACATTATTAATTTAATATGCATTCTTGAAAAATAAAAAAAAATATAAATTATTGATTTTGAATGTCTCAAACACAGTCACATTACATAGCGTTGATTTGTTTCTTACAATATCGAAGAGTTGCTTCGGAGAAGTTAATATATTAGTGGACAGCGAAACTGAAAAACTGAAAAAGGGAAGACCTGAAAACCGGGCACCTATTATTCCAAACGAGAACTGAGAGTTAATCCCCATGATCCGTGGAAAATCTGACTTTCAACAAGTAGAACGCCTGATTTTCTCTCAATTAAGGTTATCCACCAGTCGAATACCCTTTACGGATACGGAACACCCGCCGAATGGACCCTTAATCGAACCAAACTGACTATCAGTTGCTTTGGATAGGTTGCGAAATATTATGGGAAAGCATGGTGTTCACTACGAGTTGACAGCATCATTCACAATTGAAATAAAATCCCACCATGTATTTGTCATTCATGACACCCTTAAGTGATAAGGTAATCCCGATGCTAAATGTGCATCACCCAAACAGCTGTTCGGAAGGAACCAACAACAACATGATCCATGAGGATCTTACGTTATGTCGTTCTAAAGGAACAAAACTGCGAAATGCAGGAAACACTATTAATCATGCCTTTAGAAGAAATGCCAAACACTGAAGTTAATTAAAAAGTGGAAAGTCACTTGAAAAGTATTATTATCGAACCGATTTTCAGGTTAGAAATGGTTTTGTTACGCTAAATAAAATTACCAGTCCACGTTAAATAATTACTACAACTTTAAGGAATTCTTTCCCTTGAAAAACAATGCTACCAGTACAGATCTATCTATTTACTGTCTGTCCCAACACACTACTTATAAAGTGATTACTTAATTACTTTCAACTATGAATAAAATGAAAGTACGACAAGATTGAAATAAAATATTGTTACTGGCTGACGAATCGAAACCGCATTCGCAACTCAAGCCTCACACTAATACACTGAGTGTCAATATGCACACTATCAAACGAAATGGACGTCAAAATGATAAAACAATTAAGTCCGTAAAATAAATTAACATATCGAAGTCATTAAAGCTCAACACGCGCGGAGAATTACAGTAAAATATAATTCATCTAGATCAGGTTGATATCCAACATTTGGGCAACCCTCAGCCGCCGATAGCTGTCCCGTTATCTCAAGGAGAGCTACACACAGACCCTGTTCATAATTCATATTTACTGTAGATGCTACCTTCGTCCAGGCCACTTCAACAAAAAAAAAAAAAGAAACATCTAATCTGAGACTTGAGTGTGTACAGCTGCCATCCCAGACCTATCGTCGGGCTCACTTGAAATCTGTACATCCTAACACTAATCTCTATATACATGATACCTTCCAAATTCTATCGTCGGGCGTGAACTTGGACGTCTCATCATCAGTGACTCCAAGTATAACATGTGACGTCCTAAATCTATCGTCGGGCGTCAAAGTGGGTCGTACTACGCCTCCCTTAACATATCAGACGAACTAGCAATTTCAAACAACTCCGACATTCAATACTAAGTCTGGTCCAACTAACAACACACGACGGAACCGCGTCTCTTACTATCAAACGAATGCAAGTCGAAAAATACAGTAAGTCTCTACCTCGTTACAGTACGTGAACTCGAAAATAAATATACGTGACGAACGATTCTCCACCCCAAACACAATCTCAGCCTGTGCACTGAAGTTTAGGGAAGCAATGATAATTCCCAACACACGTTTACCATTGTGGATGCCTTCAAAATAATAATCATCACTACCGCATTCGAAAGTCACAAATCGCCTATCGTCAATTCCAACTATTTATATCAATGACATATCCAGTGAACAAATTCAATACACCCCAACTATGGGTCCAAAATGCTCTTTTATCCTTGATGTCGCATTATCTTACTATTCATACGGGCTTTAAGTAACAGATTTTAACCTTTTACTAGAGTCGTTTCACTTGGGATTTTACTAGAAATCTACGGTGCTTCACACAGTAGTCGTCTCAAATTTCGGATTGGTAGCGGAAAACAATACAGCCTGCCTCAACACAGCCTAAATACTTCCTCTGCAAAAATATAGCCTGTCTCACACTCATTCTCCCCGCTTTATTCCAGCGGTATCACTTAAAATCCAGGCTTCATTTCATCTATCTCTCTCTCATCTCCACATACATATAAATTCATCGCTCTCAATCCCCTTTTCTTATATTTCCAAGACCCTTTTTCATAATTCAATCCCCTGGTGAAAACGACAACCACTGTAAAACACATCTCTTACTTTACTGTTATTACGACTTTCAAAATTCGAGAATCCTAGAACCCACCGCGACTTTTCGTATCATTGATATACACGATGTCTCAAAATTTTCCTTCCCATGAATAACTGTAACTCTACCAAATTTCACTGAAATTACCTAAATATGCCTGCGATCCTTGTAAAAATATACTGGTTAAATGCACTTTTAACATAGAAAAATTTCTTTATCCCGCGGTAGACATTATTATTATTATTAGTATTATTATTATTATTATTATTATTATTATTATTATTATTATCGTCAAACATTTCTGAATTCAACTGATATTTGGAATTTAGATATTCGCCACAACTAATTTATAACTTATAACTTCCCCCAGAAATCCACGCTTTGGACAATATCTCATCGAACATTAACACCAAATTTTAAACGTCGCATTTTACCGTTTCTTGACATGAAATTTACACACTGAAATTTTCACACGCTGACCAAAAATTACAACACCTTTCGCCTGATAATTACGAATATCAACCCGACAATCATCTTGAAAAATTTGTTGGGACAGAACAAATAAAACTAACTACAACATAATATAAATATAGACAGACCTGCACAATGGTGACATTCCCAGCATTCTGGTTACATCGTCACCAGCTGACCTCGCTCCTTAGCCGTACATTTTCACAAAGAACATTATCATTTCCAACATCTCACTCTTACGAACACTACCCTTCTCACACAAGATATTAAAATTACCACATAAATCGCGCACTTTTCTCTGTAATTGGCACCACGAACTTCCCTCGTTCTGCAGTCCTCTGCGACTGTCTGGTTCGTTCCCAGAGTTGTCTCTTTCCGTTACTCCAATAAAACAGGTGTTCAACAGATAAAGGGAGCAGAACTACTCTGAATAGCTTCCCCAACCCTCTTCACTTTCAAACGTACATGAGATGATATAAATAAAATCTGCTGTGTATATTTTAACCAACGCCTACACTTTCCTAGTTCGTCGGCAAACGTTCAGAACTTTTCCAATCACCTTCTCTTCTTAACCGAGTATGTGGACCTTAGCCACGGACATGTATTTAGTTATTTGTCGATTAATCTGGCGCGAATTTCCAATGACGACGGGCACAAGCTCCCGCGGCTTCAAGTTCCAGATCGACACTGAAAAATGTACGGTGGGGGGTTTCTTTTACAATCTCAGAAGGGACGCTATCCCCACTATTAAGCTTGATTGTGTAATCTGCCAATTTTGCGTCCAATAGACCGATTTGATGAGACTTGTCCCAGACTTCCGGACAGGCTTGGACTCATTTTAGATGTTAATCTTATAATTTTACCACACTTACAACAGGGGAAATAAATTATTTCTGCCCGTGCGTTTCGCGCGTTTTCTTCATCCCCTGACTTTGGCACGTGTAGCTGGTTCGCTGATCTGACGCTAACATGTACGTAGGCTTAACTGCATTTATGTTTTTCCCTGGGGGCTCTGTCTTCACGTAGGGTGTACGAATAATTTAACTTATTTATTTCTTTATTTACTGTATTGCCAAAATCCCTCGTTGTATAGAATTCCATGAATTTAAAGAATTGTCGGGCACTCGAGTTCCGCCGAGGTGTCCCGGTATTTCACGAGCTAGCCGTGAGTGAGATCCCACGCGACATCGGGGCTCTTAGGAGCGCAACATGGCTGCCCTCAAACATAAAAGTAGCTTCTTGATACCAAGTAAATATTGAGAAAAAAAATATTTTTCTCACCGTAGAATTATGGGTTCATAATCCACCTACAACGACGAAATGTTTACCCAGAAAGGGGAAATATTTATATATATATATATATATATTCCTTCAAAATTCTGAAGTGCACATGGGAATTTTGATACAAATGAACCATGATTCTTCATAAAATTTCCCAGTCGATCTCACTCTTGCCGTAGGGCTCTGTTACTTTCACGTATTTCCCTGTTTTCTTCTTCCAACAATAGAATTGCGTTACAGATGTCATCAATAAAGTCTTCTCTTAAGAACGAGCATTGTAAACATTCAGCGTCTTCCTCTTGATTACTACAGCTGCTTGCCTGTCCTTGGAGTGGTGCCTCGACATGTCTTCCTCTCGACGTGACGATCATATTTACGTGTTGTATTTCTTCTTCTTCTTCTTCTTCGGTGACCATTTCCCCAGCTGGTAAGGCTGCGTCATCCTGTAGTGGAACTCTTTCTTCTGCTCTATGATAAACCTTTAAATTTGCTGCGTTGAATATAGCTTCGCTGCTGCCATCCAAACTCTGAATTCTATAGGAATTATTCCTGAAACTTTTGACCACCTTGAAAGGCCCAACATATAAGGGAGCAAATTTAGCATAGATGTTTTCCTGCGGTTTTGACATCATGGGTCTCCTAACAAGCACCAATTCGCCTTCCTCTAAGGGGCGGTGGAATCTCCTGTTCCTCACCCTGAGTAACCGGCGGTCTGCCTGCCGACGTAGATGTTCTGCCGTACTCTGAATGCATAATTCCTGTGACGGGCGGGGATCGATGGGACATTGGATGACACCATGCCAGGATCTCACAGGATACCTATTGAAATGCACGATAGATGGAATCCTCCCAATAGATTCGTGTATGGTGTTGTTTACACAAGTTACTATTAGGGGTAGCACATCAACCCACTTGAAATGCTCTCGGGCGCAATAAATTCTGCAGAATTTTGCAATTACTTGCATTACCCTTTCGCTGGGATTTCCCTCAGGATGTCTCACGCTGCTCAGGATGTGATGAATTTCCATATTCTGAAGGGCGGTTTTGAACTGTGCAGAGGTGAACTGGGGACCATGATCTGCCAGAAGGAATTTCGGTGTGCCCATTTCCGGAATGATATTTCGGGAAATACACCTCAAGACTAGCTTAGTGTTAGCTTTTTGCATGGGAAACAGAGTCGTATTCTTGGAGAAAACATCGATGGTTACCAGCACGAACTTGTTCCCACGCTTTCCTTTCACGAGTGGCCCATAGATATCCATCGCGAACAGCTCTTTAGGTTGCGAAGGTAAGAGAGGAATAGGCGCCTGCCTGATCAGATAAGGGTTTGCCTTAACCCGTTGGCCTGTATCACATGTGATGATGATGTCTCTGACATTTTCCCTCAAATTCACCCAGGTGAACGTTTCTTGGATGGTTGACACAACCTTATCAATCCCTCCATGATCAATAACCCTGTGTACGTGCCAGATTAATCCCTTCCGAAGCTGCGGTGGTACCAAAATTCGGGATTTCACGTGATCGCTGTCCACGAATTTTACCAACGCGTTATTCACGTACAAGTAGTTGTTCGACAGTTTTTGGATGGCAAAGTACCGTGGATCGTCAGCTGGAAGTGTCCCTCGGAGGAAAGAAATCATTTTTCCGCAGAAAGGATCTCTCAATTGCAAGTCTCCCAGTTGTCTCAATTCTGATAGGAAATCGTGGTCTTCCTGGACTAAGTCTAAATGATTCACGACGTGTTCTTCCTCATTAGGATTTCGGCTTAACAGGTCCGCCAAGATGTTCGATTTTCCGGAACAGTGCTCAATTTCGAAGTCAAATTGTTGTATGAACAAGGCCCACCTAGCCACTCGTTCACTAGCAACAGCTGTTTTCATGATAAAGGTTAGTGCCTTGTGGTCGGTTTTAATGATTATGTGAAAACCATAAATCATTTTCCTCCAATGTTGCAATGCCTGAACAATAGCCAACATTTCCAATTCGGTCACGCTGTATTTGACTTCATGTGATCTCAACTTTCGGCTGTAAAAAGATAAATAATTCCTGTTATGAGGCTGGTCCAAACATTCCTGATATAGGAGTGCCCCGATACCTACGGTCGATGCATCAGTCTGCACGATAAAGGGTTTCTCGAAATCCGGATATCCTAGCTTAACGCTGTTTAGCAAGAGCTCTTTGGTCTTTCTGAATGCCTCCTCGTGCTCGGGACTCCATTTCCATCCGTTGTTCTTGTGAAGCAAGCTCTGAAGTGGGGCTACAACCTCCGTGTAATTTATACAATGGTCCGAAAAAAAGTTGCACATTCCAAGGAATTCCCTGACGTTCTTAATTTTGAGCGGTCTTGGGAACTTGTCTATGGCTCGGAGCTTCACCGGGTTTGGGCGAACTCCTTCACCATCAATGACATGACCGAGAAACAGGACCTCTTTTTGACAAAAATGCGATTTCTTCAAGTTGATTTTGAAACCTGATGCCCTTAAATTCTCCAGTAGTTTCCTCAAATCCCTGATATTTTCCTCAAAACTTGCTGAAACTAGCAAGATGTCAACGACATAACGAGTTGTAGCGGCTTTAACTTCATCAGTGAGACATCGATCTAGGGCGCGTATGAGAGCTGCACCGGCGTTTTTCAACCCGAAGGGAAGACGTTTGAAGACATACGCCTGTTGGTCAAAAATGAAGCCAGTAAATAATTTAGACTTGAGTTCCAAACCGATGTGATGATACGAGGATGTCAAATCTACGCTAATAAAACGTGATTTTCCTCTGAAACCTTTGATAACCTCTTTAATAGGAGGGGCATGGTCATGCTCGGGGACTAAGCGCTCGTTGAGAGCACGTGCGTCCAAACACACACGCAGAGACCCGTCCGGTTTTTGAACCCCGACCAACGGATTCAAGTATGGAGTGGGATGCTTGGAAATTAGCCCGTTCTCCTCCATTTCCTTAATAATCTTTGCAGCTTGAGCGTAATATTTGTCCGGTATAGGGTATGGTCTCCTCTTAAACGGTGTCCAATCCGTTACAGCTAGCGCATATGTGAAATTAGGGATTAGACCCGGCTTGGAATCGAACACAGATATAAATTCCATTAAGAGAGCTCTAAGTTTTTCCTTCTCTTCCACAGTACCAGGGCATTCCGCGACCTTTAACCCAATTAAGGCCTCGTAATCGGTGTCAACCTCAGCCTCCAAGACGTCATGTAACTCCTCATGATGAATCCCTTCGTCATCTACACTGTCAATTTCACCAGCGACTCCCTCTAATGAATTTACGAAGTCTACACATTGGGCCTCCTCTTCGCCATATTCTAATGTTCTATCTTCTAACTATTCCTCGTTTAGTGTAATGACTTCTGCTCCCTCTTCTTTCCTGAACTTTATCTGGTTCCTGCTCAAATCAATGACTGCGTTGGTCTCACGGATAAAATCAGCCCCTAAAATTACATTGTAGTGCATTTTGGACATGACTACGAATGCATGAGCGGAAGTGGAATTTCCAATTTGTACGTCCAAATAAGTTTGTACCTTACAAACAGCAATTTTGTCAGGAATGACCCCTCGAATTTTCACATTTGACACCGGAATAATTGGCAATTTATTCCGTTGTCTCAAATCGTCAAAAAGAGCTTGGGAGATGATGCTGATACAGGCCCCGGTATCTACCAAACTTTTGACATGAAAATTACAGATGCGGACATTTATTAAAGGCAGTTTCTTTACTTGATTGCTCTCCTGTTTTAAGTGGTCTTCCACCAAGTCATCAGAGATCCACGAATCTATCTGTGCGACCACCCACTCATCTGACGTCTATCCTTCAGAGTCTGGGATGAAAGACTCTGAAAATTTTTCTACTGGGAATTTGAAGTTTTTTTCTATCAAGAGCCGACATTGACTCTTGCTCAAAATTCGGCGCAAATGGGTTCAGACCGGAGTTTCACTGGTCTTGCCTATGTGCCTTCTGGAATTCCAGACTTTCAGCCCCGAAACAATCGGTGTTGACTTCCTGGCGCTGTATAGCCCCCTTCCATTTTTCCCTTTCGTGGTCCTTCCTTAACCCGTCGGTGTACTGAACACGTTCACGGCACCTTTCATCATCGTCACGGCGGAAGTTCTGGGTTCGATTATTTCCCCAGTCCCTGCGGTTATTATATCCATTTCTGAAATTCCTCTGGTTTTCTCTGTCCCCATCGTATCGCCTCCAGTAAGGGTTCCTCCTTTGCGGATAATTCCAGTTACCCCTACGCCTTTTCCAATCCTCATTTCGTGGATGCGAGGGTTCCCAGTTATTACGAAACTCACGCCTCCGCTCAGTCGGCTGTGGCTTCCCCTGCTGAGGTGCCTCTTGACTTCCCTCTGGAACCTGGCTAACGGTATTTACATGTTGGTCGTGCGATCGTCCCCCTCTGGGTGCTACTTGATTATGGGTATGATCCAGTTGTCTAAGGATCATTTCCGCTTGCATGGGCGTCTCTACCTTTGATGCAATGAGCATCCTTTGCACTTCGGGAGGTAGCTGCTTTTGGATGGCCTGGACCTATTCCTGCTCCGAGGGCGGCGCCTCAAGTTCCCTGAACTTTACCATCTGTGTAATAAAATACTCGCTGAATTTCGTAGGGCCTATTGCAGTATAACGACGTGAGTATAGTTCTAATCTGAGACTTTGCTGAATTTCCGTGCTCCAAAATTTATTTAGAAACGCCCTCTGGAATTCATCAAAGGTGTCAAAGTGGTATCGGAAGCCTTTGAACCATAAAAGTGGTGCCACCTCTAAGTATCTTTCAGCTACCCTTAACTGACGTTCCTCACGAATCTTGGCGTCCCGGATGTACTCCCTGAGATCCTTAAGAAATCCCTTCGGCGTGGTATGTGGACCTCCATTAAATTTCTTAGGCTGGTCCTCATGTAACTTAATCATGTTAATAACGTTTGTGACCCCTGAGCCTTGAGATCGACTGGTATCTACATTCGAGCTCTGACCGTTGTTATTTACGTGACTGATATTTGGCAATTGACCACTGGGGTCAGAGTTAACAGCTGTCGAGGTTTGACTCAATACTTTGTCCACCTTGGACTGCATATCTACCACGCTGCTAATCCAACTGCTCACCTCGCTCTTAATGAACCCAACTTTCTTGTCCGTTTCTTCCTGGGCTGACGTGATTTCTCTTAAGTCCTGTTCTATACTATTTTGCCTAACGTTGAATTTCCGGGTATGTTCATTTTTCATTTCAACTAACTCCTCTTGAATTTCCTTAATTAAAATTTCGGAGTCCTCATTACCCACTTGGAGTTTACTAATTGCTTCCTCATTAATTTGCAACAGTTTCTTCTCCATGGTTTCGGTTTTTGACAATACTTGACTATCCAATTCCACACTAATTTTATCTACCTTGTTATTCAGTGACTTAATGTCCGCTGATAATATTTGACGTTGTTCTTGTATTATGGTTAGCGTTTTCCCCTTTTCCTTATCAATGGAAATCCGCATCTCTACGACCTGTTGTGAAATGTCGTCCTTAAATTCGACCTGACTGTCGATCAGCTGTTTGTGCGCTGCCTGGCTTTCCAGTAAATGCTTGTCAAGTTCCTTCCTCATCTCCTCCTGACTATCGCATAACCTACTGTACATGTCGTGGCTTTCGTCAAAACGCTTGTCCATATCGGTTTTTAAACTGTCATGGATTTTGGAAAACTGTTTATCAAAATCGTTCTTTAAATTGACCTGCACTTCCGCAAATTGTTTACCAATTTCATTCCTAATTTCCACTTGGCTATCATCAAAACGCTGGTTGAGTTTACCTATCTCACCCCTAACTTCCTCTTTAAGTTCGGTGCAAATAGTGTGTGTCTCATGAAGTACGTTCTTCAATCCAGCCTTCAACTCATCACTAGACTCTTTACGCCTAGCCTGGGTATCCTCAATACTACTCTTTAACTCGTCACTAGTGTCCTGAATCTTAGCTAATTTATCCGCCAAACACTCACTTTGAATTTTGATATCCTCAATCTTACCATCCAAACTTTCATTATGAGCCTTCATGTCCTCTCTCAAATTCTCACTCTGGACTTTCGTGTCCTCCCTCAAACTATTCAAACTATCACTCTGAACTCTCACATCCTCCCTCAAATTCTCATTCTGGATTTTCGTGTCTTCCATTAAACTTTCCATCTTATTATCCAAACTTTCCATCATTTTTCTAAATACACCCTCCATCTTATTTTGGACTTTCATGTCCTCCCTCATCTGCTTTAGCATCTCCATCACCGCCTGATCCTCCATATCACAATACCACAAAGAATACAATAATGAGTACGCTGGCTGTTGATGCAACCAGAATACTCCAAACTACCAAGGAAAGAATTCACTATCTACTGCGTTTTCGCATACAAACGCTATTATAATTTAATACCGAAACTGACAACATTCCAACAGTTGTCTTATAAAAATTTTATTTATGTGGCTGGTATCACAAATTGTTTAATGAAAAGAAAATCCTGAAGTTAATAAGTTACTCTGGATAAATATCCCAAATAGTTTCGCTTCCGTAGATTAAGTAAATAAAAAACATGTTAAGGCATAAACTTTGAATGTAATTCAGCATTACCACTTCCAAAATTTATATTGGCAACATGACATAAGCTTCAATAAAGCTTTAAGTACTGATTTCCTAAAATGCATTGTGACTGTTATTATTATTATCATTCACCAAGTAGTTACGCTCCTCGTTAAACGTGATAATATCTAGCACTCTCATTGGGTATAATTCGTTTAACTGTGGCTCAGCCATAGTTCTCACCCGCTTGTATTATTTATAATGTGGCTTAGGCCTCAACATTATTTTATATTTTCTTAACATTTATTTTAAATATATAATTCTATTATCGTTATCGTGGCATCGTATCGTTATCGTGACTTTGGGCTCCTCATCGTTATCGTGACATTAAAGCTCCACGATTGGGCCGCCACTTCTTACTGAGGCCCAAACGTGCAATATATCCT
This sequence comes from Anabrus simplex, assembly GCF_040414725.1. Taxonomy (NCBI): domain Eukaryota; kingdom Metazoa; phylum Arthropoda; class Insecta; order Orthoptera; family Tettigoniidae; genus Anabrus; species Anabrus simplex. The sequence goes on from NC_090273.1 coordinate 132,731,551, forward strand.
ACAATTGGTCATCATTTTACTGATGTCAACCAACATGACTCGTAGTTCTTCCTTTGATGCACTTAGGCCCTCTCTATTAAGTGACTTAGGCCACCACGTTGGTGCGACACTTCTTACTGTCCTCCAACGTGGAATATTATCATCCTCCTTATCGTGACTTAAGCCCCACAGTAGGTGCGACACTTCTTACTGAACCCTTGAACTTACCATTCCATCGTTGGTCGGCCACGGCTGCTACAGTAGAACAATCTAGAACTCTTAAATCATGGGTCGTTGCGGGAATAAATTCGGTCACGATCTTAACCAAACGATGGGGTTCAGAAGAGAGCCTAACTACTTGAAATGAGGAGCAAAATGTGCTTACTAACTTTTATTAAATTGAAATAGCACGATAACATTATTAATTTAATATGCATTCTTGAAAAATTAAAAAAAATATAAATTATTGATTTTGAATGTCTCAAACACAGTCACATTACATAGCGTTGATTTGTTTTTTACAATATCGAAGAGTTGCTTCGGAGAAGTTAATATATTAGTGGACAGCGAAACTGAAAAACTGAAAAAGGGAAGACCTGAAAACCGGGCACCTATTATTCCAAACGAGAACTGAGAGTTAATCCCCATGATCCGTGGAAAATCTGACTTTCAACAAGTAGAACACCTGATTTTCTCTCAATTAAGGTTATCCACCAGTCGAATACCCTTTACGGATACGGAACACCCGCCGAATGGACCCTTAATCGAACCAAACTGACTATCGGTTGCTTTGGATAGGTTGCGAAATATTATGGGAAAGCATGGTGTTCACTACGAGTTAACAGCATCATTCACAATTGAAATAAAATCCCACCATGTATTTGTCATTCATGACACCCTTAAGTGATGAGGTAATCCCGATGCTAAATGTGCATCACCCAAAACAGCTGTTCGGAAGGAACCAACAACAACATGATCCGTGAGGATCTTACTTTATGTCGTTCTAAAGGAATAAAACTGCGAAATGCAGGAAACACTTATTCATCATGCATTTAGAAGAAATGCCAAACACTGAAGTTAATTAACAAGTGGAAAGTCACTTGAAAAGTATTATTATCGAACCGATTTTCAGGTTAGAAATGGGTTTGTTAAGCTTAATAAAATTACCAGTCCATGTTAGAAATTATTACAACTTTAAGGAATTCTTTCCCTTGAAAAACAATGCTACCAGTACAGATCTATCTATTTACTGTCTGTCCCAACACACTACTTATAAAGTGATTACTTAATTACTTTCAACTATGAATAAAATGAAAGTACGACAAGATTGAAATAAAATATTGTTACTGGCTGACGAATCGAAACCGCATTCGCAACTTAAGTCTCACACTAATACGCTGAGTGTCAAAATGCACACTATCAAACGAAACGGACGTCAAAACGATAAAACAATAAAGTCCATAAAATAAATTAACATATCGAAGTCATTAAAGCTCAATACGCGCGGAGAATTACAGTAAAAATATTTAATCTAGATCAGGTCGATGTCCAACATTTTGGCAACCCTCACTCACTAGCGGTCCCGTTATCTCAAGGAGAGCTACGCATTGACCCTCTTCATAAATCATATCATACTGTAGATGCTACCTTCGTCCAGGCCACTTCAACAAAAAAACAAAAGAAACATCTAATCTGAGACTTGAGTGTGTACAGCTGCCATCCCAGACCTATCGTCGGGCTCACTTGAAATCTGTACATCCTAACACTAATCACTATGTACATGATACCTTCCAAATTCTATCGTCGGGCGTGAACTAGGACGTCTCATCATCAGTGACTCCAAGGATAACATGTGACGTCCTAAATCTATCGTCGGGCGTCAAAGTGGGTCGTACTACGCCTCCCTTAACATATCAGACGAACTAGCAATTTCAAACAACTCCGACATTCAATACTAAGTCTGGTCCAACTAACAACACACGACGGAACCGCGTCTCTTACTATCAAACGAATGCAAGTCGAAAAATACAGTAAGTCTCTACCTCGTTACAGTACGTGAACTCGAAAATAAATATACGTGACGAACGATTCTCCACCCCAAACGCAATCTCAGCCTGTGCACTGAAGTTTAGGGAAGCAATGATAATTCCCAACACACGTTTACCATTGTGGATGCCTTCAAAATAATAATCATCACTACCGCATTCGAAAGTCACAAATCGCCTATCGTCAATTCCAACTATTTATATCAATGACATATCCAGTGAACAAATTCAATACACCCCAACCATGGGTCCAAAATGCTCTTTTATCCTTGAGGTCGCATTATCTTACTATTCATACGGGCTTTAAGTAACAGATTTTAACCTTTTACTAGAGTCGTTTCACTTGGGATTTTACTAGAAATCTACGGTGCTTCACACAGTAGTCGTCTCAAATTTCGGATTGGTAGCGGAAAACAATACAGCCTGCCTCAACACAGCCTGTTTCCTAAATACTTCTTCTGCAAAAATATAGCCTGTCTCACACTCATTCTCCTCGCTTTATTCCAGCGGTATCACTTAAAATCCAGGCTTCATTTCATCTCTCTCTCTCTCATCTCCACATACATATAAATTCATCGCTCTCAATCCCCTTTTCTTATATTTCCAAGACCCTTTTTCATAATTCAATCCCCTGGTGAAAACGACAACCACTGTAAAACACATCTCTTACTTTACTGTTATTACGACTTTCAAAACTCGAGAATCCAAGAACCCACCGCGACTTTTCGTATCATTGATATACACGATGTCTCAAAATTTTCCTTCCCATGAATAACTGTAACTCTACCAAATTTCACTGAAATTACCTAAATATGCCTGCGATCCTTGTAAAAATATACTGGTTAAATGCACTTTTAACATAGAAAAATTTCTTTATCCCGCGGTAGACATTATTATTATTATTATTATTATTATTATTATTATTATTATTATCGACAAACATTTCTGAATTCAACTGATATTTGAAATTTAGATATTCGCCACAACTAATTTATAACTTATAACTTCCCCCAGAAATCCACGCTTTGGACAATATCTCATCGAACATTAACAGGCAAATTTTAAACGTCGCATTTTACCGTTTCTTGACTTGAAATTTACACACTGAAATTTTCACACGCTGACCAAAAATTACAACACCTTTCGCCTGATAATTACGAATATCAACCCGACAATCATCTTGAAAAATTTGTTGGGACAGAACAAATAAAACTAACTACAACATAATATAAATATAGACAGACCTGCACAATGGTGACATTCCCAGCATTCTGGTTACATCGTCACCAGCTGACCTCGCTCCTTAGCCGTACATTTTCACAAAGAACATTATCATTTCCAACATCTCACTCTTACAAACACTACCCTTCTCACACAAGATATTAAAATTACCACATAAATCGCGCACTTTTCTCTGTAATTGGCACCACGAACTTCCCTCGTTCTGCAGTCCTCTGCGACTGTCTGGTTCGTTCCCAGAGTTGTCTCTCTCCGTTACTCCAATAAAACAGGTGTTCAACAGATAAAGGGAGCAGAACTACTCCGAATAGCTTCCCCAACCCTCTTCACTTTCAAACGTACATGAGATGATATAAATAAAATCTGCTGTGTATATTTTAACCAACGCCTACACTTTCCTAGTTCGTCGGCAAACGTTCAGAACTTTTCCAATCACCTTCTCTTCTTAACCGAGTATGTGGACCTTAGCCACGGACATGTATTTAGTTATTTGTTGATTAATCTGGCGCGAATTTCCAATGACGACGGGCACAAGCTCCCGCGGCTTCAAGTTCCAGATCGACACTGAAAAATATACGGTAGGGGGTTTCTTTTATAATCTCAGAAGGGACGCTATCCCCACTATTAAGCTTGATTGTGTAATCTGCCTATTTTGCGTCCAATAGACCGATTTGATGAGACTTGTCCCAGACTTCCGGACAGGCTTGGACTCATTTTAGATGTTAATCTTATAATTTTACCACACTTACAACAGGGGAAATAAATTATTTCTGCCCGTGCGTTTCGCGCGTTTTCTTCATCCCCTGACCTTGGCACGTGTAGCTGGTTCGCTGATCTGACGCTAACATGTATTTAGGCTTAACTGCATTTATGTTTTTCCCTGGGGGCTCTGTCTTCACGTAGGGTGTACGAATAATTTAACTTATTTATTTCTTTATTTACTGTATTGCCAAAATCCCTCGTTGTATAGAATTCCATGAATTTAAAGAATTGTCGGGCACTCGAGTTCCGCCGAGGTGTCCCGGTATTTCACGAGCTAGCCGTGAGTGAGATCCCACGCGACATCGGGGCTCTTAGAAGCGCAACATGGCTGCCCTCAAACATAAAAGTAGCTTCTTGATACCAAATAAATATTGTGAAAAAAAAATATTTTTCTCACCGTAGAATTATGGGTTCATCGTGTTCCTCGAAAAATATTTATTTGGATAGAAGATAATTGATATTGTGTTATTCCGTCAGTATATATGTGCTTCAAAGTGGCGAGTGATTTAGATGCAAGTTTATATTACAATACTCTGTGCTTTGCATGTGGAAATGTTTGGCTGTATCTTGGAGTATAACAAAACAGTTGGAGCAATATGTATACTGTTACACAAAAGAAATAGTGACTTAGAGGGATTGGCTGGGTTTGTAACGTAGGGTTTTACACTATCAACACCTTCCGATTCATGCTGTGGTTATCTGTTATCAAGCAGACTGCGCCGAACTGAAGCTCGTCCATGTGGTAAAATATTAATGTTGAGTCAATAGAGTTTTTGCACTCATGTTCTTTAACCTATTATATCTTTAGTGTCTGAACGTTTCATTACTAAGGTTACTATCATTGTGTGAAGTGCTGTTATGCCATATGTCAACATTATGTTAACATTACCAGGGCCGTTCATTGGGTTAACATAATCATTTCGGGTGTACTTGATCTGAGTGACTCAGACGGTTAAGGCGCTGGCCTTCTGACCCCAAGTTGGCAGATTCGATCCTAGCTCAGTCCGGAGGTATTTGGAGGTGCTCAAATACGTCAGCTTCGTGCCGGTAGATTTACTGGCATGTAAAAGAACTATTGCAAGGCTAAGTTTCGGCACTTCGATGCCTCCGAAAACCGTAACAAACGTAGTTAGTGGGACACAAAGCCAATAACATTATTATTTCGCGTGTACTTCCTATTCGTTGGGTGCTGAATTTAAGAAATTGTTCACCACTTCTGAACTAAGGCAACAAATTGTTTTTCACAGTTCTCATGAGAGCGAATAAATCGAGGAATTTCGTACCTTAATTTATTTTGAAACATTCAGAATGATGATAGAAGTATCATTTTTACAGTTTTATCATGTATTTTAATCTATCCAGCGAAGTGAAATTTAACAAGAAGCATTATTTGACGAATTGAAATTTCTAAATAATCAGCTTGTTGGTCTCTTCTCTAGCAGAATATATGTGATTCTTGTTGGTGAAGCGTTTTTATACGTGTAAAAGTGATTTTCCCTTTGATTTTAATTTACTGCCGTTTATATAACATGTACGTGATCTTTTCGTGTTAGCCAATACCACCAATCCGGTTACTTCGGCCGCCATGTTTTTTTAATATTACGGTCTGAAGATTGGAGTCGGTCTTGGTCTGAGGATTGGAGTCGGTCTTGGCCTGAAGATTGGAGTCGGTCTTGGTCTGAAGATTGGAGTCGGTCTTGGTCTGAGGATTGGAGTCGGTCTTGGTCTGAGGATTGGAGTCGGTCTTGGCCTGTCAAAGACAATAGGAACTAGTTTAAAGCACGGCACCATTTGTACCTACTGTAAACATAAGGCAGTGTTCCCGCACAGGGTAATAACGTGAGGAACATGAGAGAGAAGACTTACTATCGACAGACGAAGAACACTGGTTGCCTGGTTACCACGGTGTCGATTTTTTGTCAATGCAATTTTTTTTTGCGCTGAATTGATGACTCTAATTCCAGCCCAAAAATATAGCCATATTAATATAAAAGTTTTGAAGGTTGAGCGTGATTAACACCACACGTCTAGACTTACGAAAGATGAAAATTGATGCAAACCACTTAAATGCCCTAATATCCGGCTCCATGGCTAAATGGTTAGCGTGCTGGCCTTTGGTCACAGGGGTCCCGGGTTCGATTCCCGGCAGGGTCGGGAATTTTAACCTTAATTGGTTAATTTCGCTGACACGGGGGCTGGGTCTTCATCATTATTTCATCCTCATCACGACGCGCAGGTCACCTACGGGTGCCAAATCAAAAGACCTGCATCTGGCGAGCCGAACATGTCCTCGGACACTCCCGGCACTAAAAGCCATACGCCATTTCATTTCATTTCAAATGCCCTAATGGGCAATGGACTACCAAGCGACCGCTGCTCAGCCCGAAAGCCTGTAGATAAGAGGTAACTTTTTCTTCGAAATATGTACTTCGAATATTAATGTAGGATACATTTTTCGCAGGACCTACTTGCCCAAACATGACACGAACAGCGCTGTTAATAGCTTAGAAAGCATGCGTTTTTTGTAGACATTCGTAATGAAAGTCTTTGATAATATTTTAAATGCAGTTTAAGTTTTCCACTCTTTATTTCTATAATTATAGTGAAAAGCCAATTACCGGATAAGGCATATTTTTATTTCCTCCCCGGGAAGGCCTTGACGTATAACTATAAACGCATTGGTTCAAAACTTATCAACAATAAAACAAATTCATCGATGGATGCAAAAACAACATGAGCTCACTTTTGTTCAAAACGGAGTTTAGGGCAATCCAGCATTCTTAAAAAGTAAGTGCATGTTTCAACACAAAAATAACAGGAGTCCTTCTGTTTAAAATGGATATAGCCGGACGTTGTATTCCATCCACTTTTGTTTTTGATTTAACCATTTGATACCTAAGAATCTTCGGTCACATGGCAGAAACAAAAGTTGTATTGTTGTATTGGAAAACACCTCTGAATCTGCCGGCGCTTACGTAACAGTTCATTATCCCTCCAATGTTATTATTATTATTATTATTATTATTATTATTATTATTCTAGGTGACACGTACAATTCAGTTCTGCAATACATTATGGCAGCTTTGTTTTGATGTAATCAACCAAAAAGGAACAAACACCATTCGATCCTTTTTGGGCTGTCATTTCGTGATAAACATAAAATTTTGACCTAAAGCTTTTCAGGGCTTTGATGCAATAAATAAATAAATAAATAAATAAATAAATAAATAAATAAATAAATAAATAAATAAATAAATAAATAAATAAATAAATAAATAAATAAATAAATAAATAAATAAATAAATAAATAAATAAATTCGAGCTGGCGTGAATAAAATGACATCGGGATATGTATCTCTGAAATGTTATTATTCTGCATGTAATCGAAACAAAAGCCTGACACATTCTTATTCTCTGCACACTTTTCATTTAATGAACATCCGCAGACTGTTTCCAGTCTTTTAACCGGGTCAGGAATGGGATGAATGACGCCCCATCTAGCGGCGATGATAGTAATTGTACCGGCTGCCGAAGCCTGTCGTACGCCTCTGGGGCAATGATTAATGACTGACAGACGAAATGATATCTTAGAGTGTCGCTGGAATGAAATATCACTGGGAAACCGGAGTACCAGAAGAAAAACCTTTCCCAACTCCGCTTTGTCCAGCACAAATCTCACATGGAGCGACGAGGATTTGAGCCACGGAACCCAGTGTTGATAGGCCAGCGTGCTGCTGCCTGAGCCACCGAGGGTTTTTCTGATTTACTGCTTCCATTAAGTTATCATTATTAGGCCTATACAAATTTTCTAATTATACTCCAGTACAGATGAACATTTTGTGAACAACTACTGTTAAGAAATGGTCAGTTTCTGAACAATAATAATTATATGCTTTTCTTGTAAGATAGATGGTGTAAAACTTCATACCAAAATGTCTATCTTGCAATAAAAACATCAATCCATAAAATTAAAAAAAACATGTTGATCATCAACAGTAAACTGTCTTGATCTTTTTTTTTTTTCCTTTTTCAGAAACTGAGCAAGTACCAGGCGTTAGTATTGAACCAATTGAAGGTTCGCCTGTGCTAGCCATTTTTATGCTAAATTGTTTTATGCCTCTCGTGTAAAGAGTATTTTTGAACTAATGTTGCTTATGCTACTACGGGTTCAAATACAATAAACAATTTTAAACATTTTTCATGAGAACATCGTGGGTAGAACACGTTATTATAGCAATGAAGCAACATAAACAAGTAAATAGGAAAATATTTGTAATGTAGCTTTAAAGCTCTTCAGTTTGTTGAAAACACTAATTATAACGTGTAAAAATACACACTATTAGGTATTTTTAATATTTAGTAATCTTACTTTACTCATTCCTTTTTAGAAGAACATTCACTTGCCCATAGTATCAGTTAACAAGGGACTAACCTCGGACGTTATTGATTCGCTACTGGTACATAACTGTTTACAGTGACTCTACACATAACACCAGGGAAACCACAAAGGTTCAGCCTAATGATTAATCCATAAGGACAATAACAATCTTCTTCTTAATTCTCAATCATAAGATTGGTTGGCAGCAATTCGTCTTCTCCACTCTTCTCTGTAATCCGCTAATCTCTTCATTTCGACATATGAGCCTGTTCCTACGTCATCTCTGATCTGTCTTGAATATTGCAGTCTAGGTCTTCCTCTTCCTCTTTTACCTTGAATCATTCCTTCCATGACATTAACTATGAAACCATTGTGCCTATAGAGATGGCCAATTAATTGGTCTCTTCTTTTCCTTATTGTTGCTAAAAAGGATCTTTTTTCGCCTATTCGTCGAAGAACTTCTTCATTGGTGAGTTTTTCTGTCCATGAGATCTTTTCCATCCTCCTCCAGCACCACATCTGAAATGCTTCCAAACGTTTCTTATCACGTGCACTAATAGTCCACGTTTCTGAACCATACAAGGCCACACTCCAGACATAGCACTTAATAAATCTCTTCTTGGTCTTCACATTTAAAGTCCTTGATGTAAGTAGATCCTTTTCTTGTAAAAAGCAATTTTTGCTTGGGAAATTCTGCTCTTTATGTCGACTGAACTTTTGCCATCTGGAGTGATTTTACTTCCTAAGTAGGTAAAGACATTTACTTGCCTTAGTGGTATATCACTAATTCTGATGTTGACTGCAATATGCTGGCGGTTGCATACCATAATTTCGGTCTTTTTTGTATTAATTTTCATGTTATACTTATCTCTCAATATCTTATTCATTCTTATTAATGCACTTTGTAGTTTCTCTTCGTTCTCCTCTATGACAGCTATGTCATCAGCAAATTTTATCATTTTTATTTCTACTCCATTTATCTTTATCCCTTCCATTTCCTCTTTACATTCCTCAATGGCTTTCTCAATATACAGATTGAACAGCACTGGTGACAAATTACATCCCTGTCGTACTCCTTTTTTCTTTATATAAGCCTCCCATACTTCACCATTTATGTTTATGATGCCTCTTTGATTGTTATAGAGTTCGTATACTATTCGTCTATCTCTAAAATCTAGACCAACACTAGTCATAACAATACATTTCATTAATTTTCAATTAAATGTTTTAAAATGTTGCAATATTCAATATTTTCGGGCAGCTACACCTCGATGGATTCTATTTATACAAATTACTTTTAAGTTATACAGATGGTTTTGTATTATTTGGAGAATCTCTCAAAATGTCAGTTGATATTTCCTGTAGAACAGTAGTACAGAGTCGAAACATGTTGAAAATATTCACAAAGAAATTTGTGATTGTTCAACGCGCACCAAAAAACATATCAATAACTTCCTAGCTCTTAATTTTATACTTGTGTCCCAAGTCAACCTACATAAACCGATAAGAGAAAAATGCAGTAAAAACTAAGCGTATACAAACATTGTTCATCCATTTCATAAAGGATGTTAAAAAAACCCGGGTGTAAGTTGGTGAAATACTGATATCATTCTATTGCCACTGAGAATTAAAATAACAAAAAATACCAATTATCACAAGCCAGAGAAAAGGAATAGGTTTGCTGGTACAAGCGGTTTTCGAGATGCGTAATTTCTGAACTAACAGTCACCGGTCTAGATAGTCAAGAAAACGACTGAGAGGATTCGTAATACCGACCACATGACACCTCATCATCTTCAGGTCGCTGGGTAGGCGATGACCCTTCGGGGCTGTTGAGCCATGGAAAGGAAAAAAGAACTATCAGTCCGATACATTGCCGACTGCTGCATAATTATGTCATATTTAACACAAATTCAGTCGCTTATTACTAAAAGGGGACAAGTACGCAGAGAAAAATACCATCTTAAGGTAAGCTAAGCCCAGATGTTACAACACAGTAACTAAAACGGAGTGTCTTTATGCAAGTGCATACTGGAAAGGCTGGTCTTAGCGAGACCGATACATTTGAGAAAGAGATCTTGTTCTACTACCTGTAATACTTCATTTCCTAATCTAATATTTTATGCATTACTCCATTCGACTGCAATCTATTACTTCCGAGTTTAATGTTATTTTTACCTTCTACTCCGTCTTAAGGACTATATGCATACCATACAACAATTTCTCCTGATCTTCTATACTTTCAGATAAAATAACATATTGTGTAAATCAATAAAGTTGATAAAACAAACAAAAATTGCTCCCAGTCTTCCTGTTCATGCCATAAAATGTTTTTTTATCACATACCGGCATACCCTAGAATCCGATATTTTATTAACGGAAGGGTCTTTTTTACGGCTGTACATGACGCGCTAAGAGACAACCCGTAATATTTAATGATCGATCAGGTAGAACCACTTCTGCACTGAAAGGAGAGAATTTACATACGTGCAGCTGCCCAGCTTGATTTTATATTGCTACTTTGTACGAGACGGCCAGTAACACACACACACACACTGCTCCAACAGTGAACTCATCGTAGAAACATCATTTTAATATTACCTGATATAATAAATAACAGCGTACTAACTTATTTATTTCCTGAGGTGCTTGTGAAAATATTGCAATCATTTAGCACCTGTCTGTATTTCCAGGTGGAATCTACTGTACACAAATAAAATGTGTTAAAGTCACCTGCCTGTACATTGATGAATCCTGCTAAAAGTTTTGGACTAAAGATGGATCAACAAATGTATTTTTAAGTTTGGCGTAAATTTGTAGGGTTTTTGTTTGTTTGTTTGTTCGTTTGTACCGAGCGAGTTGGTCAAGTAGCGCTGAACTTGCATTCGGGAAATAGTGGGTTCGCAAACCCCAACTGTATTTCGGCAGCCTTCACGAGGGTTTTCCTTAACTTCCCATTTTCACATCAGGCAACTGCTGATTCTAGGGCTCTACCTAAATTACGGTTACGGTCGCTTCCTTCCCTGTTCTAGCCCTGTGTTATCACATCGTCACCGCAAGGCGTGTCTGTGTTGGTGCGATGTTAAAAAGTAGAAAACAACATTTTTGTTTGATTGTTTCTTTGTTAAGAAAATTTTAGGAAATATTGAACCTAATTTCATATTTAGAACCTACAAAGTTAGGAATAAATTTAAGGGAACATGTTATTTTAAAAAAAAGTAAACAATGGATTGGAGTTTTGCAAGAAGACCTGTCCACATTCACAGCGTAACGTTATTAGCTTTATTACCTGCCGTTCTTCGGGGGTCCTGGTTCGATTCTCGGTAGTGTCGGGGATGCTATTTAAAGAAGGTCTAAATATATGTTTTTTTTTGTTTTTTTTACTTTTCCTCATTTAGCATTGATTTTTGTAGGGAAAGGTGAATGATAAGATTTCATCGAAAAATATTTTTGATATGTTATTTTTCTATCAATAGCAGAGTGAATTGGCAAAACGTAAAAATGTTAGTGGGCCATAAAAACAATAACATTATTATCGAATACTTTTTCATTGTATTATCCCTTTGTACATCGAAAGATTATTTCAAAAGATCACATAGTAGGAAATGAATGCAATTGGACTAGACAAAAGACTGCTGGGAATCCTGAACACGATTTTCCGTGGTTTCTGCACCAGGTTGTGCGTTAATTAAGGCTATAGTCGCTTCCTTCCCATTCCTAGCCCTTTAATATACCATCGTCGAAGTAAGACCTATCTGTATCGGTGCGACGTAAAACAGATTGAAAAAAAAAAAAAGATTTATCATGTTAGTAAATGCAGTGGTCCAATAGATGAGATTGTGTGATTAGTGCTACTCGTCACCCAGCAGTGTATCCACTATACAGGGTGAATCTCTCGTCTACGGCTAAAAGCAAGGCGATGATAAAGGAGATAATAGGGAGATAAAGGAGACTAATACTGCAGAAGTATTAAAATTTACCTGTGATAAAAATGATATTTATAATAAGACACAAATTTGAAAAGTGGCTGGAGAGATAAGATTTATGTGGAAATACTAAAGACAATGGGTTGGGATATAGTACCATATCTGAAGTACTTATTTTGTTACTGTTCGCATGAAGGAATTATACCAAATGAATGGAGACTTGCTGTAATAGCCGCCGTGTATAAAGGAAGGGTGATAAACATAAAGCTGAAAATTACAAGCCAGTCAGTTTGACATGCATCGCACGTAAGCTTCGGGAAAGCATTCTTTCTGCTCGTATTAGACATGTTGAGAAATTAGTAACTGGTTCGATAGAAGGCAGTTCGGGTTTAGGAAAAAGTTACTCCACTTAAGCCTAACTTGTAGGATCCCAGCAAGATATAAATTAGCAGATATCTTGGATTCAGGAGGTCAAATGGACTGTATCGCGATTGACCTGTCTAAGGCATTTCATAGGGTGGATCATGGGATACTACTGGCAAAAATGAATGCAATTGGACTAGACAAAAGAGTGACTGAATGGGTGACTATATTACTAGAAAATAGATCTCAGAGAATTATAGTTGGGAAATTGCTCAAGACAGTTTGTGTTTGAGAAAAAAGTGTAATCAGAGATAAGGCTTTTTGCGGATGATCTTATTCTGTATAAGTTACAAGTTTCAAGATTGTTAGCAACTGCAAGATGACCTCGATAATATTTTGAGATGGATAGAAGGCAATGACATGATGATAAAGTGGGTTAAAAGTCAGGTTGTCAGTTTCACCAATAGGAAAAGTCCTCTCAGCTTTAATTACTGCGTTGAGGGGATGGAAGATCCTAATGGGGATCACTGTTAGTACCTAGGTGTTAATATAAGGAAAGATCTCCATTGGTGTAAACACATAATTATGATCGTAAATAAAGGGTACAGATCTCTGCACATGGTATATCAGGGTGTTTAGGAGTTGTAGTAAGGTGTAAAGGAGAGGGCATACAAGTCTCTCACATGGTATATCAGGATGTTTAGGAGTTGTAGTAAGGATGTAAAGGAGAGGGCATATAAGTCTCTGGTAAGACCCCAACTAGCGTACGGTTCCAGTGTATGGAAACCTCATCAGGATTACTTGATTCAAGAAATGAAAAATCCAAAGAAAAGCTGCTCGATTTGTTCCGGGTGATTTCCGACAAAAATGTTGCAAAGTTTGGGCTGGGATGACTTGGGAGAAAGGAGACGATTTGCACGACTAAGTGGTATGTTCCGAGCTGTCAGTGGAGAGATGGCGTGGAATGAAATTAGTAGACGAATAAATCTGAGTGGGTCTTTAAAAGTAGGAAAGATTACAATATGAAGATAAAGTTGGAATTCAAGAGTGCGAATTGGGGCAAATATTCGTTAATAGGAAGGGAAGATAGGGATTGGAATAACTTAGCAAGGGTTATGTTCAATATATTTCAAATTTCTTTGAAATTATTTAAGAAATGGCTACGAAAACAACAGATAAGAAATCTGCCACCTGGGCGACTGTCCGAAATGCAGATCAGTATTGACTGATTGAAGATATCAAAGCCAAGATGTATTATCTATTTCACTACACTACCGTCTTTGTACTACAACTGTTTTACGCACCCAGGCCTGCATGTAATGACACTAGAGAATCTGTCGATCCAAAGTAACAGGCATGTCGTATGCAATTTGAGTGTAGGAGTGAACACTGGATGTGTACAAAACCGCTTCGAACTGCGAGCAGTCTGTTGATGAGAGCGCCTCGTGTAACAGGTAACATATATTGTAATAGGAGTTGAATCATGGATGAGAAATGATATAATGTGTGCAGGAATTTTCTCACGGAACTGGAGTGTGTATAGTAGAGATAGGAAAGGAATGGTAGGAGGGGGATTATTCATTCTGGCGAAAGAAGAATTTGTAAGCTACGAAAAAGTTAAAGATGACTAACATGAAGTTCTAGGTGTAAGGCTCATCTAAAAGATAATAGGCAACTTGATGTCTTTGGAGTGTACAGACTGGGAAAGGGTAACGTGAACGCTGATTCAGAATTATTTGATAAGATGATCAGGTACGTGGGAAACGATAAGGAAAGGAACGTGATTGTAGCGGGTGATCTCAATTTACAAAATGTCAATTGGAAAGGTAATGCGAGCGACAGGAAGCATGACCAACAAATGGAAAATAAGTTAATATGGGAAGGCCATCTGATTCAGAAAGTGATGGAACCAACTAGAGGGAAGAATGTTTTGGATGTGGTGCTGGTAAAACCCGATGAGCTCTATAGAGAAACCGAAGTAATAGATGGTAGTAGTGATCACGAAGATCTTTTTTGTGGTAGTTAAAATAGATGTAAAAGAAAGGAAGATGTTAAAATTAGGATTCCTAGGCAGTACCATATGTCTGATAAAACAGGCATGAAGGAGCTTTTAAAAAGTAACTATGATCGGTAGAAAACGATAAAGAACAATGTAAACAGACTCTGGGATAGTTTTTAAGCAATTGTTGAGGAACGTGAAAATAGGTTTGTACCTTTGAAGGTGGTAAAGATCAAATATATTATAACACAGGAGTAAAAATACTACGAAGGAGGAGGAGGTTGGAAAGAAATAGAGTTAGAAATGGCTGTGGAAGTAAGGAGAAATTGAAGGAACTTACTAGGAAATTGAATCTAGCAAAGAAGTCAGCTAAGGATAACATGATGGCAAGCATAATTGGCGGTCATACAAATTTTGGTGAAAAATGGAAGGGTATATATTGGTACTTTAAAGCAGAATCATGTTCCAAGAAGGATATTCCAGGAATCATTAATGAACAAGGGGGGTGTGTATGCGAGGATCTTCAAAAGGCAGAAGTGTTCAGTCAGCGGTATGTAAAGATTGTTGGTTACAAGGATAATGTCCACATAGAGGAGGTGACTAAAGAAGCTGAAAGTTACAGGCCAGTCAGTTTGACTTGCATTGCATGTAAGCTTTGAGAAAACATTCTTTCTGATTATATTATACATGTTTTCGAAATTAATAACTGGTTTGATAGAAGACAGTTTAGGTTTAGGAAAAGTTATTCCACTGAAGCTCAACTTGTAGGATTCCAGCAAGATATAGCAGATATCCTGGATTCAAGAGGTCAATTAGGCTGTTTCGCGATTGACCTATCTAAGGCATTTGATATGGCAGATCATGGGAGACTACTGGCAAAAATGAGTGCAATTGGACTTGACAAAAGAGTGTCTGAATGGGTGGCTATAAAACTCAGAGACTTAGAGTAGGCGAAGCTTTACATGTCCCTTTAACAATTCCTCAAGGCAGTATTACTGGACCTTTGTGTTTTCTTATATATATCAATGATATGTGTAAAGAAGTGGAATCAGAGATAAGGCTTTTTGCCGATGATATTATTCTGTACAGAGTAATAAATAAGTTACTTTTTTTTTTTGCTAGGGGCTTTACGTCGCACCGACACAGATAGGTCTTATGGCGACGATGGGATAGGAAAGGCCTAGGAGTTGGAAGGAAGCGGCCGTGGCCTTAATTAAGGTACAGCCCCAGCATTTTCCTGGTGTGAAAATGGGAAACCACGGAAAACCATTTTCAGGGCTGCCGATAGTGGGATTCGAACCTACTATCTCCCGGATGCAAGCTCATAGCCGCGCGCCTCTACACGCATGGCCAACTCGCCCGGTAAAATAAGTTACAAGATTGTGAGCAACTGCAAAATGACTTCCATAATGTTGTGAGATGGACCGTAGGCGATGGTATGATGATAAACAGGGTTAAAAGTCAGGTTGCGAGTTTCACAAATAGGAAAAGTCCTCTCATTTTTAATTACTGCGTTGATCGGGTGAATGTTCCTTTTGGGGATCATTGTAAGTACAAGGTCTTAGTATAAGGAAAGATCTTCATTGGGGTAATCGCATAAATATGATTGTAAATAGAGGGTACACATCTCTGCACATGGTTATGAGGGTATTTAGGGGTTATAGTAAGGATGTAAAGGAGAGGGCATATAAGACCCCAACTAGAGTATGGTTCCAGTGTATGGGACCCTCACCAGGATTACTTGATTCAAGAACTGGAAAAAAAAAAAAAAAAAAAAAAAAATAGAAAAGCAACTCGATTTGTTTTGGGTGATTTCCGACAAAAGAGCAGCGTTATGAAAATGTTGCAAAGTTTGGGCTGGGAAGACTTGGGAAAAGAAGATGAGCTGCTCGACTAAGTGATATGTTCCGAGCTTTCAGTGGAGAGATGGGCGTGAAATGACATCAGTAGAGGGATATGTTTTAGTGGTGTCTTTAAAAGTAGAAAAGATCACAATATGAAGATAAAAATGGAATTCAAGAGGACATATTGGGACAAATATTCATTTATAGGAAGGGGAGTTAGGGTTTGGGATAACTTACCAGAGGAGATGTTCAATACATTTCCTATTTCTTTGAAATCGTTTCAGAAAAGGCTAGGAAAACAACAGATAGGGAATCTGCCACCTGGGCGACTGCCCTAAATGCAGATGAGTAGTGACTGATTATTGATTGATTGATTGTTTGATTGCTTGCTTGCTTGATTAATTGATTGCTTGATTGCTTGCTTGCTTGCTTGCTTGCTTGCTTGCTTGATTGATTGATTGATTGATACTAGGTCGGGCGAAAAACGACACAATAGTTTCTCGACGTGAACCCGCTCGGCGCGCGAGAGGCAATGGCGCACGATGCGCCTTCTCCCCCAACTTTGATAGTGGTGCTAGTGTCGATTAGTGTTTTAAGAGAAAGTACAATTAGGAAACCATCCTCTATTAGCACTAATCAGAGAGAAAACTGGAAGGGATCCGACACTTCGAAAAATGAAGATAGCGGCCAAAGAAAGACAAGGGCCACGTAGGGCGTGAAAATGAAAGACTCCCTAGGATTCGCAAACCTACCATCGGGGTCTGAAAAGAACAAGAGTTGACGAAGGGAGGTCGGATGAGATAGATGAAAGTGAGGAGCCTGGCACACGTAAGTGGAAGCAGTGCCAGGACTCAGGTAAGAGCTCCGTGGTCACCAACCCACACTCCCAAGTTGAGAGCCCCTGGTGCCACTTTTATTCACCACTTACGACAGACAGGGGATACCGTGGGTGTTATTGTACAGCTCCGACCCACAGGGGAGCCAATTGTGATAGACTGTAATTAACAAATGGTAGGAGTGTATTGGCTTACTGTCCTTATCATCACCCCATTGTCCGACTCGTTGGCTGAACGGTCAGTGTACTACCCTTCGGTCCAGAGGGCCCCGGGTTCGATTCTCGGCCAGGTCGGGTATTTTAGCCTTAATTGGTTAATTCCAATAGCACGGGGAATGGGTGTATGTGTTGTCTTCATCATCATTTCATCCTCATCACGGCGCGCAGGTCACCTCCAAGCGTTCTGTCACAGATACGAGACTCATCCTGTAGTTTTCTTTTCTGTCTTTTCTTCAAGATTTGAGTACCTCTCAATCAATCAATCAATCAATCAATCAATCAATCAATCAATCAATCAATGATCTGCATTTAGGGCTGTCGCCGACGTGGCAGATTCCCTATCGTTCGTTTACCTAGTCTTTTCTTAAATGATGTCGAAGAAGTTAGAAGTTTATGGTGACAGGGGGATAGGAAAGTGTTAGGACTGGGAAGGAAGTGTCCGTGGCCTTAATTTTGGTACAGCCCTAGACTAGCAGAGTCCTGGTGTTAAAATGGGAAGTCAATAAATCCCTCTTGACGGGTGCTAACATAGGGGTTTGGAACCCACTATTTCCTGAATGCATGCTGACTGCTACGTGACCCAAACTCCGTAGTTACTTCCTCGGTCCACCCAGTAGCGCTTCCGTTGAGCTTTCACAAAGGATAGGTCAGATATTTAATATGATGCGGCTGGGAAGAATTCACAACGCTCTACATAACTTAAGAGCTGTCCTTAAAAGACGAAACTACTGAATAGATGATCGGTCTGGATTGGTTAGGTCCATTTAATGACAAGACAATTGGGTTGGGTTGGTTAAGTCAGGCTAATGTCAAGACCATTGGGCCGGATTGGTTAGGTCCATTTAATGAGAAGACAATTGGGTTTGGGTTGATTAGGTCCTGCTAGTGACAAGACCTTTGGGCGGGATTGGTTAGGTCTGGCTAGTGACAAAACCATTGGGCCGGATTGGTTCGGCCAGCTAGTGAGAAGACCATTGGGCCGGATTGGTTAGGTCCGGCTAGTGACAAGATCATTGGGCTGGATTGGTTAGGTCCGGCTAGTGAAAAGACCATTGGGCTGGATTGGTTAGGTCCATTTAATGACAAGACAATTGAGTTGGATTGGTTAGGTCAGGCTAATGTCAAGACCATTGGTCCGGATTGGTTAGGTTCAATTAATGAGAAGACAATCGGGTTGGGTTGGTTAGGTCCTGATAGTGACAAGACCATTGGGCGGGATTGGTTAGGTCCGGCTAGTGACAAGACGATTGGGGCGGATTGGTTAGGGCCGGCTAGTGACAAGACAATTGGGCCGGATTGGTTAGGGCCGGCTAGTGACAAGACGATTGGGGCGGATTGGTGAGAGCCGGCTAGTGACAAGACCATTGGGCCGGATTGGTTAGGGCCGGCTAGTGACAAGACCATTGGTCCGGATTGCTTAGGGCCGGCTAATGACAAGACCATTGGGCCGGATTGGTTAGGGCCGGCTAGTGACAAGACCATTGGGCCGGATTGGTTAGGTCCGGCTAGTGATAAGACGATTGGGGCGGATTGGTTAGGTCCATTTAATAAGAAGACAATTGGGTTGCAATGGTTAGGTCCGGCTTGTGACAAAACCGACAAGCATTTAGTATTCCCTGGAGTGTTGCTAAAATGTGACAAAATGTTACGAACTAAAAAACTTATGCCTATTGCTCACGGTAAAATGTTTCGTAAAATTTGTTGTACAATTAATTTTATAAAATTTTTGGTGAAAACAAGTTGTGTTGCTCACGGTAAAATTGTTATAAAATCAGTGAGAGCATCGGGATGGCCATCTATGAATTCACTTCTGAACTAAGAGGAGTATGTGCTGCCATCTATCGCTAAACTTTTAAACCAAGAATCAGCTGTTCAACTTAGGCTGTGTTTGAGACTATGTCTCCAACAAACAAAGCAAAACTTGCTGCTTTAGCTCTAATTATATGTTGCACAGTAGTAAAAAGGAAGAAAAGAAATGCCAGGAAATGCTGGACTCGGGATTGGATCAAAAGAAGAGAAGAAGGTAGAGGATTGCTCTCCTTGCTCAAAAATTAGTTGAGGTTAGAAGACCAGCATTCGTATAGGAATTCGGCGATTGTGTTTTCTGCCTCTCTTCTTGCATTTCTGTTGTGGTTAAGTGCCGTTTTAACTTCGTGCAAACAAGGATATTTCTGGTATTCGTCCAGTAAAACGCTAACAGCATCCTTAGTCCACCCGGATCCTGCCATTTTAGAAAGAAGTGTTTGTTTACAATCGAGCTTCACAATCTTCTCACAACGTAGCCCCAGCATCATTGTGATGTCAGCTTCGTTGATTGGTTCGTTTTGTAAAATTAATTTTACAGAATAGAACATGTCCTATTTTATGAAAAGTTTTATCAAAGGTTTTATAAAACTTGAATTTGACCGTGAGCAAGATAAATTTTATAAAATTAAACTATTGTACAACAAATTTGACAGAAAATTTTACCGTGAGCAACAGGTATTAAGCTTACAGGCGTATGCCTTGACAATTTCAAACGGGGTATAGTGGTTTTGAAACCCACTGTCCACAACCCTGAAGATAATTTTCCGAGGTTTTCAATTTCAGTTTCAATTTTCAAACCAGGCAAATGCTGTCTGAATTAAGGCCACGGCTGCTTCCTTCTCACTCCTGGCCCTTACCCATCACTGCCATAAGATCCACCTCCGTAGCGTAACGGTTAGTGTTATTAGCTGCCGTTGTCAGGAGCCCGGTTTCGATTCCCGGTACTGTCAGAAATTTAAGAATGGCTGGAGGGATGGTATGTGGTTAATATGATGCATGTAGGTCATCTCCAGTGGGGGTGTGCTTGGAAAGAGCTGCACCTCCTCGGGATGAGGCCACGAGTTTACTTTATTGCTATAAGACCTATCTGTGCCGGTGCGACTTAAAGAAAATTGTAAAATAAATTAATAAATACATTTCAACGAAGGTGGCTCATTTTTGGGCACCCGTGATGCGAGCTCTATCGGAGAAATTAGAAAATACTCTGTATGAAAGGTGACCTAAGCCGGCCAAGAGCAAGGCACAACAAGGTCCCAAATCTGAAAATTACAGTGCCTCCTTTTTAGTTCTTCTATACAGGTAAGAATACCAGACACCCAGGTTCACCATCGTTATCATAATCGTCACAAACCCCCGCCACGCAGGTCGCCCAAGAGTGTCAACAAGAAAGGTCTGCACCAGAACTCTCCGGAGTCCACACAACAGCATTATACACTGACTGACAGAGCAAATGCAACACCAAGAAGGAGTGGTCAGAACTTTATGCCAATTGCAGGGTAGACTGACGTCACTGAGGTATGCTCATGATGTGAAATGCGCCGCTGTGCTGCGCACGTAGCGAACGATAAATGGGACACGGCGTTGGCGAATGGCCCACTTCGTGCCGTGATTTCTCAGCCGACAGTCATTGTAGAACGTGTTGTCGTGTGCCACAGGACACGTGTATAGCTAAGAATGCCAGGCCGCCGTCAACGGAGGCATTTCCAGCAGACAGACGACTTTACGAGGGGTATTGTGATCGGGCTGAGAAGGGCAGGTTGGTCGCTTCGTCAAATCGCAGCCGATACCCATAGGGATGTGTCCACGGTGCAGCGCCTGTGGCGAAGATGGTTGGCGCAGGGACATGTGGCACGTGCGAGGGGTCCAGGCGCAGCCCGAGTGACGTCAGCACGCGAGGATCGGCGCATCCGCCGCCAAGCGGTGGCAGCCCCGCACGCCACGTCAACCGCCATTCTTCAGCATGTGCAAGACACCCTGGCTGTTCCAATATCGACCACAACAATTTCCCGTCCCGTCGATTGGTTGAAGGAGGCCTGCACTCCCGGCGTCCGCTCAGAAGACTACCATTGACTCCACAGCATAGACGTGCACGCCTGGCATGGTGCCGGGCTAGAGCGACTTGGATGAGGGAATGGCGGAACGTCGTGTTCTCCGATGAGTCACGCTTCTGTTCTGTCAGTGATAGTCACCGCAGACGAGTGTGGCGTCGGCGTGGAGAAAGGTCAAATCCGGCAGTAACTGTGGAGCGCCCTACCGCTAGACAACGCGGCATCATGGTTTGGGGCGCTATTGCGTATGATTCCACGTCACCTCTAGTGCGTATTCAAGGCACGTTAAATGCCCACCGCTACGTGCAGCATGTGCTGCGGCCGGTGGCACTCCCGTACCTTCAGGGGCTGCCCAATGCTCTGTTTCAGCAGGATAATGCCCGCCCACACACTGCTCGCATCTCCCAACAGGCTCTACGAGGTGTACAGATGCTTCCGTGGCCAGCGTACTCTCCGGATCTCTCACCAATCGAACACGTGTGGGATCTCATTGGACGCCGTTTACAAACTCTGCCCCAGCCTCGTACGGACGACCAACTGTGGCAAATGGTTGACAGAGAATGGAGAACCATCCCTCAGGACACCATCCGCACTCTTATTGACTCTGTACCTCGACGTGTTTCTGCGTGCATCGCCGCTCGCGGTGGTCCTACATCCTACTGAGTCGATGCCGTGCGCATTGTGTAACCTGCATATCGGTTTGAAATAAACATCAATTATTCGTCCGTGCCGTCTCTGTTTGTTCCCCAACTTTCATCCCTTTCGAACCACTCCTTCTTGGTGTTGCATTTGCTCTGTCAGTCAGTGTAAATTTGAACTCACTCTGTTTCGGAATCTTACGAAAGTATATGTAAATTTCACTACAATTTAATGCTGTCGTGTCATCAGTTCACAGTCCGGCCTGATGGCTAAATGGTTAGCATGCTGGCCTTTCGTTAAAGGGGTGAGGGGTTCGATTGCTGGCAGCGTCGTGAATTTTAACCGTACTGTAATTGGTTAATTCCACTGGCACGGGGGCTGGGTGTATGTTTCGTCCTCATCCTCATCACGACACGCAGTTTGCCTACGGGCGTCAAATCAAAAAACCTGCATCTGTCGAGCCGAACTTGTCCTCGGACACTGCCGGTACTAAAAGCCATACGCCATTTTCATTTCATCGGTCCGCAGACTGATTTAATATAGCTCTCCATGCCACCCTATCCTGTAATAACTTTTGCATTTCTACGTAACTACGACATCCTACATCTACTCTAATTTGTTTGTCTTCTTGGTCTACTTCTACGGCTCTTACCGCCTACCACTTCCATCACAAACTAACTGAACAACTCTTGGATGTTTTATGATGTGTTCTGTCCTTCTATCTTTCTTTCTGGTCGAATTGAACCAAGTCGTTCTCCTGTCACCAATTCAATTATTCAGTATATATTAATCCGTGACTCGGTTTTCTCATCTCACCTTGAGCAAGCTTCTGTGACACTAAATTTCAAAAGCTCTGTTTTTATTTCTTTCCGAGCTAGTTATTACCCAGGTATCACTTCCATATAGACGAAAGTCTTCAAAAAGATCTCTCTGATGCCTATATTAATGTTCGAAGGGAGCATTTTTCTTTTCTTAATAAAGGCCTTCTTTGCTTGTGCTAGTCTGCACGTTATGTCGTCCTTACTTCTGCCATAGTGACTTATTCTACTGCCCAAGTAACAATATTCCTCTACTCTCTCTGTAATACTTAGACTAATTTCCTAATCTAATATTTCCTGCATCACCTGAGATTGTTCGACTGCACTCCATTACTTTTGTTCAGGATTTATTTACTTTCATCTTGTACTCATCCCCAAGATTGTGTCCATACCACTCAGCAATTTCTCCAGTTCTTCTGTGGATTCAGGTAAGCATCAATATCATTGGCAAATCTCAGAGTTTTTATTTCCTGTCCTTGGACTGCGACTCCCTTTCCAAATTCCACTTTGATTTCCCACCTGTTCTATACTAACGCTGAAAAGGAGAGAGACCAAACTGCAACCTTGCCTCACTCCTTTATGATTTTTCTTGCAAGTTGCTTTACGTCGCACCGACACATATAGGTCTCATGGCGACGATGGAACAGGAGAGGGCTAGGAGTGGGAAGGAAGCGTCCGTGGCCTTAATTAATGTACAGCCCCAGCATTTGCCTGGTGTGAACATGGGAAACCACGGAAAACCATTTTCATGGCTGCCGACAGTGGGGTTCGAACCCACTATCTCCCGAATACTGGATACTGGCCACACTTAAGCGACTGCATCTATCGAGCTCGGTACTCCTTTCTGAATTGATGCTTTTTTATAAAGTCTTCGATTCTTATTCCCGCCCGGGCTGAGTGGCTCGGATGGTTGAGGCGTTGGCCTTCTGACTCCAACTTGGCAGGTTCAATCCTGGCTAAGCCCAGTGGTATTTGAAGGTGCTGAAATATATCAGACTCGTGTCGGTAGATTTACTGGCACGTAAAAGAATTCCTGTGGGACTAAATTCTGGCACCGCGGCGTCTCCGAAAACCGTAAAATGTAGTTAGTGGGACGTAAAGCAAATAACATTATTATTATGATTATTATCCCTTCAGACTGACTTTTGTTTACAGATTGTAGATAAGTTCCGAAAGTTCTCAGTATCTGATCCCGATTACCTTCAGAATCTTAATAATAGCTCGGTCCAATCAATATTATCGAATGCCTTTTCTAGATACCTCCTAATTCTATCCTCTAAAATCAGACGGAAAGTCAGGACTTCTTAACTTGTTCCTACACTTCTTCTGAAGCCAAACTCGCCTTCTCCTAACTCAGCTTCAACTTATCATTCCATTCTTCTGTAAATAATGCCGGTAGATGTTAAAATTTTGCGAGCGTGACATATTGATGTAATGGTGCCATAGTTTTCCTGATTATTATCTGTTCTCGATATAACAATCATTCAAGGCCAAAAACTTTTTGGAAAACAAGTTGGGTAAGGTTAAATTCAAAACTCGGAATTGGCGGTAACCAACTCCAGTTCCGTAAGTTCAGCTTCGGAATCAACTCAAGAACTCCAAACAACTATATCTAAACACAACCTCCAATAAAAAAAAACAAAAAACAGACGATTGAAGTTAATGCAGTTAGGTTGTTTTCGGTCGGTAGATAGGATGTGTTTCTTTAATCCTAAACATTTCATTTATATGATTACCCAGCCTTTGTTTTTAAATGTTTAGATGCATTAATGATCATGTTTTATTTCTCCCTGGAGAAACATTTCTACAATCGTCAACATCAACATTGCCATATAATCTGGTAACAGTATATGATCATTGTTCATAATGAGCCCCGATAGAGTCTCTCGGTGGAACACGTTTATCATTACGCAATATGCTGGTATGGTTTTTCTTCAGAACACAACATTTCATAAGGGACTTTCGTGTCCGATAAAAATAATTTCAATTTCTAGTGTCGCCGTAAGACCTCTCTGTGTCGGTGCGACGTAAAACAACTAGCAAAAAAAAAAAAAAAAAAAAAAAAATCTAGTGAGAAATAAGTGAGGTTAATCTTCATCTACTCTATCTTTCAAATTCGCAGTAACTCCCCACAAAAACTGTGGGTATCACATTTTCTTATGAGGAACAAATGATACGAAATAGAGGCGGAAAACTATCGACAGAGACCACTATCGTCATACATCCATAGTCAGTTGCCTATCATCGATAGTCAACTATAGTTTGTTTTTCCCCTCATTGGCTTATTTTTCGCACTAACAGAAATTGTACAGCTATTTGTAATTAACTGGTCAGGAGTTTGTTCCAACGAACGAACGATTGAAGTTATTTCATTCCTGTACTTTGACAGACGGGCCGTCAGCTAAACGGGTAGCTCTTGGGCCTTTTATTGGTTTGTTCCAATTCATAGGTGTATTTAAGTACCTCTGCGTACCTGCGATTTCAGTGCCGGCAAAAAGACTATTTAGCATTTTGGAAGGTAGGATTTTCCATTCAACCTAACCTTCATTTGATGCCAGTACGGGACAAAAAAAGAAAAATACTGTGTATGTTGTCAGATGTAAGAGTATGTAAGAGAGAGAAGATAAGGCACATATTAGGTCAAAGACCTTATGAAAGCAACTGAAAACTCTCCTGCCATCTGTTGAGAATGCTGTAAAACATTTTTCCAAATACCCGAGAAATTGGGCGATCGCAAAATGAACACTGCAGCTGAACGAGAATTTCCCGGGCGGTCACGTTATGGGCAAGCCCGTGCAGCTCGAGAATGTCTCGGACGTGCCACTGAAGAGATTTATGAGTGATTCCGATTTGAATTTCAGAAAATACATAGCATGAAATAATTGTGATTTCTACTGATTTTTTGTGGATTGTGTTCAATAAATGATCTGTTTTCGCCTTTCTGGCATAATGATATGATTCGTTCCACTTTTTGAAAACTATCGATTACTATCGATAGTAGAGCCCATGATATCAGAAAACATCGATGGCGATTACTATCGATAGTTTGCCGCCTCGAATACGAAACAATGAAATATCATGCTATTGAGAAAAATTTGCTGCGTCTTTAATTAAGCGAGACGGGTCAAACAATTACGTGTTTTATTCCCTGCAATAGGATACGCTTTTCTCTTTGATCTGGTGGAAAAAGTTGATTGTTCCTCAACTTCAAAAGATTTGTTTGTGATTTGTCACTCTGACATGTTTAGTGTACATGCTCCGTAACATTCATACATTGTTTTTAACTTAACTTTGGCTCCGTTGCTAACTGATTATCATGCTTCCTTTTGGTCCAATGGTTACTGGCTTCGATTCCTGGCTGGGGTGGGGATTTTACATTTCATTGGTTATTTCCTCTGGCTCGGAGTCTGGAAGTTAGCGCCCCCGTTAATAAAGCGCTACCATTGAGTATTCTTATGATGTAATATTGTGTAGAGTAGTAAATAAGTTACAAGATTGTGAGTGACCATAAGAAGGTCTCGACAATGTTGTGAGACGAACAGCAGACAATGGTATAACGGTAACGGGGTTGAATTGTCAGGTTAAGTTTCACCAACAGGAAAACTCCTCTCAGTTTTAATTAGATAGATAGATAAACGTCTGTATTGGCATAGTTAAGGCTGTCAGGCCTTCTCTTACACTAAACCAATTATTGTACATAGAATCAAAGTTTACACCGCCGTAATTAATACTTAATGTAAGCACAGTTAAGCACAATCGAAATACTTTATAACAGAAATAAAATTCCACCGCAGTGAGATATACACTGACTGAGCAAATGTCATGGGATAGCGGAACACTGATGCGCAGGTGTGTTGTCTGCGCACCACACGCCCCTGTGCCAGCGGCAGTTGTATAGGAGACCTTGTGAGCAGTGGCTGTGCATGTGACAGGTGTAACATGGAACGTCGTCGTGAGCTGACACCGTTCGAACGGGGTTTGGTGGTCGGTGCCCGGCGGATGCGAAGTGCGATTTCGGAAGTGGTGCGGGAATTCGGCTTCACACGATCAACCGTGTGCAGGGTGTATCGTGAATGGTTGGATTCGGGTGTCACCGTCCACAACAGACGAACGGCCGACCGTCCAACCACCCTCGATGACCGTGACCGGTGACATCTGAGATGGATTGTCAATAGTGACAGATGGGCAACCGTGCAACAATTCACGGCTCAATTCAACACAGGCCGTGCTAGACACGTCTCCCAGTGGACAATCCGTAGGAACATGGGTTCTATGGGATATGGGAGCCGGCGCCGCACACGGTTGCCACTGTTAACCCAACGTCATCGCGCACAACGACGCGCATTTGTCGCCAGTCACCAGGGATGGACACTGGAACATTGGCGTAACGTGATATGGTCGGACGAATCACGATTTCAACTGCACCATCCCAATGGGAGGCACCGTGTATGGCGCAGACCACATGAAACGATGGATCCCGCCTGCCTCGAAAGTGTGGTCCAGGGCGCTGGTGTCTCTGTTATGGTCTGGGGTGCATTTTCCTGGTATGGAATGGGCCCCCTAGTTGTTCTGGAAGAGACTTTGAATGGTACGCTGTATGTTGAGCTGCTCGGAGACCATCTCCACCCATATTTGGCCTTCCAGCGCCCAGACGGTTCTGCGGTGTTTCAAGGTGATAACGCGTCGCCACATCGCTCCCACGTTGCCCGGGAATGGTTCCAGGAACATGCAGAGGAGGTTCAACAACTGCCATGGCAACCCAGGAGCCCCGATATGAACCCTATCGAGCATATCTGGGATGTCGTGGAACGCAGGCTCCGCGCCATGGATCCTGCACCCACGAACAGACCAGCATTGGCGGCCGCTCTGCAAACGATATGGTGTCAGCTGCGTCCAGATGACTACCAGGGACTTGTCGACACACTTCCACGGCGTCTCACTGCAGTTCGCAGGGTCAGAGGAGGCCCCACACGCTATTAGGTGACTATCCCATGACATTTGCTAATTCAGTGTACATACTTTCAATAATAATAGTTAGTGATACTAATGTACTAGCACGATCAATGAAACGCCAGAAACGCAAAGTTCACTCGTATCCTGCTGTACCTCTGAACGCTCTTTTAAATGACACTCTGGTTGTTATTCGTCCGACGTCATCCGTAAAAGATTCCATTCTCGTGCGGCAAACACGGAAAATGAGTTGTTACATGCGGCAGTTCGGTGGTGAGGAATGACGAGCAGGTTTGATGTTTGAGCCCTTGTATCTCTGTTATGAATATTTGAGAAGTAATGGAAACGCGAAGATAGGTAAGATGGGGAAGATATAGTAAGGATTCGGTGGACGTATTACGACGAACATGGAGTCAAGACCACTCTAGTTCTAGAAAAGATGATGACACATGATCATATTTTCTTAGATTGCATATATATACCTCACACATGCATTTTGAGCGCGTTGTAGCCTTAGGGAACAATAGTGGCCTCACGTCATTGAAAACAACATAGCAATAGTCAAAATGTGGTATTACAAGTGCTTCGATTAATTTCTGTTTACGTTTTATAGGAAATATATGTTCATATTTATATAAAGAATGAAGAGTTAAGAAAACCTTTTGGCAGATATACAGTATATGTCCAGACCAAGTCATGCGTTCGTCCGTGATAAGCCGAGGTTCTTCACTTGTGATACAAAAGGAATTGGAACATTCTAAAGGGTTACTCTGGGCAGCAGATGTTTACTTATACTTGTCATTTGATTTTGATGGCCAAGAAAGATTACTTGTGATTTTGTAGAATTACGGTGTGGTTAGGGTGATAGTACCTCATGGGGATCACTGTAAGTAATTAGGGGTTGATATAAGGAAATATATTAATTGGGGAGATCACATAAAAGAGGATGTACATAAAGGTTATAGATCTCTTTCTATGGTTATGAAAGTACTTAGAGGTTGTAGTGAGGATGTAAATGAGAGGGCAAATAAGTCTCTGATAAGACCACAATGGGAACCCACATCAAGATTATTTGATACGAGAACTGGAAAAGTCCGAAGAAAAGCAGCGCAATTTCTTCCGGATGATTCCTGGCAAAAGATTCCTGTTACGAAAATGATGCGAACATTGGGGTGGGAGAGTTGGCCGTGCGGTTAGGGGCGCTCATCTGTGAGCTTGCATCCGGAAGATAGTGTGTTTGTCGCAGCCCTGAAGAAGGTTTTCAGTGGTTTCCCATTTTCACACCAGGCAAATGCTGGGGCTGTACTTTAATTAAGACCACGGCCGCTTCCTTCCGACATGTTAGGGGAAAGATGACGTGGAGTGAATTAGTAAACGCTTAAACTTGGGTAGAAGTTTTAAAGGTAGGAGAGATCATAGTAGGAAAATAAATTTGGAATTCAAGAGGAGTTGGATGCCTTCTTGTGTTATTCTCTTTCAGATGATTTTCCGTGGTTTCACATTTTCATACTAGACTGCACCTTAATTAAGGCCACGGCTGCTAACTTCCCAGTCGTAGCCCTCTCCCAACGCCGAAAACTGTCAATAACTTAGTGTGACGTTAAGCTACTGAAAAAAAAATAACAATGAAAAGTATCCCTTTCCAAGTTAAGATCAGTTTTGATTTCGTCAATCCATTTCATAGTGATTGTTCTGGCTTCATTCCAATGGAATTCGACTATTTGTTCCGTTAGAGCCCGCCTAGTGGCCATGATCGTTAAGGTGGTGAAGTCTAAACGGTCTGACACCGAGGTTAGCCGGTTAGAGTCCCGTTGGTCGAAAAAATTTC
Organism: Anabrus simplex; assembly: GCF_040414725.1. Classification (NCBI taxonomy): domain Eukaryota; kingdom Metazoa; phylum Arthropoda; class Insecta; order Orthoptera; family Tettigoniidae; genus Anabrus; species Anabrus simplex. Next base: position 132,761,229 of record NC_090273.1, read on the forward strand.
ACCATCAGAATGTTGGCCGACAGGGTAGGGGAGGTGGTGGTATGCAATTTCTAATCACTTGATTGCGTACCATCAGCCTGAATTAAATTCCAAACCTCTACGCAGTGCTCATATGGAGTGAGGGCATATGACGCTGTTGATGGTGATTCGTCCGTCGGATGGGGACGCTAAGCCTTGAGCAGACCCCCTTGTTGCTATTCGACAGGAGTAGGCTATGTGCCGGCACCGGGTTTCACCCTCTCCCTACTATCATATATCACATTATCCATTTCATATCATTAACTTTTCTGATGAGGTTGACGTCAGGAAGGGCATCCGGTCGTAAAAACCCGCCACGACATATTCATCTCACCTCACACCAGACCCCGTAGGGAAACGGGACAAGGGTTGGACAAACAAACAGTTCCGTGAATATGTCTTTTGGTGTGTCCATAAACGTTTACTCTCCATTTTCTATGTCACTGTGAATATAGAGTATTGTTTGATTTCCTTTTGGTTTCTGAGTCTGTATTGCTCACCGGTGAGTTCTGAGCATTGAATTCTTCGCATTATTTTGTGATACGTTTTTTTCTTTTCTTTTCATTGATTTTGATGTGTTATTTCCTTATTATTAGTATTATTATTTTATTTAGGATAGTTTCAACTTCCAATGGATCACGATTACACAACTTCCTTGACTGTTCATGTTCTTTCCTTTTACACCAATACTCCTTCATTCTCTTACTTGCTTTTGCTTGTTCCTCATCCGAGGACACCCTTCTTGTTCTCTAGGGTTTATCTACGAACAGACCCGTCACCTCCGCATTTTTTTCTCTTCTGAACACTGTTCTGTTTGTAATATCTCCCTGCTCAATGCCATATTTTTAAGATCCTGATGAACTTCTTTCAGCAATTTTACTTGGGTATTTCTTCTTTCCTAGAAGATGAGGATCTTATCTGTTAGGCGTTCCGGTCCCATTCTTCTCAAATGTCCATAGAAAGTCAGTCGCCTTTTTTCTTATCGAGGTTGAAATGTTCTCGCATTTTTCACACAGCTCTTGATTTGATCTCAAACGGAAGGTTACTTTCTTGGGTCCCATAATTTTCCTCAGAAATGTACACTCTTTCTTTTCTATTTCAGTAATCCCCTTGTCTCTGCTGCATAGAAGCATTCAGGTTTCACCACGGTATTATAGTGTCTGACTTTGGCTTGATAGGAGAGGGATTTGGACTGGCATAATCTGAATGCAATCTCCATCTTCTCTGCTTTTTCTTCGATAGCTGGCTTCTCGTTGTTGTTAGGAGTCAGAATCTCCCCTAGGTATTTGAATTTGTGGACTCTCTTTTGTCACCATACTTGGTCTTCATTGTCCATGTTGGTTCTTTGTGATCTATGTTAATGTACTTAGTTTTCTCAAAGGATAAATGCAGTCCTGCCTTTTCTGCTGTTTCTTGCAAAACCTCTCTCTGTGTAGTGGCAGTCTCTAGATTTTCAGCGAAGAACACTAAGTTGTCTGCAAATACAAGACATTAAAATTTAAGTCCAGCCTTTTTGTGTCCTATCTTGATTCCATTCGGGACATTTTTCTGACCCACTTCTTTTCGCCATTCCCTTATCACCTTCTGCAAGACGCAGTTGAAAAGGACTGGGGAAAGGCCATCTACTTGCCTCTCGCCTGTCTTGATTTCAAACAGTTCCGAAAGCTCGCCAATGAATTTTATTTGTGAGCGGGCGTTTGTTAATGTCTGTTGTATTATATTAGTTGTTTTGTCATCAATTCCAAATTCTTTCAGCACTTTTGTTAATGTGTCCCTGTCGACAGAATAATATACCGTTTTGAAATCTACAAACGTCATAATTGCATTCTTGTCTGCTGCTAAAGTTATTATTATTATTATTATTATTATTATTATTATTATTATTATTATTATTATTATTATTATTATTAGTATTGAGGTGAGAAAACTAACAACTCGATCGGTGTTTGAATCATCAGTTCGACTTCACGTTAGTCCGCTCTGCGAGGAAGTAAATGACATTTGAATTATTTTCTGTACATTTTAGTGAAATATTTTGCGATTGACAAGTTTTATGGTAGTATGATAGATGGGCACTAAAGCTTCTCTTACTTGACAGGTGCTGGTATCTAAATATCCGATTATGAAGGAGCAGATGTAAAGATATCCTACGACGGCTGAACTCATTTGTCAGAAATTACGATTAAATTACCCGATATTAATCACCTCCCGTTGTAGAACTACCAGCCTCCAGACACTCAAATTAGAATGTCATCAGGTGCTACCTTCCTATAAATAAATAAACAAATAAATAAATATACTTTCTTGTAAGACAGATGTTAGCAGATTTGAAAATTTTCCAGTTTAAAATTTCTCTCTTATTACGTAATAAAAATAAAGATAAAAATATCTCCACAAAACAAAACTCTATAAAATATAGAAACTCAATTAATTTTGCAGATTTAAAGCTTTTGTGAAATTATTTCAGCAAAAATGTTGCAAGAACGTTCTTTCTTTATGACAATGCGTCGATTTCTTAATAATAATGTTATTGTCTTTTAACATCTCACTAACTACTTTTAACTGTTTTCGGGGACGCCGACGTGCCGAAATTATGTCCCGAAGCAGTTCTTTTCAGTGCCAGTACATCTACTGACATCAGGTTGACGTACTTGAGCACATACAAATACCACCGGACTGCGACAGGATCGAACCTGCCAAGTTGGGATCTGAAGGGGAGCGCCTCAACTGTCTCAGCCAGTCAGCCCAGCCCGGCTATCTCGATTTGATGGTGCAATCTCTTTCCTGTGCAAGTTCATTTTGCCAGGGTAAAATAGTGCTTTGAAAAGTTGAAGATAATATACTTTGTTAAAGGAGCTCGGGTAATATCGCAATAGTACTCAGAAAATTTTCAAAATCACAATATGTGGTTATATTATTATCCAGTTTAATGTATTGTATCTAAGTAACTTGTTACGTAAACGCATTAAATATATTTTCATGTCAGAAAACTAATTATTTTACTGATTATTGATTGTTTATTGATTAATTATTAATGAACTACTTGATTGCGATATTATTAAAGTTAACTTAACGCTGCTAAATAACTTGCGAATCACACAGAGCAGTTTCACAATACGCTCCACTTAAACTGCTCTCGAGGTAGCGAAAACGGTAAATAAGAGACCTGAAAAAGGGTGTTACGAATAAAGTACTTAAGATAGAGCAACAAATACGATCTGAAAATAAAGTGAATAATATAATATCGCACTTTTTAATCACACATCTACACACACCGATGATATCCGCCTATAAATAGATTACTACCCCTCAGATAGACCTACTGTCCGCCTCTGTGGTGTAGTGGTTAGCGTGATTAGCTGCCACCCCCGGAGGTCCGGGTTCGATTCCCGGCTCTGCCACGAAATTTGAAATGTGGTACGAGGGCTGGAACGGGGTCCACTCAGCCTCGGGAGGTCAACTGAGTAGAGGTGGGTTCGATTCCCACCTCAGCCATCCTGGAAGTGGTTTTCCGTGGTTTCCCACTTCTCCTCCAGGCAAATGTCGGGATGGTACCTCACTTAAGGCCACGGCCGCTTCCTTCCCTCTTCCTTGTCTATCCCTTCCATTCTTCCCATCCCTCCACAAGGCCCCTGTTCAGCATAGCAGGTGAGGCCGCCTGGGCGAGGTACTGGTCATTCTCCCCAGTTGTATCCCCGACCCAAAGTCTGAAACTCCAGGACACTGCCCTTGAGGCGGTAGAGGTGGGATCCCTCGCCGAGTCCGAGGGAAAAGCCAACCCTGGAGGGTAAACAGATTAAGATAGAAGATAGATAGATAGACCTACTGAATAAAACTCTCACAACAGATGAAGACCTTGATTCTTACTGGAACATATTCGGAGAGGTGCTGTCATCGAACGGTGACTTTTTTGAAGTTGACATGAATTCGCTTTATTTCGCAGCAAATTCATATACTAAATGCTACGAAATTGAAATTTAATTGCATTATATTGTGCCCTACTGCACTTTAAAGTTCCGTCCAGGCGAAAGCCGGTCTCGAACCCAGAGTACAGTAGTGAAAGAACTCTCACAGACGTGAGCTGGTGCACATAGTTTTACCTGAACACAGTCCTCTTCATTCAGTCGGGAAAGCACTCTTCTCAGGGATAACATGGGTATAACGGGGCAACATAAAGATAAAACACTAGGACATGTGCCTACTCAGGTAAGAATTCGCTAAATCAAATGAAATAAAAAATCTAACAGAAAACATCGCTGCATTCAAAGTTTAACAAATAGGGATTTATTACACAAAATTGAATTATTTACAAATGAAAGAGCTTTTCAATTTGATATGGTCAAATGACGCTGAGCCGATGACAACCAGTTCACTGCCTTCACGAACAGCGGTACTGCAACAAGCATGTTACAATAGTGTAAGTAACGAAGTTTAGAAAGATGGATATCCGCCTAACTACTCATAAACAGTTATTCCCATAAAATTTACAATGCCTCACGCCGTCGAACCCCGGTGCAAACAAAAGTCACCACAAAATGTACAATGACCTGACTCGGTCACGAACCCTAGTCCCATGAAGAGTAAGGCGTCAAAGATACCAATGCACACAAAATAAAAAGGACACAATCAACATATACACGCATGTAAGTATCAAACGGGCCAGTGTTAAAATCTTACGTACAACAAATAGGACATAAAAAAAATCTCTCTCTGCTTTCAAAACATGAAGGTAGTTTCTTCCCCTTCCCGGCATACTTGACACACTGCAGACGACCAACTCACAAGCCTGTGACGTCAAGCTCAATGACCTCCACCCTCACCACTCCACTTGCGGCAGTCCCCTAATTTATGAGCTCAAACGGGCGACAGGCTAAAGTCTTGCCTTTCAAAGAAACATCTCACGTAATCAGCTGCTACAGCCCTCTTTTAAATACATCTGGGCTATCTGCCCTCGTCTTAATATCTCCAGCAGTCTCGCAAATCTTACTTATGCCTCTCATGGGCTCAATCCTGGTGCTACAAAAACACTAATCATTAAGCAATAGTCACATTGCCATACTAGACATCTCCAAATATATTCAATAAACTCTCAATTGTGCTGGGCTCTCTCATATCAATCGCAAATCTTAATACTGCCTATCAAGGGCTCATATCTCTTAAATCTTCGGACTTGCTCGCTCTATTAGTGGATCTGGGTGAATTACTGGTCACGTCTTGGTCACAACGATACACATCTACGTCTGCAGAAATAAATGCCTAAATGCGATCTAATAAAAGTACCTATCTGTAGACTAACCTCCGATGACCAAAGGAGTTTGATCAGACCCATAAAAACACACGTACGTTAAAATAACACAATCAAAATGAAATATGAACACGCTAACAAGGACTCTACAAATAACATCTACCTTAAAGTACGGGGTTCGAGTTTGAGGCCTAGCTCTAAATTACATGGAAAATTTTCCTACTACCACAAATCTGTTGACTGACGGCCCCCATATTCCTATCTAAATTTAAATGACATGCTTGAAACAGAATTGGAAAGCTCTGACCTTATTTATCTCGGACATAGCGGAGCGGCCATCCCTGTGGACCACTGGATCTACCACATCATGATAGACTGCGGAGCTGGCATCAGATACTGTTGACCACTTGGAGACATTCTTGCTTGTGTGGCGTCTTCGTACAGCTCCCTCTGTAGTTGGAAGGTGTCCCCTTCGATGTCGTGCTGATCAGGTGCTCCCAATGTTCCTGGATCGATGCCCGTTGTCGTGTTGGCTTCAGCTCCTGGTTGTGGCTTCTTTGCAATGACGATGTCAAACACTCGTTCTGACTTGATGCTGGGGTAACTGAAAATAAATTCATATATTACAGACAGTCCAAACTCGATGCCTGTCTCCACTACTATCGTGTCTCACACGTCACCTTGACCAAGTCTCGTTCAGAGTTTTAACCTGGTACACAATAGTTTCTTCACTCCTCTCAGTCACTGTTCTTTCACCCTATCACACGGACAACACATAGTTTCAGAATTCCTAACCTGAGCCAATATTAATTCTAGCCTTTCGTCCGTAATAACTTGACCTCATAGAAAGATGAAGCTACTAGTTCATTAGTCTCTTATAAGCAGTACCTCATCTCCCCATAGCATATTCTCACCGGTAAAATCTTAAATTCATCTGAATATTCAAGTTGATTACTTACTTTCTTGCAGAAATAGCAGTACTGTTCGTCTGTGCTGCTCGAAGACAAAGCGTTGTTCTCAGTACCGACACGCAGTATGACGACTCGTTCAAGCAGTCTTCTTGTCCACGAATGAGACTGATATGCCAGGCTGCCTTATTTTATAATCCCGTCTCGCGTCATCAAGCCGCTTGGTCGCGTGCACTATTAGCGCGCCCGGGAAGTTTTCCCGCATTAATTATATCATGAGCTCTAATTAGCGAATGCATTAATGAATGCAGCCCTAATGCATATCAAAATAAAACAGAAATTATACAGGTTGCAATTCTTGTCTCAAATCCAATGCAACTCTTCCGTAACCAAAGATATTAATTTAATTCTTTCTTCCCTCGTAATATAAGTTTTGCCGGGATCTGGGAAGCGTCCCCAATCTTCATCAAGAGGCTTGGCTTGGGACATAACTCCTTTTAATGCGTTTCTGGAGATTTCTCATAATGACGCTCGCGCTCACTTCACATAAGAACGCTTCTTCTGGACCCCTTTATGACATATACTGTAAGACATTGGCTTCGTGGGTGGCCTTGTGTGATTCCAATATCCAATACTCAAATTCATACAATTGTCCCAATGAACCGAATGGTTCAATATATTTAAAAAAATATTTTTGTTTGGCTAAAGACACCTTTCTGAGTCGTATAAAGAGTATAGAAACCACTGGTTCAATGTCTGTCTGTCTGTCTGTCTGTCTGTCTGTCTGTCTGTCTGTCTGTCTGTCTATTTGAGTATCACGTGAATGCGGCACGCATACTTTTATGTAACTTGCCGTACATTTTGAAATTGTTCATCGGTGGATGCAGAGTGGGTCTCGGCCCACAAGTGGTCACGGCTCTACCGTGGCTATACGCCTCTGTATTCGGGAGACGGGACAGGGCTGTACCTCACGGTTGGCACCAACCGTCGACTGTCCTGAGAATGGTTTTCCGTGGTTTTCTATTATTCTGCACTAAGGCGAATGCTGGGACAGTTCATAATATAGGCCACGGCCGCCAACCCCCTCACCTTCTTCATGCATCTCCTTCACCGTCACAAATCTCCCGGCCTCCCCTTCAGGGGAGGAATGAAAACGTTTTAGTAGTAGTTGAAATTGTTATCTGAGATTTTGAGCTGATCAATGTTTCAATCAAAACTTACTCCAAACTTATTGTAATTTGTGACACTTTATGTTATGTCAACTTTTTCTATAGAGCCATCACTAACGGAGTTAATCACTACGGTATTTATTTTCTGTCATTTCCTTCAACGGCGGGCCACGGTGAATTCGGCACCACATGAACACACTGGGGGTTCTTCCCTTTTAAGAAGTTAAAAAAGCGTAGATCTTCAATGACCTTTCCTCACCCTGCGTGGAATTGTCCTTTTAGTTTCAAATATTGTGTTGATGGAGTGAATGTACCTAATGGGAACTGCTGTAGGTGTTAACATATGGAAGAACGACATCATAGCTAAACGGTTAGAGTGCTGACTTTAGTCCAAGAGGTCCTGGGTTCGATTCCCGGCTGGAAACTTTCAATGGTTAATTTCGATGTCTCGAGTGCTGGGTGTGTGTGTGCCGTCTTCAGTATTAGAAATCATCTTAAGTAAGCTCCCTTCCTCACAGACCTGCATGTCACCTACAGGCCCTTTACTAGAAAAATACCTCCATACGCCATTATTATAGCATAAGGAAATATTTTTATTAAGGTATTCACATTAACGAGGTTGTAAATAAGGGTTAAGGATCGCTTCACATGTTTATGAGCATAGCCAGGATTATGATGACCTAAAAAATGTAAAAAAAAATCATTAATAAAATGACGACAAAAATCCAGTTAAATGATCCGAAAACTTTAAAAAATGACATAAATTTTAAATGAAATTTTACTGTCAGTTTACTAATAGAGTTGGTATAGCCTATATTTATGTTATAGACATTATAATAATGAAGCCTTAGGGCTTTTACCACGTCAAGAAAACAAGGTGAAATTCTTGAAGTTTCGTAGAGAACATTGCTCTGCGTCTTCAGAAAAAATTCTCGACTGTTCGCGAGGAAAACTTCTCACCTGGAATGTGCACATTTCCAAGAAGTAAGGGGTGAACAAAGTTTCTGACAAAGCATTGCGAAATTCTCAAGCCTCTCAAAATTGCGATAATATCCAATACCATGAGCGTAACGTCGGCCTCTCACCGCTGGATACCGTAGTTCAACTCCCGGTCACTCCATGTGAGATTTGTGCTGGACAAAGCGGAGGCGGGACAGGTTTTTCTCCGGGTACTCCAGTTTTCCCTGTAATCTTTCATTCCAGCAACACTCTCCATTATCATTTCATAGCATTTATCATTCATTAATAAATCACCTTGGGAGTGGCGACCCCATTGTAATAACAGCCTGTATATGTTTCATTCATCACATCCCTGACCCGGTCAATGACTGGAAAACAGGTTGTAGGTTTTCATTTTCACCATGAGCGTAAATGCTTGAAAATTCTTAAACATGTAAGAAAATTACTCGAAAAGTATAAAAGAGTCTAATAAATTTCATAAAATGACCAAATAAAGACGAATCATTTTAGAAAGTGACCTAAAAGTACAAAATTACAAAAATTACCTAATAAATTTGCATTTCTACAACGAGATAACTATGATCAGGATAGCTGTACAAGTTAGCATTGTCTATTGTGAACCAATTAAAAGATGACTTGTCATCAAAATCCTAGCCCTAAGTATGAGCGTATCCAGGGATTGAATAAGTATGTGAAGGAGAGGGACTGTAATCGCTGCTAATACTAGTTTAGAGTATGGTTCTGGTGTATGGGACTCTCACCAGGAATAATTGATTCGACAAGTCGAAAAGATGCACGATTTGTTCTGGGTGATTTCCAGTAAAAGAGTAGTGTTGCCGAAATAAGACAAAGTTTGTGCTGGGAAGGCTTGGCGGTCAGGTGACAAGCTGCTGAATTAAGTGGTGTGTTCAGTAGAGAGATGCCGTGGAATGACACGCCCTAGAGAACTGATTATCTCATTGGTGGCAGTTTCATTGGCTCTGAGTCAGTTTCCGCCTTTATACTCGTTGAGTCCTAATTCCATACAGATGCCTCTCTGAATCGGCTCGTTAGATGCAAGTTAATTAATCGTTATCAATTTCAGTCGCTTAAGTGCGGCCAGCATCCAGTAATCGGGAGATAGTGGGTTCGAGCCCCACTGTCGGCAGCCCTGAAGATGGTTTTCCGTATTTCCCATTTTCACACCAGGCAAATGCTGGGGCTGTACCTTAATTAAGGCCACGGCTGCTTCCTTCCACTTCCTAGGCCTTTCCTATCCCATCGTCACCATAAGACATATCTGTGTCCGTGCGACGTAAAGCAAATAGCAAAAAAAAAAAAAAAAAAAAAATTCAATTTCAGTTTCATTTTTTGTGAGACATATTTATGATCAATTGATTCAAACAAAGATGAATTTGTCATTTATTTTTAAGGGGGCACCTGCACCTTTGAACATAGAAAAATAGGGTGTATTAAACTTTTTCCCGCAGCAATGGAAATTAATACTAAAAGGAAACTTAGTATGATAGACACAAAATTCCTTAATAACATGCCTGCATATTTATAAATCATATAAACTTATGCCATTATATATAATTAATTATTGAAAATGGCGGTGTTTCATGGCCACTCTTTTGCCCTTTCGCTGATAATTTCCAAACCCATGAAATTTTTGTATGATTATTTTTTATTATAATTAGTAATATTATAGATACAACATATACTAGAATCAGTTAAGTCCATCAAGTATAAATATTTCTTATGACCTTATTATCAAATAGTCAATTTTTCATTAATTTTAATTTGAAAATATATATTTTTAAAACATAACTAATAAAGCTAGCTCAATAATTCTACTACAACTTCTCCTTCTCTATGAAGTATACCGGGAGAGTTGGCCGTGCGATTAGGGGCCCGCAGCTGTGAGATTGCATCCGGGAGATAGTGGGTTCGAATCCCACTGTCGACAGCCCTGAAGATGGTTTTCCATGGTTTCTCATTTTCACACCAGGCAAATGCTGGGGCTGTACCTTAATTAAGAACACGGCCGCTTCCTTCCCACTCCTTGGCCTTTCCTATTCCATCGTCGCTATAAGACCTATCTGTGTCGGTGCTACGTAAAGCCACCAACAAAGAAAATCTACGAAGTATACATGCATGAAAAATGTCACCCTAATCATTAATTAATTATTGAAAATAACGAGATATAACTTTATATCCGTTTTCAGAGACCATATTTAAGCTGTGCTACCAATCTTCATGAAATTCTGAGCGTTCCAAAACAAATACTTTCCTACTCAATGAAGGTTGATAACTTTCAGAGTTTTCAGGGAAACGGTTCTGAAAAACAAAAGTTCCGGGAAACGAGCAACAAACTTACCGATAAAGGGCTTTCTTGTGTTTGCTTCGCGTTAACTCCGAACGTATTGGAGATATTAACAAACATTTTGTACTGTTATAAAGAGAAAATTTCAATTGTACAGTAAATGAAGAATCGCGTTTCTTGGTCGGTTGAAGGTGTTGGTCCCCTCTTAAGTGCAAGGAGTGTCCGAGGACATGTTTGGCTTGCTAGTTACGTAGCTGTTTTTCCCGATACAATCCCTGGAGGTAAGCTTACATGCACTACTGTGTGAGGGTGTTGTCTGAGGGTGAACGTCAACCTTCGCTAACACGCCTCACGAGGGAAGGATTTCTGTTTGAACGCTTCGAATTAAATGAAAATTGGTAGGAAAGCTCAAATATGGTCGCTAAAAGCGGTTGTTGGGTTCTTTTTCGTGTAAAATTGCGCGTTAGATCAAACGAATAACTTTAAATAATTGCGACAGTAACATTATGGTATGGCATTTGGTTGCGACGTTGAAGGTGGTACGTGGTGTTATGTGGCTGTTGTCAAGTGTTTTCACTGTTACCCTGCGCTGTGCGTCGAACACTTCACTGAAAAGCCCCATCTTCACTTTGACATTGACTAAAGATGTACGGAGACACGTCCCGTCCATATCAACACTATAGTGTGCCCTAGGTAAGTAATCACCTTTTATGTATTGCACTTGTATCGAAAATATAATTAATTTTTATAGGGTATTTCCAACTCATTTTCAACGTTGTGATCAAACTTAATAGCATAATGTTACCAACCGCAATAACTTCAATTTACTCGTTTAAGTGGAGACCAACAACTTTAACGACAATAAAGCACACTTAATGACATATTTCCTTTCTCAAGAGTAGAAAGGGTGACTAAATCTAAATTTGATGAGGAGATATACAATTTCTTCCCAATATGACCGTATATATTGAACTGAATGGTTCATAAGTATGTGCCCTATAATGCTTTGGTTCCAGTCAGGCAAACGCCGAGATCGAACCAAAGCGTTATAGGGAACAATATAAATGTAAGATATTCAAAATGGAGGCAGTAAAATGTACACATATTTGCTTTTTTCCTTATGGCATTTATGAATATCAATATTTTTCAGTGATTATTTTAAAAATCTACTTATAATTGTTGTATCTACAAGCTGTAGTATAACAAATGAGTTATTTGAAGTATAATATTGTTATGTAGTTGTTTATAAGCATACAAATTTTGTTCAAGTATCTAGCATAATATGTTTTTCTAAAAATCAAACTCTACAAGACAGAGCTTCAGTTCTACTACGGGTTGTTCTTCCCTACACTCTGCAGAAGACTACAAAAGTTTAAGTGAGTATCTTGAAAACTCCAGAGAAACAGATTTGAAAGACACGTTTTACAGAAAACGAGCAACAAACTCACTCAAGTGTTGAGAAGCTTCTAGAATTTAAAAGGCTAAGGTGAGTGATGACGTTGCACTCTTTAGGTCATAACATGGAAAATATTATAGTTATTGATGAAATTCCAAAACTAATTCAAAAAGGATATTCCAAATTTTGTGATAAAATTGAAAATGATATTTTCGGACCCCCGAGGGTCTTAGTCCCGCCTTAATGAAATACATTATTTTACATGAGATGTAACTCTTTACATCCGTTTTCAGAGACCATATTTGAGCTGTCCTACCAATTTTCATGAAATTCGGAGCGTTCCAACACAAATACTTTCCTAGTCAATGAAGGTTGAATATTATTGTGTAGTCTCCCGTAATGATGCCCACATTTGCACTGCACGTGAAGGTCGAGATCGTAAGATGAAAAGCTCGAGAATAAAATATTAAAACAAGTATAACTTATAAGGATGTTCAAACCTATTCGAGTTTGAGCGTGCATTTTTTGAAAAAGTAGAAGAGTCAGAAGAAAGAAGTTGTTTCGAGACTTGAATTCCAGATTTCTGATATTTTTGATGGTATGTTGGGACTACAGAACGAAACGGTCCTCTAACAATAACTTTTGATATTTCATAAGAATATCCTTGAAAGTTAGAAAGTTATTCAAAACTTGCTGTTGGTGATGCTCCGATATCATTTAATATTACCGAGCCAGTTGGCCATACGGTTATGGTCGCATAACTGTGAGCTTGCTTTTGGAAGATATAGGGTTTGAATCTCAGTCGCCAGCCCTGAAGATGGTTTTCCGATGTTTCTCAGGCAAATGCTCGTGCTGTATATTAATTAAAGCCACGGTCTCCACCGTCACAAACCCATCTCTTTCCCATCCATCCGTCGCCGAAACTCTTCGATGTGTTAGTGTGATGTTAAACAAGTAGCAAAAAATATATATTTTCTGTATTTTTGAAGTATTTGAGTAATTGAAAAATAATAATAATAATAATAATAATAATAATAATAATAATAATAATAATAGTCTGATAATGTTATTTTCTTTACGCCCAACGAACTACTTTTACGGTTTTCGGAGACGCCGAGGTGCCGGAATTTAGTCCCGTAGGAGTTCTTTTTGTGCCAGTAAATCTACTGACAAATGGCTGACGTATTTGAGCACCTTCAAATACCACCTGACTGAGCCAGGACTGAACCTGCGAAGTTGGAAATTTGGAGTCAGAAAGCCAGCTTCTCAACCTCAGGCCACTCAGCAAGGCTGTGTATTATTATTATTATTATTATTATTATTATTATTATTATTATTATTATTATTATTATTTCGTGTGGCTATGTCTAGCCGAGTGCAGCCCTTGTAAGGCAGGCCCTCCGATGAGGGTGGGCGGCATCTGCCATTTGAAGGTAACTGCGTGTTATTGTGGTGGAGGATAGTGTTTTGTGTGGTGTGTGAGTTGCAGGGATGTTGGGGACAGCACAAACACCCAGGCCCCGGGCCATTGGAATTAACCAATTAAGGTTAAAATCCCCGACCCGGCCGGGAATCGAACCCGGGACCCTCTGAACCGAAGGCCAGTACGCTGACCATTCAGCCAACGAGTCGGACCAATATTATTATTATTATTATTGTTATTATTATTATTATTATTATTATTATTATTATTATTATTATTATTATTATTATTATTATTATTATTATTATTATTATCTATTCGCTAATCGGCCAACTCTAAGTTCCATTATACATTCTGGCGTTTACTCAATTTTCGATGATCCAGTAGGTTTTCATTAGCTAACTGTGTCGAGCACAGCGTTCATCCGACCACTTTGCACCAGCTGTCCACTTTAATCCGCGAAAATCCCAAAAGTCACGATGCTTTTTCTGAAAAGGTCTCGTTTGAGCGCGTCTTCTGGTCGTAGGCCCATTTCTTCGAGGTCTTTCTTGACGTTAACATACCAGGGAATTGTTTTTTGGTCTTTCTTTATTCGTGTCAGAAGTATCAACTTTACTTACAGATATTTAACAAAAAGCAACAAGATATCTACATTCCTACTATACAAGTTTTGAGTCAAAATGATTAAAAATGTGTTTTGTCCATCGTGAGTCATCCATCCGTCGTAGGTGACCGTAGAAGCAAGCCGTGCGTTTGCGCATTGTGTCCGTGATCTTCTCTATCTTATAGATTTCTTGTCTGGATTTTTGTAGTTTGGGCCAAGAATGTTGTGGAGAATCTTTCTCTCTTTTTGCTCTAACTTAGCGAGCGCACATTTTTGAGAGAGGATAAGATATTCTGACGTATAAGAAGATATCGGCTTGAAGATAGTGTTATAATGGTGAATCGTTTGTTATTTATAGAAAATCACCTTACGTTTCGAGTGGTTTGGAAAGATACCTCCATTTACCTTGCTCTGGCAGCTAAGGCCTCCGTATCTAGTCCGTTTGATTGGATCCACTCACCAAGGTATTTAAACTTATACATACAGTTTATTGTTCCATATTTCGTGTTCAGTTGGAACGTGTTGTCTTTGATGTTTGGCATTATTTCCGTCTTTTCAAAGGATATCTGCAAGCCTGTTTGTTCTGCTATCTCTTTCAGCACATTACGTTCTTCTGTTGCAGTTTCAAAATTTTCTGTCATTATTGCTATATCATCCACAAAAGCCAAGCAGTCAATTTCTACTCCATTCTTATTCGTCCCAAGCCTTAAAGGTCTGAACAAGTTCCTAGGGCTGACGCCACTCCTGAATTACTTTCTCCAGTACGCAGTTGAACAAGAGTGGTGAGAGTCCATCTTCCTGCCTAACAACCGTTTAAATTTCAGAGGGTCTAGACTAGGATCCTTGGAATTTTACTTTGGGGATGGTGTTAGTGAACGTTGCTCGTATTACCGATAGCAGCTCTTCGTCGACTCCCATTTCTGCAATTATTTGAAGCGACAAATCGCGATCAATGGAGTCGTATGCCTTTCTGAAGTCTTCTTCTTCTTATTATTATTATTATTAATAGTTTCATTTCAACCACCTATGGGTTGTGATTACACATCCTCCACCATTTTCTCAAGATCCCCTTTCACCAGTACTCCTTCATCAGCTGGCTTATTCATGCTAGTTTTTCTGTCAAAAATATTCTGTTCTTCCTCGTTTTCTCGTCGGACAGATCCTTCATCTTCACAACTTTTCTTCAGAAGATTTCTCTGTTTCGCACGTCTTCTGACCTGATTCCTCACTTTTTAGATCTCGATGGACTGATTTCACCCATGGTACTTACATTTTCTTGTTTTTCTGCAAGGTGAGAATACTGTTAGCGAGCTTTTCTAGTTCCATTCGTTGAATATGTCCATAGAAATCCAATCTCCTTTTCTTCATTGTGGTAGCGATATTTTCGAATATTTGGTATAGCTCTTGGTTTGGTCTTAAGCGGGAATTAAATTCATCTGTTGGTTTCCTGGATCCAAGAATCATTCTAAGGAACTTCCTTTCTTTCTTACTGCTGTATATAAACATTGCAGTTTGACTGCAATACTGTAATGCCTGAATCTGTCATTGTATTATTATTCTGTTCGATTTTGGCCACTGTGGACCACGGAGTAAGAACTACGGTATTCTGGATCGCCTTTTTCCCTCGACTGGCGTTCATATTCTGCCAATACAGCTCCATTCGTTGACTTACCTCCTTCGTTCTTTCCTCTGAATAAAACACTTTTGAAGACTTGTTTTCTACTGCTCCTCGGAAGCCTCTGAATTCTGAATCTAATTATCGGAAGTGGCTCCTGTTTTGAATGACTTCCTGACTATTGCCCTTGATTCATACGTAAGCGATGACCACGAAATTGTGTTCGTCTCTTCTTTATCGACTATATAATTCCTTCCGTTTCCTTGTTAGATATTAATCTCCGTTTTCCACCTTCACATCTAGGTCCTAGAATCTTCCTTAGGATCTTTCCACCTTTTTTCTCCAGTTGTTACAGCAATCCTCTACATGTTAAATCCAAGGTCGCAGCAGCGTATAATCATTCTGGCTTGATCAACATGTTATAGTGCTTTAATTTTGTCCTGGGACTGAGGGATTTCTTGTTGTACACATATTTCATTAGCTGATATCATAATTACATCTTGCTGATTATTATTATTATTATTATTATTATTATTATTATTATTATTATTATTATTATTATTATTATTATTATTATTATTATTATTATTATTTCTTAACGATGAGGCCAACTAGGGACCACATGTCAGTTTTAGTTCATTCTTCCTTGTTCTTTTCTCTTCCGTTCTTTCCAGTATTCCTTCATCATTGAACTGTACTTCATTCTTCTCGCCTCAGACTACTCTGGATCTAGTTTCCATTTCATTCTTTCCTTGGAATCGTTCACTTCTTAAGACTTTCTTTACAAAATCTCTCTTTCTATAATTTCCTCTTCTCTTATTTTATTTATCTCTAAATCTTTCTTGACCTCCTGAATCCAGCTTGATGTTGACTTTTTCTCCCAAAGATACTTGAATATCTGTTTTGTCAATCGGCTATCATACAGATATACCCAAAAAATAGCAATCTCCTTTTTAATGTTGAAAATATTTCTTAGCAGATGAAATAGGGTCCCCATACTACGATGAAACGTAAAATTAAGCCATTTTCTCAATCGTGCTGAAATTTGAAGGGGTAACGAGATCGGAAGGATTTCAAATTGTGAGTCTTGGATAGCCCCATTCAAAATTAAAAAAAACATATTTCGAAAATCACTTACGCCCTGAATGCAGTTCCGGAACAGCAGCCTAAAATTGCTTGTTTCTTTACTCATTTCCTTTTAGGTTCAAATCCTGGCCAAATTAACTTATTTACATAATTATTTCTGTAATGCGTTCCTTGGTTCAATAACCTCAGGTTTTTATTTTTATTTTTGAAAAATGTCCACACCGAATGTAGTTATACGGGGTTAAGTGAAACTCTTCATTGACTCACATTAGCGCTCGTAGAAGTGCTTAAGTGAAACTCTGCATTGACTCACATTAGCGCTCGTAGAGGTGCTTAAGTGAAACAATTCATTGACTCACATTAGTGCTCGTAGAGGTGCTTAAGTGAAACTCTGCATTGACTCACATTAGCGCTCGTAGAGGTGCTTAAGTGAAACTCTGCATTGACTCACATTAGCGCTCGTAGAGGTGCTTAAGTGAAACAATTCATTGACTCACATTAGTGCTCGTAGAGGTGCTTAAGTGAAACTCTGCATTGACTCACATTAGCGCTCGTAGAAGTGCTTAAGTGAAACTCTGCATTGACTCACATTAGCGCTCGTAGAGGTGCTTAAGTGAAACAATGCATTGACTCACATTAGCGCTCGTAGAGATGCTTAAGTGAAACAGTGCATTGACTCACATTAGTGCTCGTAGAGGTGCTTAAGTGAATAATGCATTGACTCACATTAGCGCTCGTAGAGGTGCTTAAGTGAATACTGCATTGACCCACATTAGCGCTCGTAGAGGTGCTTAGGTGAAACAATGCATTGACTCACATTAGTGCTCGTAGAGGTGCTTTATGCACTGACTCACATTAGCGCTCGTAGAGGTGCTTAAGTGAATAATGAATTGACTCACATTAGTGCTCGTAGAGGTGCTTAAGTGAAACTCTGCATTGACTCACATTAGCGCTCGTAGAGGTGCTTAAGTGAATAATGCATTGACTCACATTAGCGCTCGTAGAGGTGCTTAAGTGAATAATGCATTGACTCACATTAGCGCTCGTAGAGGTGCTTAAGTGAACCAATGCATTGACTCAAATTAGCGCTCGTAGAGGTGCTTAAGTGAAACAATGCATTGACTCACATTAGCGCTCGTGGAGGTGCTTAAGTGAATAATGCATTGACCCACATTAGTGCTCGTAGAGGTGCTTAAGTGAAACAATGCATTGACTCACATTAGTGCTCGTAGAGGTGCTTAAGTGAAACAATGCATTGACCCACATTAGCGCTCGTAGAGGTGCTTAAGTGAAGCAATGCATTGACTCACATTAGCGCTCGTAGAGGTGCTTAAGTGAAACAATGCATTGACCCACATTAGCGCTCGTAGTGGTAGAAAAAGACAAACTGCTAATCTAATCGATTGGCTAACGATGAATTCATTTTTGGGAATTGTAAAAGTAAACATTCTCACACTTATAAAAAAATATTTTAAGTGGATGTCAACAACTATCTGCATACAAAAGGTCAAGAAAGATTTAGAACGAAGTAAATTAAAAAAAAGGAAACTATACAAAGAGAGATTTAGAAAATAAAATTATAAGAATTGAAGTATTCCAATGTAGAAAAAAAGGAAAACCAAGTTCTAAATGGTCTGAGGAGAGAAGAATAAATTATTATTAAATATTCATAAATATATAACAATTTTATTCACCTAAAATTTGCAGCTCATTTCCGTAGGATGTTTTCAACATTCAGTTGCTTGACTGAAGGGCTAGTACTGTGAATTTTTCTATTGTTTCTGTAATATTTTCTATGTTCTGGTATATTGCCTTATTATTTCCTAATATCCATTGTTCTGTTGTTTTCATTGGACCGAAGATTCTTCTTTCTAGTACTTCCAGCTTATCTAAACTATAGGCCTAATTCAAAACTAGACCATCCCTTCCGTAAGGATAGTCTGGTTATTAATGTTATTATTATTATTATTATTATTATTATTATTATTATTATTATTATTATTACACATTTTCTGAGACGTCTGCACTGATTCTTATTATCGATATTACGTTGCTCTAAATTTTAAATACTTATTCATTACACGTTAACTCATAAACATTCCATTAGTTTTTTGATCCTTATTCAAAACCACGGAATCCTTACATTTCCTTTAAAAGGTGTATCATTCGCAAAGAAATTCTCCATATCCTCAGTCTTAACATAATACTACAAGCTTCACACTCGTAAAAACTCATTAGAATTTACAGTAAGTCATTATTTCCTGCATAACACAACAGCGACTCTTTTTTTTTTTTTTTTCGTCCGTCCACACATCCGACTACGGCTCACAAGGCTTGACGGGACTCGCCGGCTCGACAACCGGTTACGTCATTCGCCATTTCTCGGCGCCAGCCACTCTTAAGATCCTCAATTAATAATGATTATTCAGTTCAACAAGAAACGAAATATAAGAGATTTATAAAGTCCCACACCAAAACATTAGAAAAATCGTTATCGAATGCTATTCAATTGTGTACGAGCAGAGCAAATTTTCCGCAGAATATGAAGTATCCTTGTGATATATCTCGTCACATATAGCATAAGCCCAAAAGAAATTAATGTATAATAATAATAATAATAATAATAATAATAATAATAATAATAATAATAATAATAATAATAATAATAATAATAATAATAATAATAATAATAATAATAATAATAATAATAATGTTATTTGCTTTACGTCCCACTGACTACTTTTTCGTTTTCGGAGACGAGCTCTGGGTTCGACTCCGAACCGGGCTGGAGATTTTAACCACCTTCATTAATTCCTCTGGCTCGGGGACTGGGGCCTTGTGGTAGTCTTATTATTCATCTTCATTTGCATATAACACGTTACACTATCAATCGCCACAGAAACACCCAGTAGAGAATACATCCCTCTACATAGGGTTTGTGTGAGGAAGGGCATCTGGCCATAAAACTGGGCTTAGCCTACACTAATGATGACCAAAGATAACTGGGAAGAAGACGAGGAAATATTAAGATGAAATTAAACAGCAAAACCACCTCTCAGTAACGACTGATCTGTATTTAGGGCTGTCCCTCACTTGGGAGATTCCCTATAGACCGATTACCTGGTTTTTCTTAAATTATGTCCGGCTCCATGGCTAAATGGTTAGCGTGCTGGCCTTTGGTCACAGGGGTCCCGGGTTCGATTCCCAGCAGGGTCAGAAATTTTAACCATCTTTGGTTAATTTCGCTGGCAATGGGGCTGGGTGTATATGGTGTCCTCATCATCATTTCATCCTCATCACGACGCGCAGGTCGCCTACGGGAGTCAAATCAAAAGAACTGCACCTGGCGAGCCGAACATGTCTTCGGACACTCCCGGCATTAAAAGCCATACGCCATTTCATTTCTTAAATTATATCAAAGAAGCTGGGAATGTATCAAACATATCCCTAAGTAAATTGTTGCAATCCCTAATTCCTCTTCCTATAAACAAGTATTTGACACAATGCTACTTTCAATTCCATCTCTTCCTTCCTACGTAAAAAGAAATCTAGTCCTTCAAGCAAGCAACTCAATATTGAAAATATCCTACGGATATGAACTGCGAATTTTAGGTAAATGAAATATAATAAAGTATGATAATATATTATGTATTCATTCCTAAAAATTACAAACCTTTTCTTAATCATCGTTATCCGGTCGATTAGATCACGGCCGACTGGATCCCTCGCTGCAGTTCCTTAGCTAGCTAGAGCGACGCATCAAGCTGGCCGTGATTAGATCAGTAGTTTGTCTTTTCCTACCACTACGAGCGCTAATGATTGGAAATTGTACTCTTTATAACTTTTCGATAGGACCAATAACACACGTATTTAAAAATTTAATTTTAGGCGCCTTCCCCTAAACTACCATTTAATCCAGGGTGAATAAAATTGTTTATAGCTTAGACTGTAGTGTTTTGTTCCCCGACTCTATATACCGATGTTCATTAAATTCTGTTGACCCATTTTCTCGTGGCTCGGCGTTGATATGGAGTTAGCAACAAAAATGCGAATTCATGAATCTCTCTCTCACCATAGCCGGTACGGTAAAATTGTATTATTTATAACTTTAGTTATGTAGGCCTAGTATTTATCGATGGGGCCACTAATAACATGGATATTTGAGAACAATATTTTTAGGCCTTCCTTTAAACTACCATTTCACTCAGCGTGAATAAAATTATTTACAGACTAGATTGTAGTGGCACGTTCCTCGACTTTACATACCGATTTTCATTAAATTCTCTTCAGCCGTATTCTCGTGATGCGCGTACAGACAGACAGACAGACAGACAGACAGACAGACAGACAGACAGACAGACAGACAGACAGACAGACAGACAGACAGACAAAGTAAAAGGTGCATTTCCTTGTTACTGTGGATATGACCGATAAAGATAAACCATTCTTTTTAAATTCTGAGCAATGTACAGCCAAAACTCTTATATATATATATATATATTCTCTACAGTATAACGCCATACTCAAAATACCTTATCTGTAATCCCAGTACTCACATCGTTTATATATATAAGAAAAAATAAGCGTCCAATAATACTACCTTGTGGAATGTCCCACCTCCGCCCTCTTAATAGTTGTAGAATCAGATAATTATAACTGATTTCTATTTTTTCCTAATTGCTTCAAGTTCTTCCGATATCAAATTCAGTCTCCGAAAGTATACTTTATTACCCATTAACGGTCCATTCAATCATACCAGGACAATGAATTAAAAGATTCATATCTTTTAACAGCTTGTTATGATCTTAATAATATACAACACTGACTCTGCTCCATCGAATGATATTATGGAGCAGTTTCTTTATTGTGCATATTAATATTTCTCTTCCTTATATTATAAAACTCATTAATAATGACGTTAAATATAACGACAGGCCAACTCCTGTGCTGTGTTACGTGGAAGATTAAATTTTTTTTTGGTGATGTTAAGAGAGATCATAGGAAACTATTGAATACATTTCGAACTATTCTTGTCAGTGTAATATAAAAGAAATACAAGTAAATATTATATGTCCACAGATGTAGATACTGACGAGAGTCCCTCTCTCATTCTGAATCCGAAGATTGGTTGGCAGCAGTTCTTCTCCACCACTCTTCTCTTTTCTCTGATAATCCCTTCACTTTTTCATATGATTCTGTTCTTATTTTTGCTTGAATCCGTTTCATGTATTGTAATCCGACGAGAGTATGTGAAGTTTAACAATGTTTCAGACATCATAACATTTCTGTCCTCAAGATATTATTACTTTTAATTATTACCTATTCTTGTACACACGAATGTTCAGGATATTTTGGAAAATTGTTTAATATGCGTCTAAGAGGTATGTCGGCTGGTTTCAAAATTACATTTGCATAACCAGTAAAATCAGCACTGTGCAGTATTTTTTAGAATTTGGAGCAATTTCTCATAGGACAGCGAATTAAAAAAATAATCTCTCTTAACAGCTTATATACAATAATACAATCAATACTGATCTGCATTTAGGGTAGTCGCCCAGGTGGCAGATTCCCTATCTGTTGCTTTCCTAGCCTTTTCCTAAATGATTTCAAAGAAATTGGAAATTTATTGAACATCTCCCTTGGTAAGTTATTCCAGTCCCTAACTCCCCTTCCTGTAAATGAATATTTGCCCCAATTTGTCCTCTTGAATTCCAACTTTATCTTCATATTGTGATCTTTCCTACTTTTATAAACGCCATTCAAACTTATTCGTCTACTAATGTCATTCCACGCCATCTCTCCGCTGACGGCTTGGAACATACCACTGAGTCGAGCAGCTCTTCTTCTTTCCCTCAATTCTTCACAACCCAAACTTTGCAACATTTTTGTAACGCTACTCTTTTGTCGGAAATCGCCCAGAACAAATCGAGCTGCTTTTCTTTGGATTTTTTCCAGTTCTTGAATCAGGTAATCCTGGTGAGGGGTCCCATACACTGGAACCATACTCTAGTTGGGGTCTTACCAGAGACTTTTATGCCCTCTCCTTTACATCCTTACTACAACCCCTAAACACCCTCATAACCATGTGCAGAGATCTGTACCCTTTATTTACAATCCCATTTATGTGATTACCCCAATGAAGATCTTTCCTTACATTAACAACCTAGATACTTACAATGATCCCCAAAAGGAACTTTCACCCCATCAACGCAGTAATTAAAACTGAGAGGACTTTTCCTATTTGTGAAACTCACAACCTGACTTTTAACCCCGTTTATCAACATACCATTGCCTGTGTCACGATCTTAACAATATTCGTTTATAGAAAGAGGAGGCAGTGACTGGAAAAATTTGCCAAGAGAGATATTCGACACATTTCCAACTTCTTTGGAATTACTTAGGAAAAGTCTAGGTAAAGAACTGATAGGAAATCTGCCACCTGGGCAAACTGCCCTAATTGTAGATTAGTGGTGATTGATTGATTGATTGATTGATTGATTGATTGATTGCTTGATTGATTGATTGATTGATTAATTGATTGATTGATTGATTGATTGATTGATTGATTGATTGATATACGGGTAAATACGGTAGATTAGCGGCTGATATAAACTAATGATACCGTACGTATTATTACTATCTTCACCCCACATATCAAGGTGTCAGGTCTTTTTCAGGAATAGTTTCCTCTGGAAACTGGCAGGAACAAACCGAGGTGCACATCCCCAAACATTTAGAATGGCAGCTACTCTGCAGGAGAGTATGCCAGCTCGGTGTGGTACAAGTCGACACATGCAGAGTAGGTCGATGAAGCCTCAACCGAGACCTCCAGGTTATTACTGATTCCCTAAGGCCACCCCCCATGCTGGGATTGCTCCATGCAGTATTAGAAGAGAGGTCGCATCTAGCAGCGAAATGCGTAAATCAACCAAAATTATCTCACATCCACGGATATAAACCTACTGAAAGTAGACTCCTTAATCATTTCACTGACCCTAAAAGGACCTGCAGATACACCCCGATCCGCCAGGTGGAATGAAAGAACTCGAAAGTTATCGAACTGGGTGGAACCAAGAGACCTTCTGGTCTCACGGATAAATAGATAACCGGGAAGCCGTTGAACGGATTA
Organism: Anabrus simplex; assembly: GCF_040414725.1. Taxonomy (NCBI): domain Eukaryota; kingdom Metazoa; phylum Arthropoda; class Insecta; order Orthoptera; family Tettigoniidae; genus Anabrus; species Anabrus simplex. Next base: position 132,785,087 of record NC_090273.1, read on the forward strand.
CGAGCGGAAGTCGCCATATCCCAGAGAAAATTTACGTAAGTGGCAGATCCATACCGAGACAGTCTTGTGTAATTGTGGAGAACTGTAGACAATCCGACATCTCTTCTGATGCACCTTGTATCCATCCACTTGCGCAATCATAATTAATTAATTATTAGCTACACCTAATGATGTTGAGGTGGCTAAATTTGGGGCAGGAACTGTGCATCTTCGGCAATGGTCAACATATTTTATACAAACAGTTTAATTTTATATCATTTTATTAGACTATATGTGCTTATGACTCGAATAAATAAATAAATAAATAAATAAATAAATAAATAAATAAATAAATAAATAAATAAATAAATATTCCTCTTCTTCTTATTATTATTATTATTAACGTCGCTGTTAAGGGGCCAAACATTGAAGTCATCGGCCCATGAAATTACGTTTGTTACTGTCTGAACACATCAGCTGAGAACATTTTCAATCCCCTTCTGTACCCTATGTTTGCCTTAAGGGAATCCTAGCGTTCCACTACTAAACATCGTAATTTTCACATCAGGAAAATGCTGGGGATGTACCTTAATTATGGCCACAGTCGCTTCCTTACCACTCCTAGCCCTTTCCTTCACATCGTCACCGTAAAACACATCTGGTTCGGTGCGACGTAAAGCAAATTGTAATTTATAAACATTGTTGATATTTGATTTGATAGCAAATGTCGTTTTACAGATAAGCGATAGAAATAACGGAGGTGTCTGAGGGAAAATTAGAAAGCTCATGTTTTGCTTACAATGATGTATTACATTTTGAATTAGCTTGCTTCAGATACTATCATTCACTTCGAAATTTGCAAAATTGTTGCATTTAATCAGTCTTACACTCTCACAATTTAGCAATTTAGCAATTTGTTTCCTCATTTACGAGATGAGTGATAGTTGTGACAGATTTTTGGATTAACTCTCCTTTATAATATTAAAGAACCATAGTGGTTTGCTGCAAGATATATTATTTTAATGGATTCAAAATGAAAATATTGCTATACTTTTACACACACACACACACACACACACACACACACACACACACACACACACACACACACAAACAAACAAACAAACAAACAAACAAACAAACAAACAAACAAACACACACACACACACATATTTGATCAAATTTTTGTAAGAATTGCACTTACATCTTCTTGGACATACGTATCATAATATATTTATGTAACTGTACAAATATGCCATATTCTTCACTGCACAGTTAAACTATTTGAGGACTTATTTCATGTTTACAGTATCAAAATACCTGTAAAATTAAAGATACTGGTAAGCATGTTTAAGAAATTAATAAATTATTCTGACAAATGTGAGACAATTGCAGTTATCGTACAAGAACTGTATGCTAGTCTGATATATCCGTGTTTTGTGCGAATATGCTATATTTTGTCTTATATGATGTCCGTATTGAACCTCCGAATAAATCTGTACATGCCAGTACTCTCTATTTTAATTGTACACTTTATTATTGTTATTTTGTGGTTCGCGACTGAGTACTACAGTACAGAGTAAAGAGTACTGAAATTTGTTTATAGTCAAAGCAAGTATTCCATTCTGGTCAGTTTCTGACTATTTCTGTTTCTAATTATCATTCCGTATAAATTTTGCTTCCTTAATAATTATTAAAAACAAAAAAACTCAAACATTTTCTGCTGGTCTATTGACGGCTCACTGAATTATTTATTCTTATAAATTTAATTGGCATGAAAATTCGACGCTCTGATACCTCACAAATAACCAATGGGCTGAGTGAAACATGAAATTATGTAGGCCTAATATTCTTCTATCTGATTTACCAATAAATTCGTTTTTTCTTACTCTCATACCTATTTATAAGGCACCGGAGAACAGAATAATAAAGGTGCAGTACGTTTAACATTCCTTCAGCAGTAGTTTGAGAGTTAGGGAATTTTACAATGTTCATATTCACTTGCATTAAAAAAAAAAAACAGAAATACAGCATCATAAGACAGATAATTTAAAATGTTTAACAGAACAGTCACTCAGTATTAATCCTGCATTGTTTATTTCTTTTCTTTCGTTTTGATTTGATTTGATTTGTTTATTTACCATCAACAGAGTTATTAATTCTCCAATTACAGATGATATATTACATTCAAATAATAACAATATTAACAGCACTTACTACTACTACTAATTATAACTAAGCAAAATATAATATGTACATATTTACAAAACACATAAGGGAGAAATGAAAAGAGAAAAGTGTTTATACACTTGAAATGACCGAAGGAAGGAAGTATAACTTTCAGTTACCAAATGCACAGAACAAGATACAAGGAGCACACTGTCTATGAAGCGTCCATAAGATGTCTGCGAATTTCACAAGCTGACGAGTGAAATATATCCACCGTCCCGCTAATTTCGTTCAGGGATCTTAGGGCCTGCATAAACCAAGAGTTCCTGTGTGATTCCGTTCTGCACCTGGGTAAGTGAAAGGTGACAGCCTGTCGGGTGTCACGGGAAGGAACATTGACTATCCATGAAATGTCAATGAAACATTCAAACGAGAGGAGAAACTAGGTTTATGAAATAGAGTGAAACAAATTTTGGTTGCGTTTGTTGTTAATCTATTGCAGTAAAGCCAAGCTTCAATTAAATTTATATCATCAAGTATTACTTGTAGAATTGTGATAAACTCATCATTTGAGGATGACTTTAACTCCTATTTTACAATGGAAGAGTAAATGAATTTTCCGATGTTTAAAAACTAACTTATACCGCAGTTCCTGAAACTCCACAATATGTTGCCGTTAATGAGTTCAGTTCAGGTCGCTGTTTTAATTGACAATCATCAAATTTGTGTATATAATCTCCATGTACGTTTATTTACTCTATATTGAACTAATAAATACTCTTGTATCTACATAATTTAAATTATTTTATTTTGCTAATTTGCTGCTTGTGATTCCTGAATGACAACTTCCTTGTTTTTCAGGAACTTGGACAAAAATTGTTATTTAGCTCTAATTATGCCTTCAATATTTAGAAGACAATTTATTATACTAGGTTTAAGATGCCTATATCGTTTTAACGGATTTCCATTGCTGATATGAATTAGCCAGGGAATAGTGACTGTGTTGTTGAGCAATGAATAATCACGCATATAATGTATTGAACTTACTAGGGAAGATTTGGGGAACGTACGCATGCAACGCCTGAGGCAGTAGTCTATATACAGAATTTGGACATTCTCGCGGGTATACACTAAATGTGCAGACTTCATGCGACATGGAATCTCGATTGGACAATATTTGCGACATTCTTTAAATCTTGATGCGTTGTTTTATCCTGTACACTTAATAATATTCTGCTGATGAATATGTGAATTATTAAACTGCGTCACAAATGATATTAACAATAAAATAACAAGACACATAGAGACGAAATCTTCCTGGTAAACATCTTTAAAAAGGAGGAACCGTTAGTTGGCTGTGGAAAATGTGGCCTTCGTTTCAATGGGTTTATTGACGCATGTTTATTAATAATGCAACAGCCAGCTTTAATCGCTGCTGGCCGCTTAACGGGATGCTAATACACATTCCACAAATGCACTGCTTCTTCAAAATGTAGATCTTGATGAAATGTTCAATATTGTTCGAAAGACTCGAAAACGTTTCCTGAGAGGAATAACTTAATTATGGAAACTAGGATACAGAGACCGTCCTTCTATAAATCGTAGTAGACATTTTATCATGTAGCAGAGTGATGCCTGAGGCATGGTTAGCTGTTATGGAATTGTGCAATAACGTCCATACTGTCTGATATTCAGTGCTTCTTAATTCCAAAATTTAATATTAGAAATATAAAATACACTGATGAATACAATACTAAAAACTGTAGTTCCAACGAAGCTATGATTTATTTCCTTATTTTGAATATTTTGAGCAAATTGTTTATTAGTTTTTCATAACGTGGTATTCAAACTTAATTTATTCTTCTTCTGATTGAGTCGTAATTTAAACTCAACTTATTCCTAGCCAATTCTCCGAAAAACCGTGTTAAACAGTACTCTGCAGCTATGTGGATGATTTTATTTCGTTAATAATCAACGAACTCTATGTTCCTCCAATTACAGATGTTATAAATAATAATAAAAATAATAATTATTATTAATAATTAATAATAATAATAATAATAATAATTATACAGAGACCGTCCTTCTATAAATCGTAGTAGACATTTTATAATGTAGCAGAGTGATGCCTGAGGCATGGTTAGCTGTTATGGAATTATTTCCTTATTTTGAGTATTTTGAGCAAATTGCTTATTAGTTTTTCATAACGTGGTATTCAAACTTAATTTATTCTTCTTCTGATTGAGTCGTAATTTAAACTCAACTTATTATCATCATTATTATTATTATTATTATTATTATTATTATATGGCCTCAGCTACCCTATTCAGACATATGAATGATATCTGCGTGTCAATTTCGACGTTTTATTTTGCCCCACCACATGGCAGAGTTAACTATTCTTTGTTGGAAAATCTATGGCTGAGTTTTTTTTTAATTTTCGCGGGTATACACTAAATGTGCAGACTTCATGCGACATAGAATCTCGATTGGACAATATTTGCGCCATTCAAAAATCCTACTACCTCCACGAGGTTCAAAACTACGATCTTGGGATTGGGAGGCAACACTCTAGAACTGATCTACAGAGGAAGATATTCTTCTTCTTCTTCTTCTTCTTCTTCTTCTTCTTCTTCTTCTTCTTATTATTATTATTATTATTATTATTATTATTCATCGTTAGGGCAACTAAGAACCGCGAGATCTCAATTGTTTGTCTTCTTGCAGCCCACCAGATTTTTATCCTTTCGGAGTGTGCTTTTTGCCATGCATCAGAGTGGACGTGCTTCAGTCAAGTTGGGACTTCTTAGATGAACCTGTCTAAGTTTGTGTTTGAGTGGAGCTCGGAGTTTGATGTCTGTTTCTGTGATTCCGTACTTTAAAAGATCCTTATCGATCTCCACCAACCAAGGAAGAATCATTTTGAAACTTGTGAAGAAGGATAACAAACGACTACAGATTCTTTCAGCTGGCAATCTGAAGAGCTGAGTGTATAAAGTTATCCTTCTTTTCCAGATTAAGCTTAATACGTTTTCGGCGTGGCTATATATTTCTGAGTTGCTCCAAAGTCTGACAACACCATCATTGAGGTTGGGACCATGACATTTTCGGATAATCCTCCGTTTTATAATTGCCAGTTTTTCAAGCAGGCTATGAGTTCGAAGTAGAGATGGGCACTATCGACTGATAACTATCGAACTAGTCGATAGTTAAAACTATCGTAACAGTCGACGACTTTAAAAAACAAGTCGACTGAATTCAGTCGCATTCACGCCACGCATCTCTCCACGTTTCACTGTCCAGTCAGCACAAAACAAGTCGACTGAATTCAATCGCACTCAAGTCACAGCGACATGGAAGCGAATGGAACTATCGGTTTATGGTCACTTCGGATATGTAATATATAATTATGTTAACTTCATATGTACCTACGATATATGGCGATTTTCTCTTGTCGTTTATATGCTCTTTATTTCGTTGCATATTTGTTTATGTTAATTACGTTAAGCCCTATTCATACATAAGGTAACTATAATAATAATTATAATTTGAATAACTATAATAATAATCTAGAAAATACGGTAGTATTGTGTTTGGCTGTTCTCATCTACAGTATATCTTGATTGTGTACTACAGCAACGCGTTTTACATATTATTATTGTTAACATTGTTCGGGAATAGAGCCTCATTGTCGTCTTTCTACGTTTCACTGTCCATTTAGCACCAAGAAAGGCCATTCGTATGATGTTGGTTCGTATTAAGGGCATCTCTCTATCTATTAGCCCCGTGTACGAACGAGTGCATAAATCGGATTTTAATGCGTGTCTATACAAGTGATTTCTAATTATTGGTAAATTGCGTTAAAATGAGCCGAATTCGTAAAAGTACGACTCTTCACTTTTGATACGGAGAGTTTCGACTGGAAACATTCGAATGTTTTTCATGGACTGACTAGTTGCGTTATATGAATACTTTCATTCGACTGAAATCATTCGACTGTTCATTCTTCTCGACAGGAAGTAATGAATACTTCTGTACGACTGAAAACATTCGACTATTTAGTCGATAGTTCGAAGGGACTATCGCCCGACTAGTCGATAGCGGTTTTCAGTCGATAGTGCCCTTCTCTAGTTCGAAGTGTTAAACGTTCTGCTGCATTTAATGCTTCAGGTCCAATGACAGTTTAATAATGTTTCATTTTTGCATTCTGATAGATAGACTTTTGTCTTGAGTAAGTCGGAAGGCTGTTTCAGACGTGTTAAGACGGCGAACTTCTCAGAATTGTTGGATACAACACACTCATCAAGGCACTTGAATCTTTCCATTTTCAAAATTCTACCGTAGGTAGTCAAAAGATGTGATGGAGCATGTGTGATGTTAGAAATGAAGGAGGTTTTGGTGGAGGAGATTTTGAGGCCAATCTTAACTGCAAATTTATGCAGGTAATTTATTTGTTGAGTAGATAGTTCAGGAGAGGAAGTAAGGAGCAAAAGCAAGGCATTCAATATAGATACCATTACTAGTTCGTCCTATTTGAACTCATATTAGGAATTCCTTTAGTTTGTAGAACATGTATCCATCAGCGGATGACCCTCTCGAGAGCACAGTTAAAAAGTAGTGGTGATAGTCCATCTCCTTGCCGAACTCCTGTTTGGATTTGAAAGGCTTCAGAAATCTCAGATCTGAATTATATATTATTATTATTACCTAAATCTGTGGTGTATTGTTCACGCTTTCAAACTACCCACAGCTCCTCTCAGAAGCGAAAATATTGTACAGTATATTAGTAAACGTTTTACCCTCTATGGATTACGTGAACGAATTAGATCCACAAAATGTCACTGTAATATTTGTCCCAAATGGAAGATAATAATTGCTTTTACTCATATAAAGTGTAAAATCTGCGGTGAATTAAGAAATACTGCGAAGTATTTTACTTGTAGAGAATAATATGGATACGTAAGATACTTCACTACCTTACAACTATTTTTTTCTGCTACGGCGCAGCGCTTCCGTATGTGATGTCTCTGCTCACTGAAGTTGTTTTGAATTAGTTACGTCTCGTTTTCTTCATGTTGCTCATTCATTTTGTGCCCTAACTAATTCATGAAGTGATATATTTATTGGTCCAGAGATCATGCTATTTTCCTCTCAACAAAAATATAATATATTTATTGGTCCCGTGATCATGTTATTTTGCTGTTTGAACTGCTCGCGCTAGTCATATGGACAAAGATAATGAGAATTCACAGAAATAGCACTCCCATTCGTTAGTGCTAGCCCTGGACCTCCAGAAAGAAGCAAAATACGGCACGTACAGCGGAATGCAACATAAGGGAGTTCTGTACTACAGCCCGTAAGTACCTATACATATTTCTCTAGTAACGACGGTATTTCTTAATTTACCGCTGATTTTGCATTTATTTGAGTAAAAACAATTATTATCTTCCATTTGGGACAAATATTATAGTGACATTTCGTGGATCCAATTCGTTCACATAACCCCCTGTATGAGTCGTATTCAACAACTAGATTCTATATTTCGGTCTGTTTCCTGTTGTTATATACGTCTCATAGCGAACCCATGACAAATACAACTTACATAAATATCAAGGAGCGTTATTCTCTCTATGATGAAGTCTGTGTTTCTATCAGGACGATTGGGGCCAATATCTACAGTATATCGTTACTTGGGGAACAATACCTCGTATCCCACAAATACATAAATACAAATAAAAAAAATTGAAGCGTCTGTTTGTAATGTCAAAATAACAACATTTTACTAAGTTTATATCAAAGTATATACGGTACTTATAACTAAACACCAATTTTTACATTTTCTGTCTGTCTGTCTGTCTGTTCCGGCTAATCTCCGAAAGTATTGGACCGATTTTGACGGGACTCTCATTGGCAGATAGCTGATGGTATAAAGAGAAACTTAGGTTACAACTATAGAGGAGGGCGACGTGGGGCTAAGGGGTGATATAAAAATAATAGACGAAATATCGAATTCGTTGTACAGGGACGAGACAAAGTTCATTTTAAGCACCTTGACACAAAGAACGAAACTCGGTAAGCCCTACGGGCCCTAAAACCAACCGTTATGGAGATATTGGCACCACACTACCCCTGCTCTAGGAATCCGATAAAGAAATGATCAGCCGTAACCATGGCAACGTCAGCTCACGGATTGTACAGCGGTAAAATTTGCCCCCCAAAACTGGTACACATTTGTAATAGTTACGAAATGTCGGATCAAAGAAGTACATTCAATAATATTCATGTTTGTGGTGCTATCTAGCGGCAGTGTACTTACACTTTAATTTCAAACATGACAAATAATGTCTACGTACTGAAGTAAGTACATCAGTGATATAAATATCTAATGAAGTCACTCACGCGGGTAGTATGAGTAAGTAAAGCCAGTTTCTGATAACCTCTTAACATGAAAGCTCGAGTATACTCGGGGTTTTAATATTTATATAAAATAAAATCCCGAGTACACTCGGGAATGTCCCTCATTGATCGGTACCTAATTTAAAAGCCCGAATATACTCGTTTCTTGTTGTTTCTCAATATTTCCGCCAGATGTTTATGAAATTATTACTTTCGGGTCCTATTTTTGCCAACAGATGTCTCTGACTCAACCATAGTGGATGTCGGTGACTCAGGCAGTTCGTTTTCGCGGCTTTCCCGTATTTGTTGCTATCTAAGTGTACTTTGTCTGTTAGGTGAAAATGAAGAGTGAAGAAGAGTTTGACTTTGAGTTTAGTGAGTCATAGTTCTGAAGAAGTTTCTGAAGACAGTTCAGAAGAAGAAAGTGGTAGTTCTAGCTCATCTAATTGTGATATTGCAAGTGCCAGACAGTGGTGTGAAATTGATACTTCCGGAACACTACCACCTGCCCCACTACGTTTTCCTTTCAAGGCTAATCCTAAAATACATTTCCAGCCGTGTTGTGAGGATGTTTAGTGCTGTGTTATTTATTTTAGAACCCGTAAAATGTATCACGAGTATACTCGGGATTTTAAAACAGGAACTTTTCGGTGGCTTATATTTCATTGTTAAGTTCGAAAAATGTATTTTCATTGTTACCACTGTCATTAGTTTTCAATAAATAGCCCATTTTAACAACAAAAAATTAGCTAAAAAAAGATCACAATTTTGTAAATAATTGGTATGTTAAGAGGTTTAACGCAATTTTACAAACCTGAATAATTTGAAAACGAGATCGCTGTTCTTGTCTAACCAATGTTTAAAAATGTAATATTAAAGTTTTGGAATTGATAGCACTATTTTAATACTAAATCCCATGTCAACGCAACAATCATCTTTCTACTAATCTCTTTGTACTGACAACACTGCTATAATTATTAGGGCAGGACGCAGTTTAAGGATAAAACTAATACATCGTACTGCAATATAAAACTTGATCGTTCTGATCTAACACTTTTTGTCGTGTATAATGACGTCTGATGAGTTACGGTGTGGTTTTCTGATCACTGATACAAGCTTTTGTATAGCTGTTTGGTTAGTTGCTACATCATCACGGGGAAAGCAGTGATACGGTTTACATAACATTTCATATATATATTTTTTTTCTATCAGACTGACTTAAACATTTAGGCTTCGTTTAATTTCAAATCCATATTCAAGGATGTACTGTGGGAAAGTGGAGTCAGGAATAACCCCGCTTATTTTTTATCTGTGCTCTAACCTGCAACACCTAAAAATGTTCTGTATCATAATCCTTCCCCCTGTGGGTGGGGGCGGTAGAATAACACCCACGGTATCCCCTGCCTGTCGTAAGAGGCGACTAAAAGGGGCCCCAGGGGCTCTGGAGCGTGGGTTGGCGACCACGGGGCCCTTAGCTGAGTCCTGGCATTGCTTCCACTTACTTGTGCCAGGCTCCTCACTTTCATCTATACTACCCGACCTCTCTTGGTCAACTCTTGTTCTTTTCCGACCCCGACGCTATTAGGTTTGCGAGGGCTAGGGAGTCTTTCATTTCCACGCCCTTCGTGGCCCTTATCTTCCCCCCTGTGGGTGGGGGTGGTAGAATAACACCCACGGTCCGCGGTATCCCCTGCCTGTCGTAAGAGGCGACTAAAAGGGGCCCCAGGGGCTCTGAACTTTGGAGCATGGGTTGGCGACCACGGGGTTCACAGCTGAGTCCTGACTTTGCTTCCACTTACTTGTGCCAGGCTCCTTACTTTCATCTCCCCTATCTGACCTCACTTGGTCAACTCTTGTTCTTTTCCGACCCCGACGCTATTAGGTTTGCGAGGGCTATGGAGTCTTTCACTTTCACACCCTTCGTGGCCCTTGTCTTCCTTTGGCCGATACCTTCATTTTTCGAAGTGTCGGACCCCTTCCGTTTTTTCTCTCTGATTAGTGTTATATAGAGGATGGTTGCCCAGTTGTACTTCCTCTTAAAACAATAATCACCACCCCCACCACTATCATATCCTCCTTGAGTATAAGAATTACCATTACTATGTTCATAACTTATTATTTTACATTCCAGAAGAGTTTTTCCTTTCAGGCGTTTGTTTCGAGAGTAGTCTATGCCCCTACCGACAAGGGCTGAATGTTTTATTCATGCTAAAATTTTAACTTACCAGCAGCTCATGCAGGTTTCCGGAAGGCCGTGGTGAGAAATGGCGAGAGAGCGATCGTAGATTTAATTTAGGGACTGAGTGCAAGAACGGTACTTCAGCGAAAGTGTCCTTTTTGAACTAAACGGGTTATTGTGTGTGCTCTCTTTTGGGTGATACGTAATCACCAGTATCAGCTCAATAATTTGACACTAGAACCCAACAGTAGTCGAAATGCAAAGGAGTTCTATTTTCCTTTACGTCACACCTATACAGATAGGTCTTATGGCGACGATGGGACAGGAAAGGCCTAGGAATGGGAAGAAAGCAGCCGTGGCCTTCATTAAGGTACAGCCCCAGCATTTGCCCAGTGTGAAAATGGGAAACCACGGAAAACCATATTCAGGGCTGCCGACAGTGGGATTCGAACCCACTATCTCCCGGATGCGAGCTCACAGCTGCGCGCCCCTAACCGCACGGCCAACTCGCCCGGTACAAAGGAGTGCTCTCTCTCTCTCTTTTGCGGTGATGGGAACATTTTTTATTCCAAGAGGTTAAAATGAAAATGATGAAAGTTCGAAATAGTCCAATTCAGACAGTGAATAGGAAGATGAACATTTGTCGTCCTTCAACAAGTTGCTCTGTTATTTCACTGATTCCACTTTACACATAGTTGGGCATTAAATGGGCCCCAGAAGTCACCAAAGGATCCCGCGTATAATAATAATAATAATAATAATAATAATAATAATAATAATAATAATAATAATAATAATAGTAATAATAATAATCGTGTGGTATCGGCTACCCTGTACAGGCATTTTGATTTGACGCCAGTTGTGCTGGTGATGTCTACGTGTTTATTTCCACATTCTGTTTTTACCAGATTTCAGGGAAACGAAAACTCACTGGGCGATCTTTGAATAAGATTTAATTAATGTTCTCAGGTAAACACCTAATGTACCTCTAGAGATCTTGTATATGCCAGCATCGTACGATGTAGGGCTCTGGGTAGACAGTATTTATCCCTTCAATCGAATCGAATCGAATCCAGTCCAATCCAATCCAATCCAATCCAATAAATTAATCAAGCAATCATCACTGATCTGCGTTTAGGGCTATCGGCCAGGTGGAAGATTCTCTGTCATTCCTTTACCTAGACTTTTCTTAAATACATTCAAAGAGTTTGGAAATATATCTCTTGGTAAATTATTCCAATCCTTAAAATATCCGACTGCATCTGCGGTGTTTAAACCGGTGGCTAGCATTCTACAACTGATCCACAGAGGGTGAAATACTTCTTCTTTCTTTCTTTCTTTCTTTCTTTCTTAATCTCTTTACCCTCCAGGGTTGGTTTTTTTTTTTTTTTTTTTTTTTGCTAGGGGCTTTACGTCGCGCCGACACAGACAGGTCTTATGGCGACGATGGGATAGGAAAGGCCTAGGAGTTGGAAGGAAGCGGCCGTGGCCTTAATTAAGGTACAGCCCCAGCATTTGCCTGGTGTGAAAATGGGAAACCACGGAAAACCATTTTCAGGGCTGCCGATAGTGGGATTCGAACCTACTATCTCCCGGATGCAAGCTCACAGCCGCGCGCCTCTACGCGCACGGCCAACTCGCCCGGTCAGGGTTGGTTTCTCCCTCGGACTAAGCGAGGGATCCCACCTATACCACCTCAAAGGCAGTGTCCTGGTTCGTGAGACTTTGGATCGGGGGTACAACTGAGGAGTATGACCAGTACCTCTCCTAGATGACCTCGCCTGCTATGCTGGACAGGGTCCTTGTGGGGGATGGGAAGATTGGAAGGGATAGGCAAGAAAGAGAGAAAGAAGCGGCCGTGGTGTTAAGTTAGGTACCATCCGGGCATTTTCCTGAAGGAGAATTGGGAAACCACGGAAAACTACTTCGAGGATGGCTGAGGTGGGAATCGAACCACATCTACTCAGTTGACCTCCCGAGGCTGAGTTGACCCCGTTCCAGCCCTCTTACCACTTTTCAAATGTCGTGACAGAGCCAGGAATCGAACCCGGGCCTTTGGGGGAGGGGCAGCTAATCACACTAACCACTACACCACGCAGGCGGACATTATTGTTATTATTACATTTATTTATTTATTTATTTATTTATTTATTTATTTATTTATTTATATATTCCTAAAGGCAAGAGTCACCACCACGTTGTTGGTCTAACCTGTTAGACCCATACATCTTCCTTAATACCTCCCAGAGATTTCAATTTCAGATATAAATTGTATTCACAAATATAATTTTGTTGCAGACAGCATACCTTTTATGTATATGGGAAGAATTTCTCACCTGCACATTTCTGTCATAGCACGATAATACAAACTGCTAAATAGCAATATTCAAGTCTGGACCAAAATCTCTGTTTAATTTGATAATTTATCTCTTAGTTATGTTCGGCGTTCTTCCAGCCGGGGTAGGAATTGTGAGTGCCAAACTAATTGGGAGTCGTACTGATGACGCTGCGAGGTAGAGCAGTTAGGTTTAAGATCATTAAAGGCAATGCAATCTAAATGAACATCTGGTCATTATTGGTTGTGAAACCCATTACAGCCGCCATGAGCTCGGTAATATCTGCCACATAGACCACGGCCAAAGAACGGAGCAGTAACCAAAATTTCACGGCTTCTTTTTCTCCTAATTTAGTTCAGGTAATATTATCTTATCTGGCTGTAAATTATACCTTTTGCTAATTATTTAATAATGTGCGAAAGCAAGATAGCTCACTTTATCAGTAAACCTGACGGTTATTAACAGATTTTTCCATTACGTTCTTTAGTTCCTCCTGTAAAGAAAATAAAAAGGCAGCTGTCGGTAAATATCTGTATTCTAACGATTGTGTCCAAAATTTGGCGTGTATAGCTTGCATAAAATGACTTCTCGACAAGTTTGTGACAAAATTATTTCTTATCTATTACGTTGTTCCATAAATATGTGCCTATTTTTAAGCACAGACTAAATTTAGTGAAAAAATGTACAATGACGCAGGAAAGTATGGTTCATCGTTATTGACATATAGAGTGATTGTGTTATTATTTTTCGGTCTGAGAGCCAAGAATAACGGCAGAGAGGATTCGTCGTGCTGACCACACGGCACCTCATAATCTGCAGGACTTCGGGCTGAGCAGCGGTTGCTTTGTAGGCCATGGCCCTTCGGGCCTATTGCGCCATACGTTTTGGTTTGGTGTTATTATTTTTGCCCCGTTTATTATCTGAGTCTGAAATTCCACAATTTGCCCCCTATACATGTAGAGATAGAGCATCAAATGCAAGGAGAATATTGTGGCTAGAGCGGACGTTATCTGGGACTACAGAAGTTTTCTGCAAGATAGCATAAAGAAAAGAGCTGTTCATACGAGCCGTAACGGTTATCTTCGACTGTTTCTCCGGAACAGCGTGTTTCAACGTTCGTTGAAACGTTCTTTCCTCGGAATCTTTACACCAAAAAAAAAAAAAAAAAGAAAAAAACTGCTATGTTATTCTTAATAATAATGTTATTGGTTTAGTTAACTTTTACGGTTTTAGGAGAGACAGGGGTGCCGAAATTTTGTCCCGCAGGAGTTCTTTTACGTACCGATAAATCCACCGACACGAGGATGACGTATTTGAGAACCTCCAAGTACCACCGAACTGCGCCAGGTTCGAACCTACCAACTTGGAGTCAGAAGGTCAGCGTTCTACCGTCTGAGTTACTCACCCCGGCTATGGTATTCTTCATCCATCTCTACTAATGACGACATTCCTCCAGAACGATGCAATTTTATTCCCGAAAAGTATGTTTTGATGAATTTCGACGCTATCAGAAGAATCGCAATGTTTTCCCTTAAGAAATTTCGGATTTTATTCAGACGGAGTAAAATTTAGACTATAATTGTTAGGGGGGGGGTGTAGGGTGAGATTTCCCGCGAAAAGTCCACAAGTTCTGTGTGGTGGTCATACATGCGTACAGCCTGGCGTTGTTGTGAGTGAAGATCACTCTTCATCTGCTGACCAAGAGCTCGCCAGATGCAGGTCTTTTGATTTGATTTAACTCCCGTAGGCGACCTGCGCATCTTGATGAGAATGAAAATGATGATGAAAATGATAAATACACCCAGCCCTCATTCCAGCAGAATTAACCATTATGGTTAAAATTCCCGACCCTGCCGGTAATCCAACCCGGGATCCCTGGGACCAAAGGCCAGACCGCTAAGCATTTAGCCACGGAGCCGGACATCCAGACAACAACGAATTTCTACAAGCATTGCTTCTCGCTGAGCAACACACACTATGTGGACCGAGAAAAAGTATTTAAATCTCTCAACGGGCGTGGTACAGAAACTCTTAATAGAGTTTATAGAGAACTTTCCATTCTTCAGACCCTTCGTGGCCTTCCCTTTCTTTCCCCGATACCTGTATTTTTCGAGTGGTGAATTCTACCCTCGACAGCCTAATAATATCTTTCAGTAATTACCCAAATTGATACGTGGCAAAATGCCAGTAATTTCAGCGTTTCCACTGACTCTGCATTCTGTACAACCTAAACTGATTCCGCCGTCACCCACCCCCAACCTCTACTCATAGGCCTTGATTTCTACAATTTTAATGTATGCATTCTGCAATGGCTGTACTTTTTAATCGAATAGCACAAAAGCAATTATTTCCTTATTCGGGACCACTTGGAGCCTAGCTTGTTAGTGGGAGAGTCTTTCGGAATGATGTCCCTCTCTGAATTTAATATTTTAGTCACGTTATAAACCACGCCTACTTCCAGCTGATTTCCTCGAACCTCCTCTTATTTACAGCCAGGATGCCTCCTTGGCAGACCAAACGACCACTTCCTAAAACTCCGGATAAAGTGTTAAATGTTTAAAAGAGAGCAATTTAGATTTCATGAATATTCAGGTGGCTGTGGATCGATACAGCAGGCTGTGGACTGCACTGGACACAAATATTAAAGTGAGGTTAAGAATGACTTAGTAAACAGAATAAATATGTAGCAAGATAGTATTAAATTACCAAATTTTTAATACAATGTATTTATTACGAAACAAGTTTCAAGTGTTTTTTTGTGGTGATACATACAATGTTGTTGAATATTTCTCTTTTCTAAGGCGTGACTTAAGTTCATTTTCTTTCATGTAATAATAATATTACTACAAATAAATGTTTTAAATTCAATTTATTCATCTTAACATATTAGTATAATCTCAGTTAACATATTAATTTTTCGTTTGCTACAATTTAAAACTGCTAAGTCCCTATATACTGTACTTTTCAGCAGAGGATAGTCTTCTTATTCTTCTCCTTCTACCGCTTTTCCCGCATCCTGTACGGTCGCGGGTTCGAACTGTGTCGCGCATGTAGATTTGGCTCTGTTTTATGGCCGGATGCCCAACCCTATATGGAGGGATGTAATCAGTAATCACTACTGTTGGTGTCCGACTCGTTGACTGAATGGTCAGCGTACTGGCCTTCGGTTCAGAGGGTTCTGGATTCGATTCCCGGACGGGTCGGGGATTTCAACCTTCATTGGTTAATTCCAGGGGCGCGGGGGCTGGGTGTTTGTGCTGTCCCCAACATCCCTGCAACTCACACACCACACTTAACACTATCCTCCACCATAATAACACGCAGTTACCTACACATGGCAGATGCCGCCCACCCTCATCGGAGGGTCTGCCTTACAAGGGCTGCACTCGGCTAGAAATAGCCACACGAGAAAAAGAAAAAACTGTTGTTGGTAGTGTAGTGTATTGTCTGAATATGAATAGGGAAATGTTGGACAAACACAAGCACCCAATCCCCGAGTCAGAAAAAATAATCAAACGCGATTAAAATTCCCGACCCGGCCAGGAATCGAATCCAGGACCCTCTGAGCCTAAGGCCTCAATGCTGACCATTCAGCAACAGAGTAGGACTTTCAGCAGAGGATAGTAATTAAGTATAATTCATTTAGTCAGAAATTAGTTGATATTTACTTACGTGTTGACTAATTATAACTGTATACGTAATTCCCCTGATTAGGGCGATAGAATACATTCACGGTAACACTTGCCGGTCGTAAAATGCGACTAAACCACGTGATCGAACGAAGAAATAGTGGAAGGATCGAATTAAGGACGACATGGTTCATGTAAACGCCATCTCAGAAGATACCTTGGATCGGTTTTAAATGGATACACATGTGCTGACAAGAGGACCCGGCCACTGTGCGGGAAGATGATGAGCCTTGCAAAAACATAAACGCATTCAAATCAAAGTGTTTTCTAGACAACGCATGCGACGATAGTGTTCGATATCACATTGTAGAGAGGAACGGGCAATGCATCTAGCAACAATATATCTACCTCTGGTGACAAGGTAACAGGGCAACTATAATCAAGTAATAAAATCACCTTTCCATGGTTTCCTATTTTCACACCAGGCAAATGCGGGGGCTTAATTAAGGCCACGGCCGCTTCCTTCCCATTCATAAGGCTTTCCTGCCCCATCGACACCATAAGACCTATCTGTGTCGATGCGACGTAAAGCAAATAGAAAAAAATCACCATTCCACGCGGTTAAATTAGTGGTAGCATTTGGAGACGGTTTTTCTACCATAGCGAGTTCTGCAGTGAATTTTTATTTATTTATTTATTTATTTATTTATTTATTTATTTATTTATTTATTTATTTATTGTATGGCATACGTGAAAATTATTTATAATTCTACATCAAGATTATAAATGTAATGAAGTGCCTGTGGTGTCCCTAGGAAGAAGTCTCTTAATTCTTGAACTAAGTGCCTAACAGTCTGTCTTACAGCGCCACACTCGCAACATGGTGAAGGTCTTTTCCTCCACTTGTGCAGGAGATCTCCACATACACCGTGACTGGTCCGAATTCTATTTAATTTCGACCAGATCTTTCTAGGTTGAATAAACCCAGGCAAATTCTCAGTTATGCAGGGCATTTCTGAATTCTCTGGAGGGGCAAACAATTTCCAATCATGAGACCATCTCTCCACCAGATTGAATTTGTTAGCTACAAGGTGCTCCGCTGTGCAGATAGGTTGACGTCTTGAAAGCAATCGTTTCACATGTAGACCGGCAACGTCACCATGAATACGTAGATGTTTGTTGGTCTGGATCTTCCGATATTCTGTTATCAGAGTGTTGTATCGCCGCAAATGAGGTGGAGGGAAGTGGCTGAGAATATGGAGCCATTGTGTGGGAGATGACATAATTAATTGTTCCTGTAATCATGTAGTGAAAAAATAATCAAATAGTGAATATTTGGGAAACTTTCGTGAAATATCGCGACTTACGAACAATTCATCATCATCATCATCATCATCTGTTTACCCTCCAGGTTCGGCTTTTCCCTCGGACTCAGCGAGGGATCCCACCTTTACCGCCTCAAGGCAGTGTCCTGGAGCTTCAGACTCTTGGTCGGGGGATACAACTGGGGAGAATGACCAGTACCTCGCTCAGGCGGCCTCACCTGCCATGCTGAACAGGGGCCTTGTGGAGGGATGGGAAGATTGGAAGGGATAGGCAAGGAAGAGGGAAGGAAGCGGTCGTGGCCTTAAGTTAGGTACCATCCCGGCATTCGCCTGGAGGAGAAGTGGGAAACCACGGAAAACCACTTCCAGGATGGCTGAGGTGGGAATCGAACCCACCTCTACTCAGTTGACCTCCCGAGGCTGAGTGGACCCCGTTCCAGCCCTCGTACCACTTTTCAAATTTCGTGGCAGAGGCGGGAATCGAACCCGGGCCTCCGGGGGTGGCAGCTAATCACGCTAACCACTACACAACAGAGGCGGCTTACGAACAATTAACTATCGAAAAACGTACTGGTGAGGACAGAGTAGCTTGTCATGACTCCAAAAAATCCAAAAGAACTAACGCCGAGCGTCAAAATGCTTATCGAAATCGTCGTGAAACGGGCTCCGCGTTACTGGAGCATCAGTCAAGCACATCTGCTCTCCCAGTGGTGCAGGTCTCCCGAAATTTCAGGAGATTTCCAGATTTTTTGCAACACACCTGAAAACCCGAAAAACTAAAAAAAAATCTTCCGAAATTTCTTCTAATGCAAATTTAAGGAAAATTGAATAACAATGATTAATGGATCATAATATATTTGTGCGAGCCTTCGTGGCTCAGGCGGCAGCGCGTCGGCTTCTCTCCGCTGGATACCGTGGTTCAAATCCCGGTCACTCCATGTGAGATTTGTGCTGGACAAAGCGGAGGCGGGACAGGTTTTTCTCTGGGTACTCCAGTTTTCTCTGTCATCTTTCATTCCAGCAACACTCTCCATTATCATTTCATAGCATTTATCACTCATTAATAAATCACCTTGGGAGTGGCGACCCCATTGTAATAACAGCCTATATATGTTTCATTCATACATCCCTGACCCGGTCAATGACTGGAAAACAGGTTGTAGGTTTTCATTTTCAATATATTTGTGCCGAAAAGCTCTTTCCTTGTCTCAGTGCGTGGCGTTTTATGGATAACATCACTCGTTAGGTACACCCCGCATTCATTTCAGGCTGGAATTACGTGATCTATTCCCTCTTATTGAACTCAAAAGTCACGCTAGACTGCGTCATTCGTAGGGAAATCACCGGCCCGCATATAGAATACAAGCCATGCATCCTGCTACGAGTTCAAAATTGGCACACAATGTCTACCACTGACGAATAACTACATCTGCGGGAAGGAGAAGAAGACTGGACAGGGAGTACGGGAGAGCGAGATTGTATATTTTTCTCATATTAACTTCAAATAACTGTTGCATTCTTTAATTTAGTTACCATATTTCAGTGCTCGAGAAACTACCGATATTTTCATTAAAACTCTCGAAATGTTTACGTACAATCTACCGATTTTTTATTTGTAGATATGGCAACACTGAAGTGGTGGAAAATGATTTGAAGCATAGATACTGATCAGCCTGGTGACGATGCTATTTGCTTTACGTCGCACTGACACAGATAGGTCTTATGGCGATGATGGGACAGGAAAGATCTAGGAATGGGAAGGAAGCGGCCGTGGCCTTAATTAAGGTACAGCCCCAGCATTTGCCTGGTGTGAAAATGGTAAACCACGAAAAATCAACAATAACGTATCAAACCCACATTGTCCAGGTACTTCATTTTGACGATACCTATCACTCAGTCCGTATTCTACGTCAAAACGTGTGACCGTGGCCCCGCTACAGAATTTTAAATAAAACTACTTGGGAACAGTTTTCGAACGACTAACTTGTTAAAACCGGCCCGCAGAACTGTAGAAGTAAGCATTAACGTGTAAAGTTTTTTTTTTTTTTTTTTTTTTTTTTTGCTAGGGGCTTTACGTCGCACTGACACAGATAGGTCTTATGGCGACGATGGGGTAGGAAAGGCCTAGGAGTTGGAAGGAAGCGGCCGTGGCCTTAATTAAGGTACAGCCCCAGCATTTGCCTGGTGTGAAAATGGGAAACCACGGAAAACCATTTTCAGGGCTGCCGATAGTGGGATTTGAACCTACTATCTCCCGGATGCTGTAAAGTTTTAGCCTTCTGTGTCATACTGTGTAATACCCATGACTGACGGTTTCAAAAGGATCAAGGCCCAGCTACTTAACGTTGTACTTCTTGATAACACAAGCAACCACATTTTATTCAAATGACCCCAGCACTTCTTGCTGGTCAACGTTCTTTGTGGTGTGGTGATAGAAAGTGCAGACCTGCTGCTGACTCGGGAATAGATGCCTTAACACGTTGAGTGACACACTGGACACCGATGACTATTTTTGTATTTCCTTCGAGGTCGGGTCGAGGATTTTAACTTTCATTGGTTTATTCCGATGGCTCGGGAGCTGGGAGTGTGCCGTCTTTATCATTAGAATTCATAATAGATAAGGCTCCATCCTCACATACGCGCGGTCGCCCATACGGCGTCAACCCGTAAGAGCTGCACCAGGCTTCTTCGGAGGTCACACGTCATATTTTATGTCGAAAGTAAAAGCAAAATAATTTTGCTCCAGCATTTCTTCCTAAACCCAACATTAAGAGAGATATTTCTAAGTTTGTATTTCACTCTTCTTTATAAGGTAGCATTGAAATTGTAATTGAATGGGTCAAGTCAAATAACCTATGTGACATTCCGAGTTATTGGAAAAACAAAAAAACGTTGATAGATTTGTTAATATTTTTTTAAATTCAATTTTTTTGTTTTGTTGCAATAAATAATTCCATAAACATATTCATATAATGGCTTTCCCTATACTAGGTTAAGTAAAGAAAAATAGAAATAAATTTGGTACTTTATTTTTGACTTGAGCGTGTGACATGGATGCTTATTGCCATAAGGTTAGATTTTCTTTGCACCAGGTAGTGTAAAAATTGATTATAAATATGGTTTTGGTGTGTTAAACAATATAAATTTTCATATTAAGTCATATAATAAACAACATCAGTTATGTTTTGTACAATTTAGCTAACTACAAAATACAACAGAGCTTATCTGAGTTTAACTTTATTACAACATAAAAAACCATGTTTATTTAAAAATCAACACAATAAACGGTAACTTAATCAAAAAATTGAAACTGCATCGAGGCCTAGCCTAATCTTGCGCATCCTTTTCATTTCCTGGTTTTTCTTTTATACAGCTGAAATACTCCACCTCATTAGGGAGTAGGTAGCCAAGTAGTTTTTTAATGTCATTTAGTTTGTCACTCTTAATCGATGCACTCGCTTAAGTGCGGCCAGTATCCAGTATTCGGGAGATAGTGGGTTCCAACCCCACTGTCGGCAGTCCTGAAGATGGTTTTCTGTGGTTTCCCAATTTCACACCAGGCAAATGCTGGGACTGTGCGTCAATTAAGGCCACGGTCGCTTCCATCCCACTCCTAGCCCTTTCCTATCCCATCGTCGCCATAAGGCATATCTGTGTCGGTGCGACGTAAGGCCAATTGTAAAAAAAAAAAACACTCTTAATCGACACTTGAAACACACCGTTATACATCATTTCTGTAGGCATATTAGATTTCTAGGCATCTGGCCGCGTAAAAGGAAAGGCCCCTTTCAGTAAGTTAAAAGAAGTCCAGGCATTACTGGTGGAAGTTTAACAAACCTGAACACAGTTACTTCCTTTGGTGTACATAATCCGTTTGTATTTCGTCACAGCAAAATTTTCACCTCATGGTAAGAAAACACCCATGTGCGTTGGACTTGGGCAGTTCTTGACTTGCGGTTGATATATTTTCTCATTTAAAGCCAGTCAAACATTTAGTATTTGGGCTGGTTTTGCCTTCAGAACATCGAACTTTGGGAGTAGAGTAAAATGGCGGTCATAGCTCAACTTCGGCTAAGGCTACGGTTGTTACTTCCAACAACAACAACACCCTATATACATCTGCTTCGAGACCTACGATCGAAGAAGGCTGCCATCTGGGAAGATTTCTACTCTACCGATGCTATGCTAAATAGCGAGTGAGTTCAAGGTGGATATGAAATGCAACACTTGCTGACAAGGTTCTCCGTTCATGGGTTCCATTATAAGCTATGTAATATAAAGCATTATCATGAACCAGGTTTGAACTACGTATGTTCAAGATGTGGTGCACACTGTACTAGGTACCATGTTCTAAATTGTAAACAGCGATCGGAATCACCGGTGAAATTTGTAACGAAGATTAATATTTTGTATATCAATTCTTTGCACATTGTGCGTATTAAATAAATTATTAAATTCGGCAAAAAAAAAAAAAAAAAAAAAAAAACTTGGGCAGTTCTTTACCTGACCAATTCAAATATTAAACAAAAAGTAAGCCTATCCTAAACTTTAATCGACACTTACCTTCTTCTTCTGCAGCGGTTCTCGCGTGTTGCTGGCATACATAAGACTAATTTTTTGTCATTATATTTCGAATGGTCTAAAACGTGTAAAAAACGTGGAACTGCCGCAAAAATCAAAAGGACAGACAGACTGTTATTTTATTTATACAGATATTAATTGTTATTTACCTCACTATGGTGGTAATATCATATGGTCTACGGACCAATGTCCCATTTAACCGAAGGGAAGAAAAATGTTGAGATACTGCATATATTCTTATACTAATTACGGTCATTTTGATGCAAGATTTTACTCCTCGCTGAGTTCATTCGTTCGTTTTCTGCCACGTTGTGTATCTTGCATCGTTGAAACTGTGTGTTGAATAAAATTCTGAAGCATCGTAAGTTATTCCACTTACTTGTCAAGATATATAATGATACTAGTAATATTCATAGTGTAGCATTTTGTATACACTAATTAATCCAGCTTGTTTAATTATCCGGATTTCTTAAGATTTCACAACGATAATTCTATTTTTGTGTTGGGATTGTTTCGGTATGTTGCTACGTTCCTGCAGCCGCGACTGTCGTAAAGACAGGCTGAGTCTGGAGGCATTTCCAGTAATTGGATTCTCCTTATGTTTTTCTTATTATTTGTTTATTTCTTTAAAAGTCGCTTTACGTCTCACCGACACACATAGGTCTTACGGCGACGAAGGGATAGGAAAGGGCTAGGAGAAGGAAGGAATCTTTTTTTTTGCTAGGGGCTTTACGTCGCACCGACACAGATAGGTCTTATGGCGACGATGGGATAGGAAAGGCCTTGGAGTTGGAAGGAATCGGCCCTGGCCTTAATTAAGGTACAACCCCAGCATTTGCCTGGTCCTAAAATGGGAAACTACGGAAAACCACCTTCAGGGCTGCCGAAAGTGGGGTTCGAACTCACCATCTTCCGGATGCAAGCTCACAGCTGCGCGCTCTTAACCACACGGCCAACTTACCCGGTTTTATTATTATTATTATTATTATTATTATTATTATTATTATTATTATTATTATTATTATTATTATTATTATTATTATTACATTCATTTTGTTTAGGATATCAATTGATCACGCTTCTGCCAGTACACTTTTCTTACTTTCCTTTGTTCTTAAGTGTAGGATGTTTTCTTTTTTACTGGCTCCTCCCCTGTCTCGTAGACACCTCTGACTTTCTTGATTTCTTGTCTCAATCTACCCCTGTTCTTTACATATATTTTTTTTTTCGCCTCAGTCTTAGCCAAGTCAGTTCTCACTTCTTGAAACCATTTTGACTCTGTTTCCTGTTGCTGAATAACTGATTTATTTTGTCAGTCGGTCCTTATCCATTTTCAAAGAATCCATAGGATTGTGCTCTTCCCTTCCTCTTCTATTTAAATACTCTTTCTATCTTCTGGCACAGTTCTTTGCTGAGTTTGAGTTTCCTCTACACACTTTTCGTCTTTGGGCCCAGATTTCTTCTGAGCACCTTTTTCTTTGACAGGGATGTATTTTTGAGCTGGGGGTCTATTTTCAATTAGCGTCATCAGTTTAAAACCCGACATCGTGGTAAGCAGGCAACAAGTCTTCGTCATCTTCTTCCTCACGTTAATACCGTGTGCCAGAGCAGTGCCTGCTATATACTGTAGGTATTTAGAGTTTCTAATATTTTTGACTTGCGTTTCATCTAGGTCACAGCAAACCACTTTACACACGGTATCGTCGCCGAAGGCATATTACTTATCTTGAGAATATTTATAGCCATAAAATTGTGTGCTAAATGAGTGACCATTTTGTTGGACGTAGATCTTGATAGGTGACATGGCATGGGAATGTTGTGTGCTGAATCAGCTGCCATATTGTTGAACGTAGGTCATGATGCTATATACGGCATTTCTTTGGATGTATCGGAACTTTTTATTTCCCCGGCGGGTGGAGTGAAAGAATGCATTATCTGTACCCCCTGTATGTCGTAATAGGCTATTTCGAGGGGAGCAACGAAAGAATTTCTACTCTCTCGTCTTCGAAGCAAAAAGCCATATCCATAATTCTATGCTTTCCCGCTTAGCGGAGACATTTACATACATCTTTTTTCTAATGTATTATTATTATTATTATTATTATTATTATTATTATTATTATTATTATTATTATTATTATTATTAACATGATCGTTAACGCGTCAACTCTAATGGTTTGACACTGTCATTAGCCACTTCGAGTCCGATTGGTGGAATGAAAATTCACCATCGCAGTGTTCGCCAGCAGGGTATAATAGGTGGTGGTGTACCATGTCTAATCACAAGATTGCGTGCCAATAGCCTGGATTCAATTGTAAATCTCTCCACGGTCTTGATATGGATTGTGGACATATTACGCTGCTGATCGCGATTCGTCCATCGGTTGGAGACGTTGTCTTTAGCAAACTCCTTGTACTATTCGGCGGAAGTAGGCTATGTGCCGGAACCAAGTTTTACCCTCTCACTACCTCATTATCAACATCATCATCCCACAGCCAGACGTTCAGGTCACCCATAGAAGTCAAATGGAAAAATTGCACCATACGAGTCGAACATGTCCTCAGACTCTCGCGGCACTAAAAGCCATACACTAAATAAATAATAAAATATTATTATTTTAGTAATGAGTTGGCTATGCCGTTGTAGCTGTTAGCTCGAATTTGGGAAATAGCAGGATTCGAACCGCGCTCTAAGCAGCCCTAAAGATGGTTTTCCGTGTTTTCTCTTATTTACACCAGATGTCCGGCTCCATTGCTAAATGGTTCCTGCTGGCCTTTGGTCACAGGGGTCTCGGGTTCGATTCCCGGCAGGGTAGGGAATTTTTAACCATAATTGGTTAATTCCCCTGGCACGGGGACTGGTTGTATGTATCGTCATCATCATTTCATCCTCATCGCGACGCGAAGGTCGCCTACGGGTGTCATATCAAAAGACCTGCACTTGGCGAGCCGACGTTCCCCCGGACACCTCCCGGCACTAAAAGCCATACACCATTTAATTTTGTTTACCAGATAAATTCTGGGACCTTACCTTAATTAATACCACGGCCGGTTCCTTCTCAGTCCTGCCCTATTTTACTATCCGCAAAAGACCTCTAAACCAAGTAGCAATTATTATTATTATTATTATTATTATTATTATTATTATTATTATTATTATTATTATTATTATTATTATTATTATTATTATTATTATTATTATTATTAATATTATTTTAATTATACATTGGGCCGATGACCTCGATGTTAGGCCCCTTTAAACAACAAGCATAATCAAGCATCAACATTATACATTCAATTTTCCCTTAACTCTCTTCGTTTTCATTAGCTCGCTGTGTCCAGCACGTCGTTCATACATCCACTTTGCACCAGTTGTCCATTTCTCTGAACGTTCCAAACGTCACGATGCTCGTTCTGAAAAGGTCTCGTTTGCGCACGTCTTCCGGTCTGAATTAGCATGGAGCGATGAGAAACAGGGGCATCGTGCTCAACCAGTAGCAGTCCACGAGATTCTTCAGCCACAAAGTTCATCGTCTGGCAGATCTACATCCTTCTGTCCTTCACTGTATAAAAAGTTGGCGGATTCCGTACTAATTATTCCGCATTATATGGCCGAAATATTCCAGCTTCCTCTTTGTTATGGTCAACATGATTCCGGTCTTCTTTCCCAGTCGATCCAACACATCGGAATTCCGGATTCTGTCCGCCCAGGAAATGCGAAGCACTGTCTGTACTCCCACATTTCCCACACTTCTAGACTCCTACAGAGAGCAAAGATGTAGATGTGGACTAAACGGAGCTTTAGGTTGCGGTTGGTGAGCAATTTCCTGATCTGCATGAAGATACTACTCGCACGCTCGATACGAACCCTAATTTCTTGGCAACATTTTTCATAAAAGGTGTTAAAAGCCAGGTTGTAAGTTTCAAAAATAGGAAAATTCCTCTCAAATTTAATTACTGCGTTGATGGGATGAAAGTTACTTATGGGGATCACTGTAAGTAATTATGGGTTGATATAAGGGTAGATATTCATAAAAGATCACATAAAAGAGGATGTGCCAAACCCAAATTCTAACTTGCTGAAATTTCAACTACAAGATGGAGGGCATCCATATTTTTATTGCAAGTTCATCCTGTGTTCCGTGGCGTGACAACTCACAGTGGGAAGCGCCCCACCAAACATCGAACGAGGTCGGAACTTTTCGGAAGACCTCGGGTAATTAATAATGAAATTCTGGCTAATAACACTTATTGTGAGATATTTCGGCACTGTCATTAACAAAGAAATAATTCATTAAGAATTTGGGTAATATTTGATGAAGCTAAAGTCCAAAGGGTAGAAATGTGTTTAATTAACTTCGGAGAAAAGTTGACATCCATCCTAGCAGTGGAAAACACGTGTCAAGGACATACAGTCAAATGCGCGGGAACCCTCGTGCACGAAATTAATTAATTATGCCCGTTAAAGAAACAGGAAAATTCAGCAAATGACACCATCGTGACTGGAAGAATAGGTGGAATCTCTGGGGTGAGTCTCGAAGAAATAGGTCCAGTGTCAGCAAATGGAATGATTGTTCAAAAGTACATAACGCCAAGCAGAGCGTCAATAGAGAAGACATAAATACCCTTTCATCAACCACGAGAGTCAGTCATCATTCAATTGTCCGAGAGGGTGAACCTATGTCGCGCAAAATTAAGAAGAAGACTTAAAGAGTGCGAAATAGACTTGTAGAATCTCTAAAGCCTGTTGGCTTGACGGATGAACATTTTACCAAGTGTTAAATGGTGAACGAAGATAAATTAGATATTGAAACATTGTATTCAAGATATCCATCCAGTTCGGGGAAGAAAATCATAAGGTCCTGAACTTCTGCGTAGGGAGGCAGCAATTTCATAGATAGCTCTTGTGAATTAGTGCGGACGATGTTATTTTGGTAATCAGTAAGGGAGAACGGTTTTTCTGGCAGAGATAAGCTTGTGTCTCACGGTCTGTCACATCTGTGGAACACCTGGAGAGGAAGGAGTTGGAGATTTCCACAGACTGCATTAGTTGATTTCCCGACAGGAAGCGGGGCGGTTTGTCTGTTGTATATGTGTACACATTAAATTGTATGGTTAAGTTTCATAAAATCAATGTGTGTTGCTTCAAGACGAGTGCAGAATCAGTGTATTTATAAGGTATTATTTAAGCGTAGAATATATCCTGCAATTATGAGGGGGTAAGTCCAGAGGTGGCTGGCGTAAGATGTAGCCGAGATAATACCACGCTAAGGGCGCAAATACAGGTCTGTCTAATTTAATTATGTTTTCGTAGTTAGATATGTAAATTCTTGCCCCTTTACATTAATCAATTAATAAATCATAACATCGCATTGTATATGTGGCGTGTGTACATTTAAATGTTGTGACGACGATGATGTGTCTTGTCGTTATTCCAGTGTGGAGGCAAATTGCCTGTTATTTATGTCAGCACCAGAGACTTTAAATTGTGTTTAAATATTTTTAAACAAATAAAAGTGAAGTTAAATATTGCAATGAAACTCAATGAAATAATGTTCTGGCCGGGAAAAGTTATAATAATGATCACGATAAAATAACTGTTATGAGTGTAATAAATTCAAATAACGACATATACAATAATAATAATAATAATAATCACGTCAGGATAAAATTGAGATAATAATTATGTGTTGAGCAGTTAGGTAAGCCAGATTTGCGGTTTGTATCGAAATCCAGTGAAGTATGTTTAAGTTGGCATTTTTGGGACATTTAAATTTTTTGACACCGTGTATTTTTGATACAGGAAATCACGGTATGTTATTTTGCTCCTGAGGTCCGGAAAACTTTCGAGAAGTTAATTGTGAGATCATTATAAAGTTGTTTGGTCATGGGATCGCTTGTGTTAAAAAGTTTCAAGCGAGAAGAAAATGGAGTGTAATGGAAATGAAATACTATTAGAATTATTAGGAAGATGTTAAAGGCATCGTCAGCCTGCATTTTATGAGTGATGTAGGATAAGCAGGAAGCCGAGGAGAAGAGGCCCTGTAGTTCCACGGAGAGGATTTTTTGTGACATGGTGTATAGGTTGAGTTGCAATATTTCTGATACAGGCTGTGTAAGAGGAGCGATGTCCTGTAGCAATCCAGAACGATTGATGAATGTAAGGGTTGTCAAATCCAAGTGAGTGCGTCATAACGCCTATTTTAAGTACAAGTTCATGTTCTCTCGTGATTACTATTTTATGTAAGACCGTAGCTAACGTCAGTTAAGTCTAGGTGACGGTTCTATTTTATACCAGCGAACTGCTTTGTGATAGCCGACCTCACGAAAAAGCACATTCTGACATACGGTCATGATAATACTTAATTATTGTAAATTGAATTCTATTCTGCATCCTTACGAGACGAACATGTCGCTGATTGGAGACATTGCGGGTGTGAAAATGAATTTTATTAGAATGAGAGTTTAGCCTGCTTAGGTTGATGAGAAGTCACTTCACTGGACACTCCACGATGATTCATGTATGGAGTGTTGACATGAAAGGTCACTTGGAGCCTCACACTGGAGTTATGTCGTGAATATCGTGATGGTAGTGATTATTGTTTTCAGTGGTATTACGTAATGTCAAACGAGATTTGAGTTTATTTTATTTAGCGAATTTCACCGCATGTGTAATGTGGAATGGATTAAACTATTTGTACATGTTGTTTAATTTCGATTTCACGCATTATTATAGGAAATGGACACAGTCATATTTCCAGATTCGAGTTCATTTTTGTAGCGAATTTCACTTCGTTTGTTAGAGTTTCAACGAAGGTCAGATTTAAATGTTGTTGTTTGAGTCATCAGTCCATAGACTGGTTTGATGCAGCCCTCCATGCCACCCTAGCCTGTGCTAACCTTTTCATTTCTACGTAACTATTGCATCCTACATCTGTTCTAATCTGCTTGTCATATTCATATCTTGGTCTACCCCTACCGTTCTTACCCCCTACACTTCCTTCAAAAACCAACTGAACAAGTCCTGGGTGTCTTAAGATGTGTCCTATCATTCTATCTCTTCTTCTCGTCAAATTTAGCCAAATCGATCTCCTCTCACCAATTCGATTCAGTATCTCTTCATTCGTGATTCGATCTATCCATCTCACCTTCAGCATTCTTCTGTAACACCACATTTCAAAAGCTTCTATTCTCTTTCTTTCTGAGCCAGTTATCGTCCATGTTTCACTTCCATACAATGCCACGCTCCACACAAAAGTCTTCAAAAACATCTTTCTAATTCCGATATCAATGTTTGAAGTGAGCAAATTTCTTTTCTTAAGAAAGCTCTTCCTTGCTTGTGCTAGTCTGCATTTTATGTCCTCCTTACTTCTGCCATCGTTAGTTATTTTACTACCCAAGTAACAATATTCATCTACTTCCTTTAAGACTTTGTTTCCTAATCTAATATTTCCTGCATCACCTGCCTTCGTTCGACTGCACTCCATTACTTTTGTTTTGGACTTATTTATTTTCATCTTGTACTCCTTACCCAAGACTTCATCCATACCATTCAGCAACTTCTCGAGATCTTCTGCAGTCTCAGATAAAATAACAATATCATCGGCAAATCTCAAGGTTTTGATTTCCTCTCCTTGGACTGTGATTCCCTTTATGTGAGATTTAAATATCCGGACATTATGTTAAAGTTTCGATTTCGTCTGGCAGTATGAATGATGTGTAGATACCCTAACGTTGACTCAACGATATGATTTTTTTTTCTTGCTAGTTGCTTTACGTCGCACCGACACAGATATGTATTATGGCGACGATGGGATAGGAAAGGCCTAGGAGTTGGAAGGAAGCGGCCATGGCCTTAATTAATGTACAGCCCCAGCATTTGCCTGGTGTGAAAATGGGAACCCACGGAAAACCATCTTCAGGGCTGCCGACAGTGGGATTCTAACACATTATCTCCCGAATGCAATGACAGGATCAGGACGTCGTCTGTACATAGCCAAGTGATGGGTCTGGCATTTTTGCGAATCGACTTGAACGATGTTAGTGTTTGCAGTAGTGGATACGAGTGTGGAAAATATTAGCAGGTACTGTTTAGGCCATGTTTTGGCATAATTCTAACTAGCCGGAAGGTGCTTCCATAAGAGCGTTGTATCAGTAGCGGCATGAATGTAAGAGTTGTCTCACGTGGAATCCTGACTAATGAACATTGGTCCCTACTACTTAGCCGCGTGAGTTTAAGTTCGATGAACTTTCGTTTTCTATTTTCTTTTTTTTTTACTTTATGATGCATTGTTCGGATGTCCGGTATATTATGGCAGTGCCGTGTGTTGACACTTAGTTGATTTATGTAGGATTTACACTACGAATGCGGTTTCGATTCGTCATCTGTTAAAATATCTTATATTCATTGTTCCATTTTCGTAATTCACATTATTTATGTGAGACGTTGCTCTACCGATCACCTGTAGTTTGGTTTAATAGGACAAGTGTAGGTAGACAGATTTGTAATTATAGTCGTAGTTATAGAAAATTGGAAAGATTTCCTGTTGTTTGTTTCATATTGTCGATTTGTATTTTGACGAATTTAACGACGTGATTGTTTCATAACCTGGAAGTTGGTTTAGTAAGAACATTTTCCAGTGATTTATCACTTTTCTTTAACTTCAGGCTTTGGCATTTCTTGTAAATGCATAATGAATTGCTTATGTATAGACAAGAAAAGGTTCCACCTTATCTATACAATTTTATTATTGTAAGAATTAACTTACAGGACCGGTTTCGACTTTAAACAGTCATCATCAGCTGTACATAAATACCTTTGTGTCAAACATTAGTTAGTATGCCTTTGTAAATGGAGAATTCATGGGGAAGCATCACGTCTTAGTGTTCAAATTGGGCATATTGAGTATAAAATGATTGTGTAAACAATCCAGGTACTTAGGTGTAGAGGTTTTTTTAGGACTAGAATATGTTTTGGAACCTAACTTGAGCTTAAATCTAAATTACAAATATATTGAACACGTCAAAATACATATTACAACTTAAAATCACACATTAAAATACACAGTACATGTTAAAATCCTTTAAATTAATGGCTATCAAACATTTTATAGAAATGAATGTATGCGTCTTGCGTGTGTCTATATTCTCGTTTTGAGTCCAATGTTGTAAAATAAATTAATGCTTGGGTTCATAGGCAATGCTGTAGTTCTCTTAGGAAGTTTAAAATGTCTCCACTTGTATGTGTGGTAAAATCCTCTATTGTTAAGAAATCCAGTATATAGACGGAGGTAAGTATGTGCAGCTGTGAGTGGAATATTATCTTTAAGTATTGGAGTAAGTTGTGGACTTGGTTGTACGTGAGTATTTCTTGACGCAAAGTGGTGGCTACTTCCTCGTCTATAACTGTATGTTGATATATATTATTATTGCTGTCGTGGTTGGGTTGCGTTGGATTTGGCTGCTTGGCATGTACTGTACACTTACGATGTAACGAAAGATCCGATCGGATCAAGTGCTGTTGGTTTCTTCTGAACATCTGTTTGGGGTGATGCATGTTTCAGCTTCAGGATTTCTTTGCAACTTAAGTGTGTCACGAGATGACAATACATAGTGGAATTTTATTTTTGATTGTGCCAATTGCTGTTAACTTGTAATGAACACCAAACTTTCAAGAAAAATTTCGCAACAACCTATCCAAAGGAACTGATAGTCGATTTTGTTCGATTAAGGGTCTATTCGGGGATGTCCCAATGTCCGATAGGATAGTCGATTGGTGGGGCGCTCAGCTGTGAGTTTGCATCCGGGAGATAGTGGGTTCGAGCCCTATCGTCGGCAGCCCTCAAGATGGTTTTCCGTGGTTTCCCATTTTCACACCGGCAAATGCTGGGGCTGTTCCTTAATTAAGGCCACGGCCGATTCCTTCCTACTCCTACGCCTTTCCTATCCCATCGTCGCCATAAAACCTACCTGTGCCCGTGAGACGTAAAGCAAATTGTAAAAAAAAGAAAAAAAAAAGGAGATAGTGTTCAACAGGTAATGATTGTGGAAAAGTAATGTCTCCGCCAGATTACAGAAGCAACACATATGCAATAGGAACTCAAGTCTCTTTCTCACTCGCTAACCATAAATTCAGCAGTCCAAAAGCGAAGTATATACTGAAAAGGAAATCAGATTACCGACTGAGACGTATAGAACGCAAGCTAAGAAATAAAATCCTCGAAGAAAGCTGAGAGTTCAACATTTGATAAAAAAATGCAATAAAGATGGTGGAAATGGAGAAAGGAAAGCATTGAACAAATAGTTTATGGAAATAAGTTTTTTAAGAAATGGAGAAATAATTTTAAAACATTTCTGTCCTTTGGTGAAGAAAATCACCATTAGGCTATAGATTCAATATATCACTTCATGCCTTAGACTTCCAAATCAAAAGACTTATGTTGGCTGTTCAAACGGAGAAACTGGAATATCGCTCCTTTACGAAGCCATGAATGTGACATGCGCGGGAGGAAAATTTTAGGATTCCTCATCATTGGGGAAATGGCTATCAAGACCAGAGTACACTACGACCGTACCTTGACCAATTTATAGGATGCTCCACGGATAAACTTGACGACATGATAGTAAACAGGCTACTTTGATCTTTGTTTCAAGGGCTCTCGAAATCTATTTGGATTACCGTGGATTTTTATTTCACTCGCCATTAAACGGGTACAAAAATGCACAAATTAATATTGAAGGTGTTGTCGGAAGGTGGACAAGACAGGTTTTTAAAATTTTTGTGCTTGGTAACTGACAACACAATGTATACTATAGGCTTACGGCCACTAATGGCCGGCCACTGATGTGATTCCTTAGGACGCAAGATTGTGGAACATTACGTTACCCCTGAAGAAAATTCCTTTACTTACTGCAAAATACTTCAAATTTTACCCGTCATTATGCATGCAATTTAATTTTTTTAAATCTCTTCATGAATATTAGCACATATGTGGCCGTTGCATTTTTAGGGTTATAATTCCTGCTGCATTTACTACCATTCAAATATTTCTCAAGAAAATAAAGAGGAAAAATTGTCCCTGTAGAGGAACTTAACTTTTTGTTGTTCCAAAATTCATTGAGGCATTTAAATGCGATGAGTGTTGTCAGAGAGCACGGGCTGAAAATGTTATGACCAAACGCTTGATACCAATTCTCGACAATGAAGTTCATGAATATACAAATGCTCATGACTTGAAAAAAATAATAATAATTGCGAGGCAAAGTGTTTAAATAGAATTGTTTTAAAAATTTGAATCATGCAAGCAATGATCAGTGTGAGTCATTTTAATTTATTACTTCCGGTACCGGTACCAGACTGACTATTTATTGTATTTAACTTTGCCTAAAATAATTCCATATCCTACTTAAACATGCTTTAAATAGCATAAGATAACTCTACATCCTTTATAGAAGATCTCGACTTGTTTGTTTTTAGTTTTATTTACGTCCTTGAAAACCAACATGTTCTGTCAAATTCACGCGAGGTGTATAGCACAATTTTGAGACCTCTAGCGGACATTCATGAAATTACTTGCGACCCGCAACTCTATCGCTCCACTTCCTGGCCTTGTATATCCCATAGGCGACGGAGTTATGTAGACACTCCAGGCGGATATTGATGCTAACGGTAGGTGTCAGCACTGCCGATCGTCTTAAGGCTTATCGGGCAACTGAACGTCGCAACTGGAGACTCTTGTGGGGCTCTGCAATTCTACCATCCTAGTGGTGAAAACATTTCAAACCCATAATGACTGGATACTAATTCAGTAAAGAAAATCATGCAGTATGTATTCGACGTCAAAACTTGCACTATATACACGAGTGTTCTTGTTGTCCTTATCATTATAAGACCTCCAGTTTCACGTGAAACTCGAACTATTTCATTTCAAAATCCTTCGCTCATTCTATAATCTGCCCTATGATTTCAGTGCAGGGTAGAAGTGTGACAAACAGTTATTTTTCTGTAACTGCGAAAATAAAGTAACAGTTAGAATAACGTCCAACGTTACTCTAGGGATGGCAAAAAAAAATTAAATACCGATATATAGATATTGCGATATATTGAAAACTTATTTTCGATAATTGATATTTATTGCACATATCGGTATATTCAAACGATATCGTTAATGATAACCCAAGAGTCCAAGACCAACAACAAGATCATCAGACCTCAATGCATATATATCAATATTGGTATTCTGCCTGTGCACGCGACTAGTTGGTTGAGTTTATCTTGCTACTGGAATTCGCGGTTTAATTATCCATGGAATATATCCACCAACGGCTGCTAATTTCAGATGAGCACCAGCCTGCACGGTTGCTAGTGTTATACTTCCGAAACACAAATTTTCATTGACCCTCAGCCACAAGATATACTTACGTCAATAGGCGCCAGCAGTCGAGGCATAGACCCTGAATAATTAACTTTTTGAAAGAACTAAGTACACCTCTGAAAGAGAGTGAAAAAATAGTGTCAGTAATGCTTGATGAAGTCCATATAAACCTCGTAAATTAGTAGGAATGGCCGAAAATAGTTAAGAATATGATGCAGAATCTACCGTGCAAGTATTTATGGCTTTATCATTGTATTCGGTTTTAATGTTTTGTACTTTACTGCTGATACCATTTCACACAAAATATTTTGGTCATTGTATTTGATTCCCTTAATTATCTTGTTTTTCTTGGAACTGTCGTGGTCCCCGTTTTATAGAACTTCATTATAATTTCAAATCCTTGTATTATGAAAAAAAATTGATATCGAGATATATCGATATTTTGTTTTGATGGTAGGATAATATCGGCATGTGCGATATCGAAGGAAATATCGATATTTTAGTACGGTATATCGGAACGTCCCTAGATGTTATCGTTACCTACGAGATAAGTAAAGGCCTCTGCATGCACGGTCTCTTCAAGCACTAAATTGAGAGAGTAGCAGCAGTTCAAATAGCGCCGCTGCATGTCAGGTTTTCCCTCTATTCCTCAGCACGATTCCAATTGGCATTACGAAAATAACTTGCAGATAAAAGGACATTACAAATATAAAACATTGAGTTTTGAATAGGAAAGTGATATTTCTATGACGTTTAATGAAGAAAAATAAATGTATCACCCAGTAATTCAAGATGAGGTCATACGAATCAGGTAGTATCATCGCAACCGGAAAGTTCACGTCCTAATAAAAATGAAAATACTCCATAGCATTTTTTAAAACACTGCAGTATTCACATAGCGTACGTCGATGAATGCAGAGTGAGTCTTGGTCCGCAAATGGCCACGGCTGGCCCGTGGCCCCACAGCTTTGCACTCCGACCGGCCAACCGAACAGAGGAGGGGTGGCTACGGCTCTACCGTGGCTCTTCGCCTCTGTATTCGGAAGACGGGACAGGGCTGGACCTCATGGCTCGTCCCCACTGTCGACTGTCCTGAGAATGGTTCTCCGTGGTTTTCATTCTTCTGCACTAAGGCGAATGTCGGAACAATTCCTAGTATAGGCCACGGCCACTAACCCCCTCACCTTCTCCGAGCATCTCCTTCAACGTGACAAATCTCCCGGCCTGAGAGACGGCGTCACCGTCTAAGAGGCCCGTCTCCTCCTTCAGGTGAGGAATGAGAATATTTTAGTAGTAGTACATAGCCTAGTCTTGCCAAGCAAATATGATGGATACCCTGAAAAAAGTGTTGGCATTGATTGCGGCTAGTTTTAGAAGAAATGCTAAAGCATCTGCTTTCAAAATGTTCACTACATACTACAGACTGCGGGGAAGGTTGCCGCATGCTATTCTTCTCGTCAGCCCGACATAATATAATTTTGACCCATTTTTCTCGTAGTTCTACATTTGCTCGTGGAAAGAAATGCCACTACCTTTCTGAAGTTTACTTTGTCAGAGTGGTACACAGCAATAAACCATTATTTATCACGCGCATTAAACATCCTGTGAATATAATTTTTACCAAAAAAACTCACTCGGCTCTTGCATATTTATCAATATGCACAAAACATTTTCTTAATGTAAATCCTCAGCTTGTTTAGTCATTTGACCGGGTCAGGAATGGAACGAATAAGGCCTAATCTAGCGGCGAGGATGGGAACTGTGTCGGCTGCCGAAGCCTGTCGCACTTCTTGGGGCAATGATTAAGGGCTGACAGATGAAATGAAATGATAGTGGAGAGTGTTGCTGGAATGAAAGATGACAGGGAAAACTGGAGTACCTGGAGAATAACCTGTCCTGCCTCCGCTTTGTCCAGCACAAATCTCACATGGAGTGACCGGGATTTGAACCACAAAACCCAGCGGTGAGAGCCCGGCGCGCTGCCACCTGAGTCACGGAGGCTTCGATTTTCTTAATGTTACGTTTAAATATAAACCATATACTCACCCCAAGCTGAATACACAAATCAACGCCTCTTATAATCAATTTTAAGGCTTATCTCACCTAAAAACTCACTGATTTACCTTTTTGCTTCACAGTTTCCTTGTACGGCTGTGTTGTTAAACAATGGAGGGCTAACACGAAGTCTAGCGGCGACTCTGGAACTAGAACGTATTTCGCGCTGTGTAAACTGCCATGCGGAGGCCTTATTACTAATCACGTAGGCAACGGTGTTACATATTCCACCGTTTGTATTCCAGCCTATCAGAGGCTCATAGCAAGGTATTGATTAAATTGGATATTTCCAGGTTGCAATTCCACTTTCACTAGCACCATCTCTTGAAGAATTATCGGCGTTCTCTAGTGCGGATGTATTTATGAAAATAATAATTCAAAGAAAAACGATACATTTACGGAAAAACCGATATATTATTCGGTAAATTGAATCAAAATTTCGGTATCGATATACCGATAAATCGAAAGGAAAATACCGGTATTTCGTAAAAACCGATATATCGTTGCCATCCCTATACTTACCTTTTATTGGTCACGGTTTCAAGCTTGTCTCTTTACACCTGTGTTGCGAAGTACCATTCATTCACTAGCACATGCGCCCGCGCAACACTACATTGTTGAAAGTCTGTGCAGAAAAACACGCATTCCTATTTGCTATAAAGTTAACGAGAGGCAAACAACGGATGAAATGAGAAGACAACATTGCTGAAATCTAGAGGAGTGAGTTTGACAATGCCCCGATCAAGGATAGAAGACAAGAAAACATGACGATCTGTCTGCCAAACCTCGACACAAACCGGTACAAGAGGATCGATTAAGTAAAATGAACTATTGTTATCCATAAAATGTATAATATAAATATGGAATGTTGGCATACTAATTTATATATGGTACAAGAAAAAAATATACGGGTGAAACTCATAATAATATTATAATGTAGATATTCCTTCGTGATGTCTGACTCAACAATTACCCCTGAGCGATTGAATATTTCATAACAGTTTACACTTTAGTTACCACATGACAGCGGCAACTGAAACAAATACTCTATACAGTATATTATACACTATAGTACATTTGACTTGAAGCAATCTCCTAGGGAAGCGCTCTCACTTGGAAGACATGCGTACTATCTGAACTCTGAAGGTCACGTTCTGTGTCTGTAAGCTGCTACTAGTGACAGTTCGCACTTCCCAGTTAATGTTTTCACTAGTACGTTATTCTGTTGTCATTACTCGGTAACCAGTTATTTTTTGTCCACGTTACATTTGTAACAGTGACAGGCATGTAACTGTAACAAAGTTACTGCTACGTTATTTTTCAGCTATCTCTAGAGCAGGGGCGTAGAGAATTTAACGAAGCCGCCGACTAGTTTGAAATAGAGGATTGCGGAGGGACTTGCAAAGTCATCTCCGTACAGGTCATGAAGGCCCTTGGAAGGGTGGAAGATAAAGGCCTCCACTATCCGTAACCTCGGCACTTGATGGAGTAGAGTAGTTAGCTCTCGGCCCGTGCGCTTTTACCCCCAGGAATTACTCTGGTACTCATTTTTTCTGTAGGCTGAGTGAACCTCAGTGCCATGTGCACCTCAGGAAGTGGAAATCCCGTTTCTTATAATTTTGTGACTTCCTGAAGGGGAATCGAACCCATGTCTTTCCAGGTGAACAGAGCACGCCTTTACCACCTCGGCCAGGCAGTCCTTTGCGGAGGGACTTAGTTTATTCAAAAAGGTTTGCTAATAATAATAATAATTTCGTGTGGCTATTTCTAGCCGAGTGCAGCCCTTGTAAGGCAGACCCTCCGATGAGGGTGGGCGGCATCTGCCATATGTAGGTAACTGCGTGTTATTGTGGTGGAGGATAGTGTTATGTGTGGTGTGTGAGTTGCAGGAATGTTGGGGACAGCACAAACACCCAGTCCCCGGGCCATTGGAGTTAACCAATGAAGATTAAAATCCCCGACCCGGCCGGGAATCGAACCCGGGACCCTCTGAACTGAAGGCCAGTACGCTGACCTTTCAGCCAACGAGTCGGACAAAAGGTTTGCTGACTCAGTGACTCACAAGCGGCGCTGAACTCCATAAAAGATAAATACAACTTACACAATTTGGCAGTACATGTAAGAGAGAATATATCAAAGTACAATAAACATGTATGTTTCTGTTGGATGCGAGGTCATTCCGCCATAAAAGGGAACGAAAGAGCTGACCAACTGGCCAAAGAAGCTTGTAATTCTAACTTGTCAGAGAGTTATACTAAGTGCCCAATTTCTTTTGTCAAAAGAACCGTAAAGGATGAAATGCTCTCTCGTTGGAATGAACTGTGGTTAGCAAGTAAAAATGGCTCAGTAACCAAAGACTTGTTTTTTTCCAAATGTATATAGTAGGCTGGGATGTAAATATATAGTGTGCAACTTTCATTTAACTCAAGTGCTATCAGGTCCTGGTAAATTCAATGCTTAATTCGAGCGATTCAACATTCCAACACAAAATGGCTCACTGTGCTTCTGCACTGAAGACATTCAAACTGTAGAACACATTCTGTTCAACTGTCCTGTTTTTGAGAGATCACGTTTTGAACTTAAGATGCATTTGTTAACTTGCAGTTGCTATTTCGAAAAACCACTAAATTTCATATTTTATAAAAAATATTGCAATTTTCAATTTTCAGAATTTATTGACTATGTATTTAAACATGTATAATGTGATATTGTCTGCTTATTAGCTGTTTGGCATATGTATTGTATATATTATGATCTGGTATTTTAAATATTAGTACTCTAGTGTTAAGGATTGTATATATCATACTTGTTTCTTTCCATTTCTGTTCATGTCTATTTTTTCTGTTTATGTATTGAATTTTATCCGATAAATTGTATATTTTGTATAAACTACAACCCTAACATACCTTATGGTAAAATAGGTTTCACAGCACTTTTGAGATTAAATAAATAAACGTTGAAAAGTTAAATCTCTTATGAATGTATAATAATTATAGGCCCTAGTACGTATACCGGGTGTGGGGGACGTGATTAGATCAGTGACTTAGCTGCTGGCTTTCCAACCCGGAAGGCTGAGGTTCGAATCCTGGTCAATCCTGGGTAGAGAGTTTCCTTTTAAGAATCACGCCGCGTCAGGGAGGGCATCCGGTATTAAAACCCCGCCCAGAACCAAAATGAGCCTTAGAGACCCCAGAAATAAGTGGGGAAAGATGAAGAAATTTAAGTTATACTATGTATACAGGTTGTAACGAAAAAGTGGGCACAACTTCAGGTATACATTCTTCATGTAGAGAGAAAGAAATAGGAAGCTATGTACTTAGGTTGTAGCCGCATGCTACCTTCTTCAATTATAGCATTTCGTGATATGCTGTATCCCGCTCAGGAGCAGTTTCAGGATCTGTAATTAACCGTTCAGTACCTCGAGTCCGTCTCTCTTCGTTATTTTTCATTGTTATATACTGTGAAGGCATTTTAAACGTGTGACCTGCACCGTAGTTCATAATAAACTGACGTCTGAAACAAACTGATTTAACAAGGTAATTTTCAATCGTTTTGCAATTTAAAACTTTTGATAGAATTCATCAACAGAAATTGTCGATATTTGCCAATTTCAATGACATTTCATAACATCAATATGTAGATATCTTAATTTCAAGCCCAACTGAAATTTAACATTTGGATGTTCTTCTTTCTAAAGACACATCGTTCATTTTGATATCTTAGAATTAAAAAAAAAAAAAAAAGATTGACTGTATACGATTGCCAAAAAATGTCTTACGTGATATTGTACCAAAGATTTAAACCTTCGCACCCGTAAGTCGGATATGTTCTGACATCACGATCCCCTCTTGCGACCCCCTCGTGTGTGCTTCTACAATTGTAGGGGGCTAACCTTGGTTACCCTCTTCAATTGAAGATCCTCTTCGCGGTGAGGGGGACTAGTAGCTCCTTTCTTGCGATGCCGAATGGAGCCCTATTGGGTAACCATTCGGCATACAAGGAGGAGGAAGCTAAAGCACCGCCCAACCCTAAGGTGTAACGCGACCCGTGCCGATGGGGTGCATGGCACATGGGAGATGTGTCTTGAACGGAGCCTTCGAGATACTTGGCGACCTCTCGAAGTAAGTAGCCTTACCCAGGTATGCGGGGCTCTGCCTGGGCGGACATATATTTCCCTAGCTACTCGTGGGACCTACATGAGTTCCGTAGCCACCCATAAACCGGAGAGCTCTTCTGGGGCCTCCGAGAGAAATACCAGCACAACAACAACCGAAGGGGACTCTTCGGAGATACCCTCGGACAGTACGACTTCAACAGTTAGAGGGCTCACTCAAGAGGTGGGCAATCTGCAGGTGAAGAAGAAGAAGAAACAGCGCTCTGGCGCTGAAAAGAGGAGGTACAAGAAGGCCTTAAAGGCCCGGGAGCAGGCCAAAGAAGGCCTAACTCCTGGGGCTGAGGGGACTTCTACTACCACAACAGCGACAACAGTGGAGGGATCCAATGGGCACAAGAGGCGGGACCCTGAAAAGGGCTCTGCTTCTAGGGCACAGAGGACCCCACCCACTAAGATGCCAGCGGGGAAACGACTTCTGTCGGGGGCAACCCCAGAAGAAGATCGGCAGACCCGCAAGAGACCCAAAGTGGAGTACGCCAGGATAGCTAAAGCTGGGATCAGGATGGCCATAGTACCTGTGGGATATCCTGACCAGCAGCTATCCGAGAAGCAGGTGGAAGCTGTGGAAGAGGCTATCACCAATCTGATAGACGAGCTTCCGGAGCAGGGGCCCATTAAGCCTCAGTTCCTGGACTGCTATCTGTCAAGGGGTGCGGCCGTCATCATAGCGGAGAACAATGAAACTGTAGCATGGCTTTCTAGCCTTGTTACAGATATACAACCGTGGGAAGGAGCCAGGCTCACAATTGTGGGCATGGACAAACTCCTTTCCTACAAGAGAGTCATGGTCTGGATACCAGGACAACCAAAGGACAATAACGTCCTTTTGGGAAGAATGGCACGCCAGAACCATGGCTTAAATCCCGCCAGCTGGAGGGTCTACGACCGCAAGGAGGAGAAGAGAGGCGTCCGCCTTGTGGTCAGCATGGACTCCAGGGATGTGGAGAAAGTGGTGGGGAAGAAGATCTTCTGCGGGGTGCATGTGGCTACCTTCACATTAGTGGAGGGCAAGCGTGACAAGCAGAGGACCAACCCCACCACAGATAAAACCGAGACCAGCAGGGGCGAAGAGCTGGAGCCCGGACAGGAACCGGGGCCAGCCAAACCCCAGGATCCATCGCGGGAGACGGAGCTGCAAGTTCCGGAGACCGCATAAGGTAAAGTATTCTATGAAAGTAAAGAATGATTACTTTCATACAAGCAAATATACAACATTGTATAGCGGCCTCTAGGGTACTTAATAGAAGTATCCAGAAAGGTGGGTTTTCGGTCGCCCTGATACAAGAACCCTGGCTTAGACAGGGACATATCATGGGACTAAATTGTGCAGGTTTCACTCTATTCAGTGGAATAGCAGAGGAGAAGCCTAGAGCATGTATACTAGTTAAGGATCATAACGCTTGGGCTATACCGGGTTTCATTACTAGAGACCTAGTAGCAGTCCTAATGAGATATGAAGAGGGCGGACAGCCAAGAGACTTGGTTGTCTGTTCTGCATATTTCCCAGGAGACTCTGAATCTCCACCCCCGCCGGAGGAGTTCAAGAGACTGGTGATATACTGTAGGAAACAAGGATTAAACCTCGTAGTAGGATGTGATGCCAATGCTCATCATAGCATTTGGGGAAGTAAAAATACAAACCGAAGGGGAGAGCACCTCATAGAATTTCTATGTACAACTGATCTTGAGATCATGAATATTGGTGATACCCCTACCTTCATTAATAATAGGAGCGAAGGGATCATAGATCTTACCCTGGGTTCCATGGGAATCATGCAGGAATTTAAAGACTGGAAGGTCTCTCTGGAGCCTTCCTTGTCAGATCATAGACACATTGTGTTTTATATAGAGGGCTCCATCGAGATCCCGTCTTACAGAAACCCTAGACGAACCGATTGGATATCTTTTAGGGAGGACGTGAGGAGGGGACTGGAGGGAGGACCCTCAAATATAATTAAAAACAAAGAGGAGCTGGAGCTCAGTGTGAGTTTCCTCACACGGACACTGGTTACCTCTTATGAATTAAACTGCCCTATTGTTAAGGCAAAAAGAGTAACAGGAAGCTTCAAGTGGAATAGTTATCTTGAACACCTGAGGAGAAATACACGAAGGCTCTGGAATAAATACAGGGAACTTCAGGATCAAGAAAGCCTAGATTCTTACAAAGAATCTCAAAGAAGGTACAAGTCAGAAGTCAAGAAGGCTTCTAGGAAATCTTGGAGACAATTTTGTGACTCCATTGAAAGTCAACATGAAGCGGCAAGGCTTCATAAAATTTTAACCTTGGATAGAAGGGCAAGGCTGGGCTCATTGGAGACTCCTTCTGGTGGATACACATCCACAGAGGGGGAGACCCTGAGCTTACTGCTTGATGCCCACTTTCCAGGTTCGGTAATCACGAATAGTGAGGTAGAATCGAGCGGATCCTTCAGACCCGATAAAAGTGGCTGGAGGGAAGCCGCAGAGATTGTTACCCCAAGAAGGGTTAAGTGGGCATTAGAATCCTTTGCCCCTTACAAAAGCCCAGGTGTGGATGGGATCTTCCCGGCGCTTCTTCAGGAGGCGGGGGGGGGTCCTTATACCATACCTGGTCAGAATCTTTAGAGCCTGTCTCACTATGGGGTACGTGTACTCCTTGTGGCGTCAGGCGAAGGTGGTATTTATACCTAAACCCGGAAGGTCTTCATATACTAGACCTAAGGATTATAGACCCATTAGTCTAACGTCTTTTCTACTTAAGACCTTGG
Source organism: Anabrus simplex (assembly GCF_040414725.1). Taxonomy (NCBI): domain Eukaryota; kingdom Metazoa; phylum Arthropoda; class Insecta; order Orthoptera; family Tettigoniidae; genus Anabrus; species Anabrus simplex. The sequence continues at coordinate 132,829,031 of NC_090273.1, forward strand.
AAAGACTGGTGGATAGACATATCAGGGAGAAAGTATTAAGAGACTTTCCCCTGCATTCTCATCAACATGCATATCAACCAGGGAAGTCGGTTGAGACGGCACTACACCAGCTGGTTTCTAGGCTGGAGAGTGCCTTGGATCAGCAACAACTTGCTATGGTTGTATTCCTAGATATAGAAGGGGCCTTTAACTATACATCTTTGGGCTCCATAGAACGTAGTCTAGAGAGAAGAGGAGTGAGCAGTATGCTCATAAAATGGATTATGGCCTCACTGCAGGGCCGTCAAGTTCTGTTTACTCTCAACGCTGTAATGTTGAGAGCTAATATAGACAGGGGGTGTCCACAGGGAGGAGTATTATCACCAACATTATGGTGTCTGGTAGTGGATGAACTACTTACCAGGTTAAATGTTGGAGGAATATACGCCCAAGGCTATGCAGACGACATAAGCCTGATGGCGGTAGGAAATTTCCCCAGTACGGTTTCCGAACTCGTACAGAGCTCTCTACGTAGGGTGGAAAGATGGTGTCACGAGACAGACTTGTCGGTTAATCCCGATAAGACGGAGCTCGTGGTATTTACCAGGAGGAGGAGGCTAGACGGACTGTCAGAGCCTTTCCTATTCGGAAAAAAATTAGTTAAGACAACCTCGGTTAAGTACCTAGGGGTAATCCTTGAGGCAAGACTGAGTTGGAAGAAACATATAGATCATAAGGTGGATAAGGCTCGCAAGATTATGTGGGCCTGTCGCAGGGCCGTCGGGAAGACTTGGGGCCTAAGACCTAGGGTGGTCCAGTGGCTCTATATCTCCATTGTACGGCCCACGATCACCTATGCATCTATAGTCTGGTGGCCAGGCTCAGAGAGTAAAACTGTGAGCACCAAGTTAAACAGTGTCCAAAGACTTGCGTGTCTAGGAATAACAGGGGCACTGGATACTACACCATTATGTGCAATGGAGGCCATCCTAGGTTTTCCCCCCTTACATTTATATGTTAAGGTAATAGCGGGAATGAGTGCCTATCGCCTTTGGTCACTCGGAGGATGGTCCTTCAAAAACCCGAATAGAGGTCATGCCTCTATTCTTACAAGGCTTCACCAGACTTGCCCTATGACAATGATGATCGGGGATCTGATGAAGCCTAGCTTTAATTTGAATTATAAATTCACAGTGGTGATACCCACAAGGGAGGAGTGGGCCGCGGACGCTGGGGCCCATCTTAAGTCTGGGGGCTGTACATGGTACACAGATGGCTCGCGGACGGAGGCGGGCACAGGCGCCGGGGTCTGGGGGCCTAAGACAAGGCTCTCCCTTCCTATGGGTAAATATGCTACTGTTTCCCAGGCTGAAGTATACGCAATACTAGCCTGTGCTTTAAATATATGGAAAATGCCTGGACACAGAAGACACATCACTATATGTAGTGATAGCCAGGCAGCGTTAAAAGCACTATGTGCAGTTAAAACAACATCAAAACTGGTTTGGGAATGCCAAAGGATGTTAGATCAGCTGTGTGAGCTTAGCTCAGTTACCTTATTATGGGTTCCTGGGCACACAGGAATCAGTGGAAATGAAGAAGCTGACAAACTAGCGAAACAGGGCTCAATGGGTTCCTTCACAGGACCAGAGCCCTTCCTGGGAGTGTCACTCCGAAGTGTGAGACTGGCAATATCCCAATGGATAAACCAGTCTCACCTAGATATTTGGAAGAGGTTAACCATAGCAAGACAGGCACGTGAACTTATCAAAGGGCCTAGTCAAAGCTATAAAAAGGTCCTAATGAATTTGAATAGGACCAGAATGAGAATGGTAGTTGGACTGTTAACAGGCCACAATACCTTACAGAGACACCTACACATCATGAAAATCACCCAGGATCCGATGTGTAGAAGATGCGGTAAGGAGGAGGAGACCTCCGCGCATGTGTTATGTCAGTGCGAGGCTTTTGCAGGCACTAGACATCGATACCTGGGCTCACATTTTGTGAGCCTGGAGGACATCAGGAACGCCAAAATCCGGACACTGGTATCCTTTATAGGAGCACTAGGTCTGGACTAGGCAAACCCGTTCAAGGGGCACAAAGGGTCTTCATAGACCTACGTGTGGAGCTCTGCGAAAACAGGGCTCACCCATTTCTTATCTATCTATCTATCTATCCCCTCTTGCGAGGTGGTGGTGGTGGTCGTGGGGGGTTGGTAATCATACTTTCCTTTTTTTTTTTTTTTTTTTTTTTTTTACATTTGGCCTTACGTCTCACCGACACAGTTAGATCATATGGCGACGAAGGGATAGGAAAGCCGAAAGAGTGAGAAGGAAGAATCCGTGCCTTAATTAAGATGCATCCCCAGCATTTGCCTGGTGTAAAAATGGGAAACCACCGGGCGAGTTGGCCGTGCGGTTAGGGCCGCGCAGCTGTGTATTTGCATCCGGGACATAGTGGGTTAGAACCCCACTGTCGGCAGTGCTGAAGATGGTTTTCCGTGGTTTTCCATTTTCACACCGGGCAAATGCTGGGGCTGTACCTTAATTAAGGCCACGGCCGCTTCCTTCCCACTCCTAGGCCTTTCCTATCCCATCGTTGCCATAAGACCTACCTGTGTCGGTGCGACGTAAAGCAAATAAAATGGGAAACCGTGGAAATCCATCTTTAGGTCTGCCGACAGTGGGGTTCGAACCCACTACCTCCCGGATGCAAGCTCGCAGCGCCCATAACCGTACGGCCAACACGCCCGGTGATTATTCTTTTAAGAGGATGTACAACTAAACAACCATATAGAAAACATGAAAGGGATCCGACGCTTTGAAAAATGAAAGTATCGACCAAAAAAAACCAGGGCCACTAAGAGCGTGAAATTGAAACACTCCCTAGAACTCGAATGCTCTTAATACCGCCATGGCTGGAAAAGAACAAGAGATGATCAAGGGAGATCGCATAGTATAAATGAAAGTGAGGAGCCTGACACCAGTAAGTGGGAGCAGTGCCAGACGTCCGCTAAGAACCCCATGTTCGCCCACCCACTCTTCCATTTCATTTTTCGAAGTGTTGAACCTCTTCCACTTTTCTTCTGATTAGTGTTAATAGAAGATGAGTGCACAGATGTACTTCCTCTTAACCCAGTGATCACCAACACCTGTACGCATCTCCCAATAAAACAGTAAATGCATAGCCTACCTCAGATTGGTCACTGTGCCACCTTCTACACAGCTTAAGGCTCTTCTTAAGAATAGTTTCAGAGTGTGTTGAGCAACAAACGTGAAAGTATCTCTGCTGGACTCCCTTCTGGATATTGAATCACTCTCGAGCCGGACAGCTGCAGTCTGTTCTCGATAACTTTCGGCGATAATTCTGACACGTCTCTCATTAATTTTCCTATTCTAATTCATAAGTAACTATTCATGCAGGGGCATAAAGCATGCGCTACGGACCCAGCTGGCAAAATAAAAATTCGGTCCTCCTCAAATGAAATTTTTTTTTTTTTTTGCTAGTTGATTTACGTCGCACCGACACAAATAGGTCTTATGGCGACGATGGGACAGGAAAGGGCTAGGAGTGGGACGGAAGCGGCCGTGGCCTTAATTAAGGTCAGCCCCAGCATTTGCCTGGTGTGAAAATGGGAAACCATGGAAAACCATTTTCAGGGCTGCCGACAGTGGGATTCGAACCTACTATCTCCCGAATACTGGATACTGGCCGCACTTAAGCGACTGCAGCTATCGAGCTCGGTCAAATGAAATGTAAAACTTGCCAAATAACTAATAAAATTTTAATTTACATCTGGTAGATAATATGCAGCATATTGTTAAATCATATAAACTATTGTAAGATGATCACAAAATAATTTTAATATGTCATTTTTGGTTGCCTACTTAATTTAACGACTAAGCTGCGGAATCATACACCACTTAGATGTTCGTACTTAACCTTCTTTTTACTTGACAGTAACTATGAGACTATACTGTGTAACCAATACCAAAGTCTTGGCTACAATAATTTATTTGATTACAACACAGAAACATATACGAACAAAATTAAATCATAAACTGTTCAAATAAAGTTTTAAAAATGTCAAACAGCACAACTGATAAACCTTCGCACAAAGAGAGTTCCAAACTGAACTGAATGTTACCGTTGCCTACGAGATATACGAGGCCGGCACATAGCTGCTAATTTGCCGCTGAAAAGACGGCACGGCCGTGTTTACAGTTTGGCCGCTAGATCTCAGGTTTCTGTTCTGTTCTTGGCGGATTTCAATATAGGGATGCGTAGAGTAATTATGATGCTGTGTTGATTTTGTGCAATTTATCGTGGGTTGGTGAGTGTCTGTGAAGTTGAGAAGATGGTGTACTGTTATGTACCTCTATGTACTTCAGATACTGCCAAAAAGCAAGAAACTATGATGGAGTGCGGTTTAAGAAAGAAATGAAGGCAAGCTACTTCGAGGCAAGATGATAAAGTAGGATCTCTTCGGCTACTTAACAATTATTCCCAACTGTGTACCTTGCATTTTAAAACATCATATTTCAGTATAAGCACATCAATCAAACGATTTCTTCCCAAAAAATGTCCTTCTCTTTTTAGTGTGTATCCCGTTCACAAACGGAAAGGGGTCAAACACAGGAAGAATCCGACTCCCAGAAAAGACGTACTGCCATCAAAATTTAGTAAAATTTCCGAATCGGATAAGCATTAACATGCCATATCTTCAGCAAATAACTGTTCTACGTCAGCTACAAACGAACAAAGGAGTACAAGTCTCGTTTCTGTGTCACGGAAAGGCTACGGGCAGCTCTGTTAAACAAAAATTGATGAGAAAATCAAGTACCAGATTAACGGAAACAGTCGTTAAATCGACAAGTAGGATATGAGTAATGAAATCAGATTTTCTTACCGGTATCCATCAGAATGATGCCTTCAAGAAATTCCCTGAACCGCAAAGTGTTGAAAGTGTGATAAATTCCTGCAATTCAGATGATTTCACCTTATGTATCGGTAGGTCATAGAGGATAGATAATATTTCTATGATATGATATAAAATGGTCCTTGAGAACATTTGAACATTAATGCTGCTGATATATTTGTTTGAAATTATCACAAAGTTTTCGTTAATTATTTATTTCGTCCTAGCGTGCTCTAAGAAATACGTTGTAGAAAATAACTCATACAATTGCTCTTGCTCTACTTTTATCTCTGTTTTTGGTGCCTTCTCAAATTACTAGTTTTAATGATTTTTTATAGTTGTTCGTATGTAAACGTGTCGCGATAAGCGGGCGAGACAGCTCAGTAAAGAGAACTCTAGTGGTGCTAGTCGGAAGTATCTCGAGGGCGAGTCTAGTGTCTTGTGTTTCTCTTAGGCAACGGTGTTACTACACCAACTTCTTATTGATATTATACATTGTTGTCGCATAAATCTATACAAATAAATAAAATTGAAGTGTCTGTTTGTAATGTCAAAATAATAGCATTTTACTATGTTTATATTAAAGTATATACAGTACTTATAACTAAAAACCTGGGGCCGATGACCTTCGATGTTAGGCCCCTTTAAACAACAAGCATCATCATCATCATATAACTAAAAACCAAATTTTACAATTTTTGTCTGTCTGTCTGTCAGTCTGTTTGTCTGTCTATCTCTCTGTTCCAGCTAATCACCTAAACGGTAAGACCTATTTTGACGGGACTTTCGCTGGCAGACAGGTGATGGTATAAGGAGTAAATTAGACTACTTTTAAATTTGTTGTCTGTCTGTTTGTTCCGGCTAATCTCCGAAACGGTTGGACCGATTTTGACGGAACTTTCACTGGATAATAGTTGATAGTATAAGGAGTAACTTAGGCTACTTTTAAATTTCCAAAACATTTAGAGTGGGGCGACGGGGGGGGGGGGTGGATATATAAAAATAATAGAAAGGATATAGAATTTATCGTCCAGGGACGAGACAAAGCTCATTTTAAGCCCCTTGACGCAAAGATCAAAACTAGGGTCCGAAAACCATGTTTTAAGGCCGTAAAACCAACCTTTATGGAGATATTGTCACCACACTAACCCTGCTCTAGGAATCTGATAAAGAAACGACCAGCCGTAACCATGGCAACGTCAGCTCAAGGATTCGACAGCAGCGAGATTTACCACCCAAAATTGGTACACATATGAATTAGTATCTGGAACTTAGGTACTTTTAAATTTTCAAAACAATTAGAGGGGAGGGCGACGGGGGTGAGATTTAGAAATAATAGGCGAAATATCGAATTTGTTGTACAGAGACGAGCAGGGGATACCGTGGATGAAAATACACAAGTGGTATAAATATCTAATGAAACCAATTTCTGATAACCCGTACGAAGAAAGGGTACTTCTACTAGTGTGTGATAAGGAAGTACAACTAGGCAACCATCCCCTATATCACACTAATCAGAGGGAAAATTCGGAAGGGGTCCGACAATTCGAAAAATGAAGATATCGGCCAAAAGAAGGCAAGGGCCACGAAGGGCGTGAAAATGAAACTCCTTAGCCCTCGCAAACCTAATAGCTTCGGGGTCGGAAAAGAACAAGAGTTGACCAAGAGAGGTCGGATAGGATAGATGAAAGTGAGGAGCCTGGCACAAGTAAGTGGAAGCAATGCCACGACTCAGCTAAAGGACCCATGGTCGCCAACCTACTCTCCAAAGTTTTTTTGCTAGGGGCTTTACGTCGCGCCGACACAGATAGGTCTTATGGTGACGATAGGATAGGAAAGGCCTAGGACCGAGCTCGATAGCTGCAGTCGCTTAAGTGCGGCCAGTATCCAGTATTCGGGAGATAGTAGGTTCGAACCCCACTGTCGGCAGCCCTGAAAATGGTTTTCCGTGGTTTCCCATTTTCACACCAGGCAAATGCTGGGGCTGTACCTTAACTAAGGCCACGGCCGCTTCCTTCTCACTCCTATCCCTTTCCTGTCCCATCGTCGCCATAAGACCTATCTGTGTCGGTGCGACGTAAAGCAAGTAGAAAGGCCTAGGAGTTGGAAGGAAGCGGCCCTGGCCTTAATTAAGGTACAGCCCCAGCATTTGCCTGGTGTGAAAATGGGGAAACCAGGGAAAACCATTTTCAGGGCTGCCGATAGTGGGATTCGAACCTACTATCTCCCGGATGCAAGCTCACAGCCGCGAGCCGATAGTAGGTTCGAATCCCACTATCGGTCTCGAAAGTTCAGAGCCCCTGGGGCCCCTTTTAGTCGCCTCTTACGACAGGCAGGGGATACCGTGGATGAAAATACACAAGTGGTATAAATATCTAATGAAACCAATTTCTGATAACCCGTACGAAGAAAGGGTACTTCTACTAGTGTGTGATAAAAGTTCAACAAAATTTGTGCATAATACAATCTCAGGTGCACTACGCATCAAGAAAGTCTCGTTTTCTAACTAAAATATTATATTTTGGTTTCAATTTTCATTACTGTAATTATTTCAAAATAATTTGGTGCTTTTTTTTTTTTTTTTTTTTTTTTTTTTTTTTTTTTTTTTTTTTGCGAGGAGCGTACCACGGTGTTGCGAGAAACGTCAAGAGCTACAATAACTGTTGCTAGAGGAAACACAAGGTTAATATAGAACAACCAAATGGCAATTCCTCTACGTACAAATTGTAAAACAAACTATTTAGACTGATTCTCAAAACTCCCCAGACCATTTCCGTGCAGAGTGACATTAGAATAGATAAACAACCTGTTACAATAAAGTTCCGTGAATGAATTCAGAACGGTCGATCCGTCAACAGTGGCGACACACAACGCTGCACTTGCGTAGCAGCAGGTTTTGACCACCTGCTCCAAACGTTATTCAGTTGGGCATCGTGTGTGTGCCGTGTAAGACCTATTTGACGCAGTGTGTGTATAGCTTGTTGGTTCTGAACTGCGAACGGGAACATGAACGACCAAAATATCAATGCACAGTTTTGTTTTACGCTTGGCAAGACATCGAAAGAAACGCATACGATGCTGGTACGTGTTTATGAAGATCAAGCACTGTCGTTGAAGTGTGTGTACGAGTGGTTTGCAAGTTTTCGAGGAGGCCGGGAAAGTGTTTCTGACAACCCCCCTAGCGGAAGACCGGCGACCGCCGTCAGTGACGAAAACATTGAGAAGGTGAGGACATTAATCACGAACGATGAGCGATTAACTGTGCGCATGATAGTGAATGAACTGCAGATTAACCGTGAATCCGTGAGACAAATCGTTACCCAGAAGTTAGGGAAGAGGAAAACGTGTTCTCGTCTTGTGCCACATAACTTGACTGACGATCAGAAGCAGGCACGTTTAGAGGCTTCATAGTATTTTGTCGAAACGGCGGATAACATCATTTTTCTTGAATTGTGTCGTCACTGAGAATGAAACCTGGTGTCTAAGTACGACCCTGAAACGAAACGGCAAAGCATGGAATGGCGTTCTCCGGGATCCCCTCGACGGAAAAAGGTTAGACCGAAAAGTCACGCATCAAAACGATGCTCATCATCTTGTTCGATAGTCAAGGAATTTCTACGCGAGGGAACGGCGTTGAATGCTGCACGGTACATAGACATTTTGACCCGTTTCATGAAACGTCTACTCAGGGTACGACCTCAGTACGCACAACAAGGTTAATGGTTTTCTGTCTATAACAACACTCGCCCACACACAGCCAATATCGTCAAATAGTTCATGGCAAAAAAGGGGGTGGTGCAACTTGAACATTCACTATACTTGCCAGATCTCAATCCTCCAGGCTTCATCCTATTCCCACGACTCAAACTCGCTTTGAAAGGAAAGAGATTTGACGGTATTCCTGACATCCAACGAAACGTGACGAGGCTTTTGAACACCATCCCAAAGGAGGCCTTCTTGCAAAGTTTCCAGGACATTTATCGCCGATCTCAGCAGTGCATAGTTATGGGAGGAGACTATTTCGAAGGACAGTAAAGTCACTGTCGTGCAATGTTCATCTATGTTGATATTACAGGACTATTCAGCGAATTTTATTGTCACAGGTTGTAGGCTTTTTTGTGAGAAGTCTTCTGGGTCCCTTAAAGGCAATGCACGCTCTAAAGTTACGCCCTTGTATTCATGTTAGCAACAACGATATGTCTTTCTTAAGTCAGCCACATTTGCTTTTACGGGATCAATTTGACATTATTTCAACTACAATAAGAATTACAAAGGCAAATCAATTTGAAATCAAACAGGTTGTAGTAGTAGTCCGGTGGACTGGAGAGGGGTAAGGAAGTGCACCGTGAATGGTGATGGAGCACCCCTGGCCCTAGGGGAGACGTCGTCTTCTTGATGTGCGAGTAGAGAGAAACGCGTAACTCTCGAGGTAATTACAGGCCAATATCCATGCTTTATTGTTATTAGGCTCCAACCGACCGGTCGACTTTGTTCTTGACAAGTTGTGGAGCTTCTGGAGAATATTACGCTTGTAACTCTTGGAGGAGAATCAAGACATAGAACATGTAGGTCTGAATGTTAAGTTTTGCCGGAGGGGTTCAGGTAATAAACAGCTTTGTCGATTAATAGGTCACATTAACCGGGTTTATACTGCTACTGTCTGGCAGCTTCGAATGAGTTACACGTACAGCTGCTCTGGGTTATTGTCAGTACAAAAGATAACCTCAAATTTACTTGTGGAACAAGTACATAGTAATAAGTTACGACAGTCTGGGCGTCAATTGCAGTACAAATCATTGATTAATTGTGCTAATATTTGAGCTCCATCTTCTGGGCTTTCTTAATGATAATCAAAAGTAACATTTTTTTCTGTGAATGTGCAATGTGCTCATAAATCTGGTTTATGGAGTGTTGGCATTTTAATATTAGTTTTCTACAAATATAATATTAATAATAGTAATAATTCTTATATATATAGTATTTGCTTTACGTTGCACTGACACAGATAGGCCTTATGGCGACGATGCGATAGGAAAGGGCGAGGAGTGAGAAGGGAGCGTCCGTGGCTTCAGTTAAGGTACACCTCCAGCATTTGCCTGGTATGAAACTGGGAAAACACGGAAAACCATCTTTAGGGCTATCGACAGTGGGGCTCGAACCTACTATTTAACAGGTGCAAGCTCACAGCTGCGCGCCCCTAATCACATGGCCAACTCGTCCATTTTTTTATGTTGTTTTACGTCGCACCGACGCAGATAGGTCTTATGGCGACGATGGGACGGGAAAGGGATAGGAGTGGGAAGGAAGCGTCCGTGGCCTAAGGTACAGCCCCAGCATTTGTCAGGTGTGAAAATGGGAACCACGGAAAACCATCTTCAGGGCTGCCGACAGTGGGGTTCGAACCCACTATCTCCCGAATACTGGATACTGGTCGCACTTACGTGACTGCAGCTATCGAGGTCAATAATAATAATAATAATAATAATAATAATAATAATAATAATAATAAATCGATTGAGCTGGGTGAGCGGAACGGCGCGTAGCTCTGAGTTTACATTCGGAAGAGAGTGGGTTCGAGCTACTATCAGAAGAAGTGCGGACTTTTTTTCCGTGGTTTCCGATTTTCACACCGGGTTAATGCTGGGGCTGTACATCAATTAAGGCCACGGTCGTTTCATTCCAAGTGTTAGTCTTTTCTCATCTTTGTGTCACCGAAAACCGTGTATGTGTCAGTGCAACGTTAAAGCATTATTAAAAAACGGTGACAAATTTCTCTTTAGGAAGATCATATTATAATATGTGTCTCAGTCATGGTCATCTATCAATACTTCTCATCACAGCTTGCACGGTTGCTAGGTAACATTGCGTCTCATATTTAGTATCGCTAATTCCAGATGAATCACAGCCATAAGACATATCACCGAGTATGCTTGTTGTTCGGTTAGGGCCACGCACCTGCATTTGGTATGTATTGGTTCGAATCCCACTGTCGGCAGCCCTGAAGATGGTTATCCGTGGTTTTCCGTTTTCACACCAGGCAAATACTGAGTCTTAATTAAGGCCACGGCCGCTTCCTTCCCACTCCTAGCCCTTTCCAGTTCCATCGTCGCAATAAGACCTATCTGTGTCGACGTAAAGTAAATTTAATGAATCTTTATGTCAAAAATAAAGAAAAAATACATTAGCCGATTGCTTTCCATCCAGACGGTTGAGGTTCGAATCCATGTTTTCTCTTGAAAATTACGTGGCGTCAAGAAGAACATACGATCTTACACTCTTGGTCGTAACTCAGAATGAGCCAGGGTGGCTGTTGCAACCCCAGAAGTATTAGGTATTAATTTATTTGTATATGCAAATTTATCAATATTTTATTGTACTGATTGCAAAAGAACTCCGCAGTAAAACCTTTCGTGTACATCAAGAAGTGCACGGTTTGTCTGTGACTGGCAGTACGAGACGAATTGACATAATTGCCTTGTAAGATAATGGCAATAAAGGCTTCATTATCGATCTGACCATTCGATTCGAGCACCATGTAGTCCAGCCTACTGAAGTCCACCTTGAGAAGCAAAATATGTATGTGCCCACCATACCGTTCTATGAAAAAAAAAAAAAAAAAAAAAAAAGAAACAGATGAATAAAATCGAGATTATTGGCCTAATAACTGGGGCTCATGGCATGGAATTCTGAAAAAATCGAGCTGCCTATGAACAACATTGAAATTATAGTTATCGCCAACGTACGTGGATCTGTAAGCATTCTGAGATCTTACTTGTTCGGACCACCGTAATTTAAAAATCGTTCTACTATTATATTTCTGTAAGGAAAATGTCTGTATCCTGATAAGCTATTCTTTGCCAACTGTGGCAAACCATAACATTGTGGAAAGTCGTTGATTCTTTCAATAAATACATACATAGTACTGAACCCTTTGGTCCAAAGGTCATGGGTTCAGTAAAGAGTCTCTCATATAAACGAAGACCGTCCAAGCGGTATTTTTACTTCCGATACGTAAGGTGCAGTATTGGAGGCACGCGCATAGTTCATGACCTCCCAAGCAGTGTGAACATGTTCGACCTCGCAAGCATCAGTCGCCAGTCTGAATCTCAGCTATTAAGATGGAATCGAACCCCTCTATTAATTTGACCACCCGAGGCTGCCTGGACCCCATTCCTGTCCTCCTACCATTTTCCAAAGTTGGGCCTCCAGGGCTGGCAGCTGTTCACACTAACCACTGCACCATAGAGGCGGATGTTATTTTTATTATTCCACTAAGCCGTACCAAGCGAGTTGGCTATGCAGTTTGAGTCACGTAGCTGTGACCTTGTATTTGAGAGGTGGTGAAGTCGAACCCCACTATCGGCCGCCGAGAAGATGGTTTTCGGTGGTTTCTCATTTTCACGCCTTAATTGAGGCGAAGGTCACTTCTCCCATTCCTAGCCCTGTCCTATCCCATCATCAATAAGGCTTGTCTGTGTCGGTGCGACGTGAAAAACCTCTTAGTGTCGTTGCAATGCATCGACCTTTTCGGTTCGTTATTATTATTTTTTCTTTATAGTTTTCCCTCATTGACTACCTGGAACACACCAGTTACTCCTACATCAAACCATCTTTCAGAATGAAACAGCTCAACTCTAACGTAACTACACGTATTGAGTTGATGGTCGTTTCTTGGAAATTACCCTAATACTGACTTCACTTGTCTGTCCCAAGAAGATACCGTAAATAAGAAAATCTGTTAGCTTCAGTTATAGCTGTGTTAGTTAAGGCTAAGTCACAGTTTAACAGCCATTCAGCTCGTAAAAGACTCGGAGCTATTAAATTATTTTCGTGTACATTGTTCCTTATTGTGTTTATTTGGCGCCTCGTTTAATGGCGCCACCTGGCGAAGAAGTTAATTAACAAAGAAATAGCCTTCACTCTCGCTAAAACTGCTTCTGCGGTAAATTTGTTAACTTCAAAGTCATCTCTTCTTTTTTCCCCCCCTTTCTTCTTTTTCCCGTTAAGTGAGAAAGCATTTCTTCAGAGTCATTCTACTCCCGTTCTACAGTATATTCGGTTTACCAGCTACTCCGTACAATATCGTATTTCCGGTCGTTTAACCCTCTTACTTACTATGCCCGGGTGACGAGAAGTCACTTGAGACGTGGTGCGAAGAGAGTAGGTCCCCCTGCGCATGCACGCTATACTTTAATATAATGTTATTTGCTTTATGTCCCACTAATTACTTTTGCAGTGCTTGGAGACGCCGAGGTGCGGAATTTTGTAACGCAGGAGTTCTTTTACGTGCCAGTAAATCTACCGACAACGAGACTGACGTATTAGAGCACCTTCAAATACAACTGGACTGAGCCAGAATCGAACCTGCCTAGTTGGGGTCAGAAGGCCAGCGCCTCAATCGTCTGAGCCACTCAGTCTGGCACGCCATACTTTGCCTTGCTTAATTGCTGAGCGGCAAATATAGTGCTATGTTCCGTTTATTATTATTATTATTATTATTAGCCATCAGACCGATCTGTTTCGGAGCGACGTAAAAACAAAAAACTGTAGGCCTATGGCCAGAGAGCGTGGTTAGCCGGTTCGTGTCCCGTTGATCGAAGAAAGTGTAACCATCAGATTGTTGGCCGGCAGGTTAGGAGAGGTGATGGCAGCTGATTTCTAATCACTAGATTGCGTGCCAAAAGCCTGATGCAATGCAAAGTCTCTCCGCATAGTTCACTCTCATGACGTTCATGGTGATCCTTGAGCAGACCCTTTGTTGTTATTCGATAGGAGTAGGCTATGTGCCGACACCGAGTTTTACTCGCTCCCTACCTCATTATCATCATATCACACCTCGACTCTCAGGCAGCCCATGGGCGAACATGTTCCCGGACACTCCCTGCATGAAAATAATACCGAACGCTAAATAAATACATCTCTATATTATTATTATTATGATGCGTGAATGGTCCCTTTCGGAACACACGAACCGAGCTCGATAGCTGAAGTCGCTCAAGTGCGGCCAGTATCCAGTATTCGGGAGATAGTAGGTTCGAACCCCACTGTTGGCAGTCTTGAAAATGGTTTTCCGTGGTTTCCCATTTTCACACCAGGCAAATGCTGGGGCTGTACCTTAATCAAGGCCACGGCCGCTTCCTTCCCACCCCTAGGCCTCTCGTGTCCCATCGTCGCCATAAGACCTATCTGTGCCCGTGCGACGTAAAGCAACTTGCGTAGTAGTAGGAACACACGAAGCTTTATTTATAATTCCGTCTGTGGAGTATCCAGGATGCTTTCATCTGATCACTAAAAATCCTCTTCCTTTCTTCCGTGCACTTGGTACCTGCCCTTTTTGGTACTCCATTCTCTGGAGTAACTTCTCACTCTTCAAGTTTCTTTCTATATACATTTCGATTCCAAATTTCTTCAGGATGAATTTATGTGTTCTTCATGTCCGCTTTTTTTTTGTTGTGTCCAAGGGAAATTCTTCAGTTTATCAACTCATTCAAGAATTTGGTGAGTTAGTCTTGTTTTTTGCAAGCCTCTTAACATATCCATACAATTTTAGCCTTCTTTTTCTGAGGTCTGCCTCAATATTAGATATTCTTTCTGTGAATTTCCGGGATTGGAGGCTGTACCCTTCTTCAGTATGTCTTGGTTCTAAAATTTTTCTCATGATTTTTCTCTCTTCTTTTAAGATATTTTCGAGCTCGCCCTTTTTATGAAGCGTTAGAGTTTCCTCTGCATTTAAAGCCTCAGCTTTGATTACATTATTGTAATGTTTAATCTTAACGTGGAGAGACATATATTTTTGTTGTACATTTCTCTTGGTCTCCCATGTGCTCTTCTGAGTTTTTGGACACGGTGGTTTTGGGCTATTTTTTCTTGTCTGGTTGGTTCGAGGATTTCGCCCAGGTATTTGAAGTGGGGGACTCTGTTGATTTATCCGTATTTTGTATTGAGACTATGGCTGTCTAGTTTTGAACAGAAAAAAACAGTTTTCTGGAAGGAAATATGAAGTCCTACCTTTTGGTGTATATATATATAGACGTATGTGTCCGTATATTTCACCTTGCAGCCACAACTATCGTACTCAGACCTCTGGTGATTGTGGGTGGTGATAACTTAGAGTCTCCCATCGCGCACTATGGTGATTACGTGTCGGTGGCTTTGGTGGCGAGGGAGATGTGGGGGTTAAGAGTGGCCGACTATACATATACATAAAAATAGATGCGTGTGTCTGTGAATTTCACCTTGAAGCCACAAATACCCACCGCAGATCACTGGCATTTGTGTGTGGTAGTAGTCTCAAGTCTCCCATCGTCAGCTACAGCGGTTGCATGTCGTCTGTAGCTGCGGTGGTGTGGGAGATGTGGGCGTGAAAGTGGGTGACTTCGTCACTGAATGTATTAAAATGAGTGAGAACGTACTGGAATGATTGGAGTGAAAATGTAATCTTTAAGGCTGTAATGTGCACTCCTTGGTTTTATATATCATCCTTGATTCATCTCGCAGGAGTATGGCGATCTCAGAACCATACAGTTTTTTGCTTGAGTATATCTGTGAGTATTTTCTGTAATTAATTATTGAATATGAAGCAGATAGGCTACTTACTGAAACAGCTCCTTGACAATATCATTGAGACAGTAATCCTAACCGGCAGAGAAAGAGGAAAATCGCTTTTCATAGCGAGAATTCCATTGATATCAAATGAGTTGTCATTTTCTTTCAAACGCTTTACAATTTTAAGTCAGATTAGTTTATAGTATGACTATCAGTATGACTCAGCGTCAACCGTTCCACAATTACGGAGTTAATTTGAAGGATTCCTGTTTCACACATGATCAGTTCAACGTTGCTTTTCTCCCGTGTCGGACAAGCATGCGCCAGGCAACAAGACATCAAATGCAGTTTATAAGAATGCTTTTTTATGAAATGACTTAGAATGTAAGACATTTATGTACCCCGAAAAAGGAATAAAAACAAAACCAAAACCAAACCCCATGGCACTACAGCCCTTGAAGGGCCTTGGCCTACCAAGCGACCGCAGCTCAGCCCGAAGGCCTGAAGATTACGAGGTGCCGTGTGGTCAGCACGACGAATCCTCTCGGTCGTTATTCTTGGCTTTCTAGACTGGAATAAAAATAAATTAAGAAACAAAAATGAGTGGTCCTTTAATGCACGTCTCCTGTATTATATAGAGAAAACCGCACGGATGTACAAAAATGAGTGGTCCTTTAATGCACGTCTCCTGTATTATATAGAGAAAACCGCACGGGTGTACAAAAATGAGTGGTCCTTTAATACACGTCTCCTGTATTATATAGAGAAAACCGTACGGATGTACAAAAATGAGTGGTCCTTTAATGCACGTCTCCTGTATTATATAGAGAGAACCGCACGGATGTGCAAAAATGAGTGGTCCTTTAATGCACGTCTCCTGTATTATATAGAGAAAACCGCACGGATGTACAAAAATGGGTGGTCCTTTAATGCACGTCTCCTGTATTATATAGAGAAAACCGCACGGATGTACAAAAATGAGTGGTCCTTTAATGCACGTCTCCTGTATTATACAGAGAAAACCGCACGGATGTACAAAAAAAACCAAGCGAAGCAGGTTGTCTTCAGATAGTAAATAAATAAATAAATAAATAAATAAATAAATGAGTTTGCTAGTGAGATATAACTGTGTTAGAACACTGATATGTGTCCTCACTATGTAATTTTGTCACGAAGCAGTCGAGCAGATACACCTCACTGGCAACATAAGCGCGTTATTCTTACCCCGATTTTCAGGGAACTAATCATCCTATGGGGAAGCCTTTCTCTTCATAATGCATTTCAGTCTTTCCTGAATACCTTTTCCGCTTACAACGTTTTCGGGCATAGGAAACAAAAGGAAAACGGCAAGCATTTCGAATGTTAGTGCAGGCCCTTTTTCTTCATCGTGTACGTTTAGAAAAGACGTTTTCCTTCATGACCCAAAATGCTTTCTTATTTTGAGAGGCACTATAAGTATACCTACAACCTGAGAGCCGCTGTGATCTAAATATGACGAAAAGCGATGGAGAAATGTGGAAAATGGAGTGGCCTAGTTTTAAAATGAGCTTACACCTGATCCAACGTGAAATTACACACTTCTTCATGACTAATGGTTCAGCCTTGCGTACGAATTTCTGAGACTTCTCGTTAGTAGGTACTCGCCCTTTTGCTAAACAATATAGGATGGATGCCCGACTAAGTCAGATTGGAATTAAAAATATCTATGGCAGAGTTACCAGTACCATAAGGGTGTCTGGACGTGAAATATCATCTAAAATTCACATTTCAATGATTTTTTCACTCTTAAACTTCCCTGAGTCGAAAACAAGATTGTAGAGACAGTATATTATCAATGGTTATTTAAATATGGTGGCACCACTGCCAGTTCAACTCAGCGTTCAGCTTACAATGGGGTGAAGGGAATTATAATCATGATAGAGGCAAGTTCCTGATGAAACCTTGAACAAGTATCGTGAACTCACCTACTGCAGTCGAAGCATTTCAACATTACTACTAATTCCCTGAGTTCTCAACAGATGTCTCTAACTACTTGTACAGGTCTTCATCGCTCTGGAGGCGGTAGTGGTGGTGCTGATTACTGTTTTAAGAGGAAGTACAACTAGGTAACCATCATCCATTAACATTAAAAAAAGAAAATAACATGGAAGGGATCCGACACTTCGAAAAATGAAGATATCGGTCAAAGGAAGACAAGGGCCACGTAGGGCGTGAAAATGTAAGACTCCGTAAGATTCGCAACCTAAAACCGTCGGGGTTGAAAAGAATAAGAATTGACCAAGTGAGGTCAGATAGGATAGATGAAAGTAAGGAGCCTAACACAAGGAAGTAGAAGCAATGCCAGGACTCAGCTAAGTGATCCGTGATCGCCAACACACGCTCCCCAGTTCAGAGCCCTTGGAATCCCATTTAGTCGTCTCTTACGGCAGACAGGGGATACCGTGGGTGTTATTCTACCTCCCCCACCCACAGGGGGTTCTCCATTGCCCTAGTGGATACATGATATTTATTCAAAGATTTATCACAAACTTTCGTGTATCACAAACGTACCTCCCTTTAACCTACATTTTTAATATTTAGTTACTTATTTTTGTTTACGTGAATTCGCCTTTAGTTTTGAAGACACCTGACCCTTTGAGCGCTATAAAACGTGAATTTTTAAATTGAAATAACTTCTAGTCAAGACGTGGGACGATAATGTTCAGTTTCTCATTTTCAAGAGAAAGGACCAATGTGTTTAGAAAGAAGAGTCTTACGGTACTTCAGTATGATGTTATCGGATAATACAGTAGTGCTGTCATCTTGAGGTGTTAACATTTCCATACCGCGTGGCTTATGAAGTGAGTTTCTCTCACCGGTTGGCCGGCAGGCGCACTCAGCTTATCTGCTCTCCGTTGGCTCATCACTTCCTGTTACACAGCCCAGCGACAGCACGGGACTTCCTGCACTTCGCAGTTCAGTTCCGTGCTTAGAACGTGTATCAATTGTTGATATGTCGCTCCAGCTGTTCTCGAGTTGTTATGTGTTACTTCGGGGTATACCTCTCATTATGCCTCTACATGTGTAGACGTTAGAGGAAAGGGTATTTATGTACGATAATTATGTGAAAAGAGAGTCTTACAGGGAACTCGTTAGGCGATTTGTAATACAAACTCGTAAACAAACTGAGAGGAACTATTTCTTTACACACCGAGCTCAATAGCCGCAGTCGCTTAAGTGCGGCCAGTATCCAGTAATCGGGAGATGGTGGGCTCGAACCCCACTGTCGGCAGCCCTGAAGATGGTTTTATGTGGTTTTCCATTTTCACAGCAGACAAATGCTTGGGCTGTACCTTAATTAAGGCCACGGCCGCTTCCTTCCTATTCCTAGGCCTTTCCTATCCCATCGTCGCTATAAGACCTATCTGTGTCGATGCGACGTAAAGCAAATAGGAAAGTTCTTTACTCGTTAAGAAGCGAAATGTTCTGAACGTGTTCTGAACGAGGAAAAAGTAAATGGAATCACATTTATTTATTTATTTATCGTATGATGAATCTATGTACACACATGTATATAGTTCAGGTTAAATGTGCGTAGTCACAAGTCCGTACAATACTATAACTCTAGGTCTAGCATTTTGACCCAATCAACTGCTTCATCCGATGTGCGGTGAATGTCCATCAGCGTTCCTTTGAAAGCTCGAATTGGGCAGTCAGCAACAATGTGGTGGATTGACTGAGAAGATGCACCACAATCACAATCTGCAGACCTAGTCCAACCCCATTTGCACAACAGATAACCACATCTGCCTTGTCCAGTTCTTATCCCATTGATGATTCTCCACTGTCGTCTTGGAAGATCAAATCCTTACTTCTACAAGGAATGGAATCACAGAGAGATTAGAACAAACGCCTACAAAATCCCTAAGGTGACTTGGAGAAGAAGCCGGGGTTTCGAAGAGTTCAGCATGGCGGGAAACGAAAATGTTAAATGTTAAAAATTGTAAAATTGAAACGATGCCAGAAATGTGTGGATGCAGGAGGAGACCATTTCTAACATCTCCTGTCGTAAGGCACGAAGTTATTTCATTAATTCTTAATTACTAATTTTCTTAATTATTATTTTTCTTCATTTTAATTGTTATATCATGTCATGCACGGATAAAGTGAGCGAAATGTTGTCCTTGTTGCTATGGCGCGGAGCGGGCAGTGATGAGTCAATGGGAGGCAGATAAACTGGGTGCGCCTGCCGGCCAACCGGTGAGAGAAACTCACTGTAGCTCTGGACGCGGGACAAGCAGAAGGATGAATAAAACCTGGCAGTAGAAAGGTTAACCGGGAAAAGGCGTCTAGAGAAAGTAAGAAGGATAATATTGCCTTGCGCAACAGCTTTACTGAAATCTCTCAATCCTCTTCCTCCCTTCACAACCTTTGAATAACGAGCTGGAATTTTCTTCATTCTTTCTGATATGCCCGAATTGCTCTTCCTTCCTTTGGTTTGTTTGATGGTATTAAGTAGCTCTTTCTACTTTCGGCTGAGTACGCTTGGTTTGTCACATGGTCAACCCATGTAGCCGACTATAAATTCCCATATTAAAAATTTCGATTTTCTTTTCAGATGCATCGGTCAACGTAAGTAAAATTAACACTAGAGCAGGCGCGTGCATTTTGACAACACGAATGTTGGCGTGGGGGGACGGGTGTCACCCATGGTGTTTCGTACTGAAATAGTTAAATTGTATACTCCTTTATGAATAACCTGATTCATTAGATATTTATACAGACTTTAAGACACAAATATACTTACAGTGTCATCTATTAATTAAGTCCCAAACTCCTTAACAAACATCCCGTAACGTGAACTTTGCGCCCAAACGTCTGGTTAAATGCAGTATTGGACCTACCATTTCTATTAATGAGGTTAGGCGTTTCCTTTCTCTATTTCTGTCCATTCTTTCTAATATAAAACCTCGCCGATCATCATGTCCTCTTTCATCAGTTGCGTTTTCTTCATTCCCCCCGTCCGCTTCCTGATCAGACTCCATTTCATGCTTCGCACCTGCTTTAAGCATCTTCAAAGGGAACTTCCTTCTCACCACTAAATGATTCATTTATCTACTCACTTATGACGGAGGAATACACAGTACTTAAAACTCTTGTCTTCTTAGGTGTTGACATGGCAGGTAGTAAGAATGTTGCTGATGGCGTCGCAACAACATGCAAGCTTATGGTTAAGAAAAAGTAAAGAACACGCAGAGCATTTATATTGGTGAGATTGTAATGGATATGTAGGCATTCCCTTCAACTTATCACAGATATCAAGTGAAATAAGAATAAAACTTACTATTAATAAAGGCGCGAGGGCGATACCTGTCATCCAACTATGTTTAACGTCTTCTGGTTCTGGTATGAATGCAACAATGAACAGTATAATCATCAGATATTGTTGGCGGCACTGTCCTTCAAGCGTACTGAAAGACACATGAGCCTGGAGTGAGTGAACTATATTCCACGTTAAGGAAACTGTATTGTTCTTATGGACCTACAAGAGAGACGCCCATAATTTCTCGTGATTAAGGGATATTATACTGTAGCCTACTTTGTAATGTACTATGAAAGACAGATTTTTAAAAAAGGACGAGGCATCTTTGCCCGCGAGCTATTAAAATAACTACATTTCCTTTTTCATAAATACAATCGGAGGGACGGAGGACGGTGTCGTAAACAGCCATCGCTTCATTGCCTTTCTTAATTTTCCTTCTTCTGTGTTGCTCTGGTACATTCATACCCTTTGCTCTGGTACAAGCCTCGCGTGGTCCCTCACGCTGTGAACCGCCGGCAGCTCACTTCCGTAGTAAAGTCATTGCAGTATTAATTTGTTGCATATGTGTCTTAGGCTTTAAATCAGTGTGTAATTGTCTTACGTTGAGTGAGAGTTATACGATAAGCCTACGTGTGTGATTTCTTTCTTTTAACATTAATACAGTAATTTATTTCCGTTTTGGCTGAGAACGTTACGATACGACAGCACAACAATACTCCGCGTTTCCTGGAGAAATTTATTAAATGAAATTAAATGTTTCCCTCACCCCTCGAGCCAATAAAAATTATTATTTGCCTATTTTCTCCCACAACTTGCCTTAAACTTCAATGCTGAGGAATTTTATGTGCCTTAGTTTACCTCTGGTTTTGTGCAAACTAAAAATAGCCCGTGTAAACACCCCTCACCCATCCCCTTTGGTTCATAAAAATAATTTGCAGCTTAGTTTCTTCCATTTTTTATCTTGAACTCAAATGAACTATAGCAACAAAACAAAGAAAACTATACATGGGTGACACGTATCCCCCACGCGCCTTCTGCAGGGTTAAAGTTCACTTTGTTAAGTTATGGGTAAAGTGAAAAAACTGTTATGAAGGTGGTCCAATCAAGAATAAGTTAGTGGTTTCCACTATTTTGTGTTAATTGCTTTTTTTAGTTTTATTTTCTAAACCCGTCATTCTCAAACTTACCAGTTCGTGGATCCCTTGAAACAACAATTCATGGACCCTACCTCCAGCTCCAACTTGTAGTCAAACAGGGAGTATATTTGTTACAAACTCTTATGTTTCAATTCAGATATATTAAAACCAAAAGGAAAGATTATAATATCAATTACATGAAATCGTTGCTTGCGAGATACACAAGGGCGGGAAACGTACTTCAGTTTTGGTCATAAAAACCGGGCTAATTGATTTCACAATCTCATCGCCAGATGGTACCTGACTAAGCCGTTGTTGCGTGAATTTAACATTAGTGAGATAGGAAGTGGAACGGACTTCTTTGTTTCTTATCAATGAAATTTAGGCTCCAGATGGACATAAATCTATTTTGAAAACTGACATGGTAAATCCCTGAGATATATCAAATGTGGGTCGACAGACTTGCAAAACATTAGACAGTTTTCACCTAAGAAGACTGGATAGTGAGGTACGGGGAAGGTCCAGTTCTGATACTTTTTCTACGGAAAACGTATTTAGGATGACACGATTATTTTTATATATCAACCTACAAATTATCAATTTCTTTAAATATCATTAATAATAATAATAATAATAATAATAATAATAATAATAATAATAATAATAATAATAATAATAATGTTATTGGTTTTACGTCTCACTAGCTAATTTTACAGTTTTCGGAGACGCAGAAGTACCGGAATTTTGCCCATCCGGAGTTCATGTACATGGCCGTAAAGCTACGCCATGAGACTGACGAATTTGAGTACCTTAAAACATGACTCGACTAAGAGCCAGCATCGAATCTGCCAAGCTATGCTCTCAGACGCCCAAAATCTCACGCGTGCAAACCGAGGCGCAGAGGTTCTGTGCACCGTGCATCGGTCCGACTCGGTTCGGTTCGGACCAGCGTTTTGCCCCGGGGCGACTCGGCTAAGCTCGGCTCAACTCGGCTCGGATGGCGGAGCTCTGCGGAGCGAGTGAGGCATGCGTAGGGAAAGAGAGATAGCGCGCTATTGCTCAAAATCGAGGAGTGGTGATGTGCACTTTGGTCAACCTAGCGAAGTCATCTCATGCAGTTTGCGCCGCGCAATGCACCGGTGCATGCATCCTCAGAGGCTCTGCTCTGCCGTCTAAGCTTCTTAGTCCCCCTGTTGACTATAGTTACTGATTTTTATGAAGTGATAGATTATTTGTAGCTTCTTTTCAAATCAACCAATAACGATGGAACTGTCCTCACTGGCGATGTATTACCAGTAGCTGATAAGAATGCAGACTGTTCATACAAAGCGAATTGACCACGCGGTTAGGGTCGTGTAGCTGTGAGCTTGTATTCGCGTTTGAATCCCACATTCGGCGGGCTGGAGCTATAACTTTATTAAGGCCACGGCCACTATCTTTCCAATTCTAACCCCTTTCTAACCTTGCGTCGCCGAGATCATTCGATGTACTGTATTAGTGCTACGTTAAACCAGTAGCAAAAGAAAACACACTGTTCATCACGTGCAGATAAATATTATCGACGTCAAATACTGATGACCCTTTGATATGTTTTATTAACAATTTGTTTTACATCGCGCCGACACAGATATGTCTTATGCCGACGATGGCCGAGGAATGGCCGAGGAGTGGGAAGGAAGCGGCCGAGGCCTTAATTAAGGTACATCCCCAGCATTTGCCACGTGTGAATATGGAAAATCACAGAAAACCATCTTCAGGGCTACCAACAGTGGGGCTCGAAACCACTATCTCCCGGATCCAAGCTAACAACTGGGCGCCCCTAACCGCACTCCGAACTTGCCCGTGGATATGTCTTATTACGGCAAAACCAACACCTTTGGGGATCCAAAAGTGTAATTTTAATTTTTTTCATAAATTAATAATATTCTTTTTTAATCAGTTTTTGGAATTTTGTCGGTATCTATAATACTTTCCACCTTATGACCTAAAGAGTGCAGACTCGTCGCTCACCTTCGCCTGTTAATTTCAAGAAACTTTCCAACACTTGATTGAGTTTGTCATTAGTTTTTTGTAAAACGTGCTTTACCAAACTGTTCCCCTGATAATTCCCAGAGGTTTCAAGATTCACAGTTAAAATTGTGCACGTCTGCAGTGCAAGCTCTGTCTTTTAAAGTTAAATAAAGAAAGTACTTTTGGTAGAAATTTGAACATAACTTTAGTGCTTAAGGACAATTTGATAAAAAGTATTAATACTTCAAATATATTTTTTTTATTCTACTAGGGCTTGCAGATACAACACTGATAAGAAGTATAGTTTATAAATAATCACTGAAAAATGTTGATATTCATAAATGTTTGGCACAACGATGAACTATACAAACATCAGAAAGACATCGTTACTTCTATAAGTAAAAGGCGCCTGGTCTTCTATGGGCACCTAACCCGCATGAACCCCTGCAGACTTACCAAGAGGATGTTCGCTGTGGAAGATAGAGGGAAGACATCCAGGAAAAAGCCATGCAAGATTTGGAACAACTGGGGGTCCCACTTGAGTCCATGCTTTACCGCTCACAGTTTCGGCACCCGCTGGGGGTGGGGGCAGTAAAATAACACCCATGGTATCCCCTGCCTGTCGTAAGAGGCGACTAAAAGGGGCCCAGGGGGATCTCAACTTAGCAGCGTGGGTTGGCGACCACGGGGTCCTTAGCTGAGTCCTAGCATTGCTCCCACTTACTTGTGCCAGGTTTCTCACTGTCATCTATCCCATCCAACTTCCGTTGGTCAACTCTTGTTCTTTTCCATTCCCGACGGTATTAGAGCACACGGAGCCTAGGGAGTCTTTCATTTTCACGCCTTTTGTGGCCCTTGTCTTTCTTTGGTCGATACCTTCATTTTTCGAAGTATCGGGCCCCTTTCATTTTTTCTCTCTGATTAGTGTTATATAGAGGATGGTTGTCCAGTTGTACTTCCTCTTGAAACAATAATCACCACAACCAACCACCACAGTTTCGGCAAGCCATCCAGCGGGGAATCTTTCCAACGTCACTTACGATTAGGAAGAACACAGGGACCAGCAGACCTATGGGGACGGAAGAAGGAAAGCTGCATCACAGCCAGAAAATGAAGGAATACTGTAAGAAGTGAAAACAGAAGGCCCAAGTGACGAGAAGATACGACCCCTGTGGTAATCATTAGGCCCAAACGACAAAGAAGAAGAAGAAGTTATATGCAAAATGTCAAATGTATGGACATTATACAGCCACCTTCTTGAATACATGATATCCTGTAATGACATGCAATATGTGGCCTTCACAAATGTGATCATATTGGTAAAATATTGTGTATTTTGCTCGGTCTTCCCGGCAGCAAGACCGATAAGTCAGGTGCTGTCCATGGAGACATTGTGTGTTCTGTCCGAAAACCATTCATAGTTTCACTTGTCGCCCTTTAGATTATATCAGAAACGCACAACCGGCCAAGGTCTTTGTTGTCCCCAAGTTTACAGAGGTACTAGCTAGTGTACCGATGCTTCGCTGCAGAATTCTACATTGTATACAGAATTCTAGATGAAGTCGTGTACACGTTGTGAATACGATTTTATTAGCTTGTATAATAACATAGGGTTTTAAAAATTAAATTTTTGGCGCCTTCCCCTAAACTATCATCCAGCGTGAATAAAATAATTTATAGTAACAGCCTGACATTCGTAAACTGAGGCAAGGGCTGCTATGAAAGATGGCTGACAAACTCGATTCGTATAGACCTAACTGGAGGGCTGTCTCAGGGGCTCATAACGTGTAACTTATGACCTATTAGTCTTATCACCCTAACATTCGAGAAATCAGCCAAGCGCTACTATGCAAGATGGCTGATATACTCGATTCTTTTAGACCTAACTAGAGATCTGCCTCAGGGGTTCACAACTTGTAACTTACGATCTATTAGTTTTACCAGCATAACTTTCGGGAACTGAGGCAAAGACTACTATGCAAGATGGCTGCTATACTGTATTCTGAGCCGCACCCCCTCCCTTACCGACAACCTACCTCACCATAAAACATACACGTCGGAAGATTCGAGGCGTGGACCGCGACTAGGAAAGGTCAAACACAGCCCTGAACTGGAAACGGTCCTCATTTCAAAAAAGTAGAACAGGAATGAGACCAAAGCTACTAGCAATAAAATCCCAACTAAATATAAATGAGGTTTTATTGTTATAATAAAATCAAAAAGAAACAAGAAATGAAGCCAGTAATTAAAAACAAAGGATACGTACATGTGCAGAGCTCATCCAATTGAAGTCATAACATTAACGCGTGAGCACAGCTTTTTCAAACACCAAGCTGAAATTATTCATAAGATGGACTCACCGTCTCAATTGCAATCTCGCTACATAATGTGGTAATGTAAATACAATCCACACGGATCAACTCGGTCATTCTTTCCGCGAGAATAATAGAATTCATTATATACGCGTCTATTTAACCTCCACATCGTCACAACAATTACCACACAGATCAAAGCTACCCCGCGGCATGGATAAGAAAAAGGAGTCCAGAGAAGGTAAAAATAAGATGCGAGAGATCACAACATAGCACAGAGTAACGTCTCTGGACCAAAGGAATAAAATTTAAACCCAAGGAGAATCACAGGCATGCGTATAGCCTGAGTATAAGAAAAGAACATGGCGGCCTCGTGGGCAAGCAAAAGGCCGTGATAGAAACCAAGGCAAAATAAATATCACCGTGCCAGCAACAAACATGAGGCATAGAAACAAGATTAAAATATAAAATGAGCTGACCAATATGTCATCCTTTCTCTCCTTTCACTCGCCAGCACACACGCATTCAGACATTGCCGGTATCGGCAAACAATCTGAGCAGTTGTTCCAGTTAATAAGTTGAACACAATCTCATATAGTATGACTCTCATGGTCACACACAAAAGGTCTCACATATCTCAGTGATAGCGTGCACGACGCAGGCAATTAGCAGTGGGATAATAGAGACCCAGTGGTCACACATAAACCCATCAGCTCACACACTTCGTACGACACGAATGGACCTCCGCGTCGACACGCAGGGCATACATTCATTGATGGCGAAAAACTTCACAATGTAGTGCACGTAAATAAAATCAATCAGAGACCCAACTAACATCATAACTCAATCACAATAAAGACAACTAGCACGCAACTCATTCATGCAGCAGAGCAGAAGGATGCGTATCAATCAGTTATGACCGATAGCGAAGAATGTCATAACAGCACCGTAGAAATAATGTTAATACAAGGATCACCATACCTGTAATATCAATAATCAAAGTAACAAGAAGGATGGTAGTATGGGTCAAGTTTAAATCTATTAAAAACGCCACTTCAAACTGCGTGGGGTCTATGTTTATAGTCCACACACACATAACAATGCCAAGAATCGCTCCAAAGAGATAAAACTACTCTCTCGCCGAAAGAATTATCTTCCGTGCTCATGACCGAGGGAGCTGCCCTCTCTGGTACAATCATGGAAACACTTACGTCAATTGAGGTGAGGCCGATACAAGCTCTTTGCAATATGGGAAACATCATTTTTATGAACATGCCATATTAGCATGGCTCAATTCTCACGGACCGAACTCTAAAGATCTACCTCAGGGGCTTACAACTTGTAACTTATGGCCCATTAATTTTATCACCTAACTTTTGAGAAGTGAGGCAGGGGCTACTAGGCAAGATAGCCGCTGTACATTGATTATATTAGACTTACTTTAAGGAGCTGGGCTATCGCTCATCCTTTTAACCAGCTGCCCTTCATAACTCCAGTCTATCACAGAATCTAGTGGTGATGCATGGGCTTTTATGGCACTAACTTGGGAGAGCTGTGCTAGGGCTCTTTACGTATTCGGCTAATTAGAGGGTTTCTTCCCCCTAACCAGATGCCCTTCCTAACTCCAGTCTAGCTCAGGAGCTCTTGCGTATACATGGGCTCTGAGGCGACTAACGCGGGGAGAGGTGAACTAAGGCTCTCGAGGAAAGATAGCCGCTCAAAGCTTGGAGGTATGCAGGCGTTCGGGTTACAAGCAAACTGGGATGTTAGAAGGTAGAAACTACCATTAGCACAGCAGTAGAAGTTATAAGCCTGTCTTAAAAAAGTGTAACAGGTACTATATTCCCTCTGCAAATGCGCAACCGCATAAAAGACAAAAGAGCTAAATGGCTATGGGTAAAAGGATTAAATGGCTAAAAGGGCAAAAATGCTAAATGGCGAAAAGGCAAAAGTGCTAAATGGCAAAAGGGCTAATTGACAAAATGGCTAAAAGACCAAAGGGATGAAGGACTAAAGGGCAAAAGTGCTAAATGGCAAAAGGGCTAATTGACAAAATGGCTAAAAGACCAAAGGGATGAAGGACTAAAGGGATAAAGGTCAAAAGGGGTTCACATTTTTGTGGTCTTTACGATGTCACTCCTCCTTTATCTGGGCTTGAGACAGGCTCTACAGCTAGAGGCAGAGTTAACACCCTAAGGAGGGGAAAATGTTGGAAAAGAGTCTGTACCAGTATACCTACTCGATTCACTTTATGACACAGAAGAATGACTTAGGTGAGGGTGAGGGCTGGGAATGTAGGAAGGTGTTTAGGTTGTTGTACTGTCGAGAGAGAGCTTACAAGTAAGGTCTTTACTTTGAAAAGCTATTACTCAATAATAGCTGCACAACGTAATTCTTGCTCTATTTCAAAAATATCTGCTTTATACCCTGTGTAGACTCTTAGCAGTTGCAAATGTTTTATGAGTATGTTGGGGTCTTTACAGTATCTTACATTTACATGGGGTAACAGAGGCTTGTTGTGAACTTTGAACCTGCGTGAAGACAGTTGATGTGTAGAGACTTGTTTTGATGTAATGTGTGCTTGTGCTTCTGCAGTTAGAATCTTTTTCTACTTCATCTTGCATCTCTTCTTCTCGAGATGCTTGCACGACGGCAGAACGTGTTATAGGCTTATAAAATGAACTAAAATCATAAAGCTCTAATGGCAAAGAAACATTGAGATTTTCTTTTTATTTTCCTTATTCTCCTTCTATCTTTATTATCACTATTATCATCAGCCTCCTCCTCCTCATCATCATCGTCTTGATTCTCTTTATCTCGAAATGTGTGCTTAGTAACAGAACTTGTAGCAGACCTAGGCAACAAGGGAGAATTAAAAATCTCTCGCAGGGGTGTTTTTTTTTAAATAAATCAGTATTTGTTTGAATACGGTTGAGCTCTTTATATTTTCTTCTCCATGAAGCTACATTATACTCGACTTCGTGAGGTTGAGCGTTGTAAGCGTTCTTTAACTCTCTTCTACAATGTTTGCATTAAAAAATTGTCCCACAAGATATCTCATGACGTCTCTTGTGATAGTACCGGATATATTTTTTTCCACACTCTTTGCAAATATAGCTAGAAGTGGGTTGTTCCATGATGGACTTTACCTTATGCTAACAGATTATTCTTTAAAAGAAACAAACTAAATCTAATAGACACTTGCTACCCTCTACTTATATAATGTAGATTATAAAATTAGCCTATTGTAGCTTTCGGACGAGTGGTCTTACCACGATGTGAACAGCTTGACGGTTAACAGAAAACTAATACAAAAAGAGTGTGATCTATCTTATATACCTTATACAGGGTGCGTAGGGAGATTAGAAGGGATAGTCAAGAAAGAAGGAAGGAAGCGGTCGAGGCTTGGTTCATATAGGCTATATGTTGGTATAATTCTGAGGAAATCGAGCCTCCTGCGTCGATTGACACCTCCACCTTCTTACCGGCTACCCTTCCTTACGCCAGCCCGTAGTAGGGTGATTGAATCACCATGGCTTGTATTTTCTCTCTGTGCGTGGGAGGCGATGGAGTGATGTGTGTTTTGGAGCAATTTTCGTAACTGCATCTTTTCTTGCAATGGCATATGTCAAGAAGTGCTATAAACAACGTTTCGTTTCGTCAGATTTGGGGGCTTTAATGCCAAGGAGTCAAATATCTCGAAAACGGTGTGTTCTAGAGCAAAACGGACAATTTTCGTAGCAAACAAAATGCCAAAGGGCCTAAGTAGCAACCGAACCGTTGCACCTATCACTTTGTAACTTATACCATTGTGTTCTAGATAACGATATCAGAATGGGGTGTTTCATGGTTAGGACATGTGCATTAGTATGTTCTGAAGAAATGATTGGCATTATAACCACGTCGGACCTCAGGTTCAAGGTCCATACCGATATCTCGGTGCACAAACACCGACTGGTAAAATGTGCCTGTGGCTCTCGTCGCTATAAACCGAAGATAATGGATCAGTGTGACTTGAGCAGACGTGCAGGATGCCTCGCAGACATATGCGAGAGCCATGCTGGCAAGTGAGTGAGTTTGAAAAAAGGCGCATTATTGCCATGAGAATAGTGATGCATCCATCCGGACAATTGCTGCTCGTGTGTGATGAAATGTGTTGGCAGTGCAGCGAGAGCGTACAGAATGGTTCACAGAAGGCCGTAGAACTCGACGGGATGGGTCTGGTTGCACCACCCAGATCACCCCCCGAGAAGATCGACACTTCATCCGAATAGCATTGCAGGACCGATCTAAATCCACCCGGCTGTGGCGCAACAGCGGAACAGTGTAAAACATCGTACACTATCAGGAGTGACAGTCTGTCGTCGTGTATTATGGTCCGGATTACCGGCGCGTCATCCCCCTCTCCGCCTACCTTTGACTAATGTGCATCAACATGCTAGACTGCAATGTTGTATGAAACGACGCCACTAGGGACAGGAATGGCAGCAGATAGTGTTTTTGGACGATCGTATGAAAATGATGGCCGCATTTTGGTTCGCCGCAGACAGGGGGAGAGGCATCACATTGACTGCGTTCGCACAAGACATACAGCGCCAACTCAAGGCCTTATGGTGTGGGGTGCTATTGGATACAACCACAAATCACAGTTGTTGCATGTCCAGGGCAATGTTACCAGTTTGACCTACGTGAATGACATCCTGCGATCCGTAGCCATAGGTACCCTTGCTGCACGACACCCCAGATGTTATTTTACAGCAGGACAATGCACGACCACATGTTGCTGCACGAACACGTGCCTTCCTGTTGTCACAGGATGTCAGACTGTAGTCGTGGCCCGCCCGAACACCGGACTTGTCGCCATTCGAAAATGCATGGGATATGGTGAAACGACGGGTGCGGCGCTGTGACCCAATGCCAACCACCAACGATGAACTGTGGAACCAGGTGAATGCAGTATGGATGGCTATACCCCAGGACGCCATTCGTGCCTTATACGCGACGATGCCATCCAGCATGGGACAAGTTATCTGTGCCCATGGTGGAACCAGTGCCTACTAGACAACAGGACACATGCTGAACCTAGGTGACCGAAATGCTAATCGTTTCTGCAGAACATACGAATGAACATGTCCTGTGAATATGAATTTCCTATCTTTAGTCTTTCAAGCTGTTCTGTTTTTTTTAGGAACATGAGTGTAAATTTTGCCAGCTGCTTTCCAGTTAGCGAATAAGTGAAATATAATGAAACTGGTATACTATTCTATAAAATGTTCTCAAGCCCTTGAATAGAATACACAGTAGTTTGTTAGCCAGTTTGACTTCAACGCCCAGTGCATCTCAGTCGACATCTCTCATGCCGAAACATGTCTCAAGTTTCTATCATATTGTAGTTATATTTGAATACTGGTGTCCCGTCCGACTCGTTGGCTGAATGGTCTGCGTACTGGCCTTCGGTTCAGAGGGTCCCGGGTTCGATTCCCGGTCGGGTCGGGGATTTTAACCTTCATTGGTTAATTCCAATGGCCGAGGAGCTGGGTGTTTGTGCTGTCCCCAACATCCCTGCAACTCACACACCACACATAACACTATCCTCCACCACAATAACACGCAGTTACCTACACATGGCAGATGCCGCCCACCCTTACCTGAGGGTCTGCCTTACAGGGGCTGCACTCGGCTAGAAATAGCCACACGAAATTTATATACTGGTGTCCCATTGCTATCGGAAAGTTCAATATTACGAAAGCCATAAGAAATGTACTAGTTAGTAATTTTAATAACAACATTGCTTTTTGGACATTGATATTCAATTACTATCTTAAGACGCGCCAGTAGAACATAGCCGACAGATCTCACCCGAGCACGGCCGAATGGCTTCACATTGTCAGGCGCTAGACATCAGTCCACTTGTGGGCTAGGGATGGGAATAATATATCGGTTTTTACGAAATACCGATACTTTCCTTTCGACTTATCGATATATCGGTACCGAAATTTTGATTCAATTTATCGCACAATATATCGGCTTTTCCGTAAATGTATCATTTTTAAAAATAATATTAATAATAATCAACCAAGATCACACAATAGGAAACGGACCGACAACACCTGGTCGCAAGAACGTAAAGAACCCCATTCCGAAAGGATAAACAATTACTTGGTTGATCGAAAGAAGAACCAGAAATGAATTGTGCTGAACGTGGTCCATAGTAGACCATAAAATACAAAACAAATATTAAAATAATATTGTACATTCATCAAATGGTGGTCCCAGTGGTGAAAAGACTAAACCATAAATATTATTTATGGTAATTATCAAAATTTCTATGATATTACGGTTTAAAAAATATGCATATTAGTAATATTATTTCTAAAAATAATTCATATAATAATGTTGTAAGTAAATTTTTTTTAAAATATATATTTAGCCAAGGTGTTCAGGATTTATTATTTATTGGTAACATCATTCATTTAGAAATTTTATTAAGATTACTAATGTAGTATTCAGTAATTATACCCTAATATTAATTCCTGATGCTGGAAGTAAGAGTGTAAACATTACCCAAAACCATCATGAAAATTCTTGTTGAGGATAACCAGCACTGTAAAGGGGAGTGGATTTAAGGAGCTGATGATAGTTATTGTTCCTCATTATACAGTTCCTTCGAAATCCAGAAGGCGTTAAAGAGGTAATATTACAAAATGTAGGGATTTTGTGTCTTGGTTTAAACGTGATGTAAGTGCAAATGAAATTGCAAAATTGCAACGAAATCTCTGAGGGGACGTAGTTGAAACCCATTTTAGTATATCCTGCAGAGATTTAAAAGTGATAGGTTTTGTAGGATGAGTTGTTTTACGTATACGGATGAAATCAAGTGTGACATTTTTTAAAACTTCCAACATTCTAAATTCCGTTTCCTTACGTTTAAACATGATAAGTAGAAGGGGACATTATATTCGTGTCCTAGCTTGAATCTTATATAACATTAAATCTCTAAATCCTGATCCTGTGCCAATAGCCTAATACAGACAAACGTAGAGTTCAGTGAACTATTATCATTGTATATTTTAAGCTCATTTTGTATGTATGTTTAGCCCTCAACCCGGAAGGCTGGTTGGTTGCTCAACACCTCCACCATCAACTGTCATAGATGGCCTAGGCATCACTGAAGAGTCGTGCTAGAAAAATGAGGAGTGAGGTAGTTTCCCGTTGCTTTCCTCACCGAGCCAGAAGTTGCTATTTCATATTAGTCTGCCAAGCCCACTGAAAGACATGCACCACCAATGAGCAACATTTTCACACCATTCATAGCAGGGACTGGCTGCATAAGGAATGGCATTACTAGCATCACTTATACCTCAGTCATTTTGTCCAAGCGAAGGATAAAGCTGAGACACATCAATGAAAGTAACAAAATTGCTCTAGCCTACACCAGAAGATACAGCGCACTGTAAACACTAGTGCCCACCTGCAAAGGCACAAGCTCACCTTACCTACATCATAATTTGATTTAAGCAGGGTGTTCCTTCTAAGTATATCGGCATTTAAAAAAATTGCCACCGGGCGAGCTGGACGTGCGGTTAGGGTCGCGCAGCTGTGAGCTTGCATCCGGGATATAGTGGGTTCGAATCCCACTGTTGGCAGCCCTGAAGATGGTTTTCCGTTGTTTCCCATTTTCACACAAGGCAAATGCTGAGGCTGTACCTTAATTAAGGCCACGGTCACTTCCTACCCCATCGTCGCCATAAGACCTATCTGTGTCGGTGCGACGTAAAGCAAATAGCAAAAAAAAGCGTATCGTTCGCGATATCGTTTCGATATATTATGTAAAATATTACATTGGTTATCGAAGTTAGGTTATCAGTATATTGCAATATAAATATTTGAATGATTTTCTACATCTCTGTTATGGGCTGGAAGTCATTCTGCATCCACCAATCCACTATTATCAGACCAAAAGCCAAATTTCATATTCGTTCAAAGAAGATGTACGTAGAAATATCGAAACGGTAATTGCTCCAATAGATTGAACTTCATATTTATGTAATACGTTTAAGAAAAGTAATGATGTGAGTAGAAGCGAAGCAGTAATTGCTCGAATATATAGAATATAACTGTTCTTCCTCTTCCTCAGGTGATAATTCACCCCAATTCTTCCTTTCCCTTTTAGGCTGGTCTTTTAATTCACAAATGAAAATCCACTGCCTGTTTCCAGTCATTCGACCGGGTCAGAAATGGAATTGAATGAATTCCCCTTCTAGCGGCGAGGATAGGAACTGTCTGTCGCATTCCTGTCGGACAATGATTAATGACTGACAGATCAAATGAAATGATATTGGAGAGTGTTGCTGGAATGAAAGATGACAGAGAAAACCGGAGTGCCTGGAGAAAAATCTGTCCCACCTCCATTATTTCCAGCACAAATCTCACATGGAGTGACCGGGATTCGAACCACGGTCCCAACGGGGAGAGGCCGGTGCGCTGCTGCCTGAGCCACAGAGGATCATTAATTCACATGATGATGATGATTATGATGATATATAATAATATTAATAATAATAAATTACATTATTATTATTATTATTATTATTATTATTATTATTATTATTATTATTATTATTATTATTATTATTATTATTATTATTATTATTATTATTATTATTATAGTATTCATAAAAAGTGGTGTCATGATTAATTGCCTTGCCTTTGCTGATGACGTTGCGCTACTATCTAGGAATACTGACACAGCATAGAACAGCTGAATGTACTAAAACTACAAGCAGAAAAAGCAGGACTACAGATTTCTTTCGAGAAAACTAAATATATAACAAACATCAAAACAGCCCCTTGGTACCTGAAGACAGAACACGGTAAAATAGAAAGAGTTGATAGCTTTAGGTATTTGGGTGAAATAGTGCAATTGAAAACAAATGAAAGAGAAGCAAACACCACCAGACGGGAGAAGATGGCTGCGGCTTTTCGTAGGATATATCCTATATACAAGAAGAAAACCATCTCCAGACGAGCTGAACTAAGGCACTACAATAGAGTGATTAAAACGGAATGTCTGTATGCTAGTGAATGCCTCCAAATGACAGGAAAAGCGGGACTGAGAGAAGCTGAGAAATTTGAAAGAAAGATCCTTCGCAAAATAATGGGTCCAAAGATTGTGGATGGACAGTATAGGCTGCGAGGAAGGGAAGAACTTTACTGAGACAATGAAAGGCTAACTGAGCCCATGAGAAAACGGAGACTTAAATTCTATGGGCATTTATTTAGAATGGATGAGAAGAGACTAACGAAAAGGATTTTCACAATACTAGACAGCAGACCTAAAGTGTCGGACAAATGGTTCAGGGAGGTGAGAAAGGATCTCAGACAGGTGGGACTAAATTCGGAAGACATCTCAAACCGAACAAAGTTCAGGTCAGTGATCGACAGATTTCAGGGATTCCATGACGAACCAAAACTTAACCGTGGGTGGACGGACGAAAGAAGACAGGCTGCCAGAGAGAGGATGCTGAAGTTCTGGGCTGTGAGGAAGGCTTCCAGAAACATGTAATTGTTATCTAACGTGGTCTCTAATGGCCGTAAACGAATATATATATTCATAAAAAGGGCGCAGTAAAAGTCGCAGCAATAACTGTCGTAATACTCAAACTTACTAGCAGACTACATTACGACTGCAAATCGAAAATGTCAAATATTTTAGTTTTGAAAGACAATAGCCTTGAGCTAAAATATTATTAAGAAGTAAATAAATTCACTTCTTCTTCTATCGCTTTCCCACGCCTGTAGGATTGCGGGTGTGAACTGTATAGCACATGGCGATTTGGTCCTGTTTTACGGCCGGATGCCCTTCCTGACGCTAACTCTATGTAGAGCGATGTAATCGCTGTTATGTATTTCTGTGTTGTTTGACGATATTGTGTGCTGCGTGAATATGAAGAGGGGAGTGTTGAGACAAACACAAACAACCAGTCACCGAGCCAGAATAATTAATCAGACACCATTAAAATTTCCGACCGAGCATCGAACCAGGGAACCTCTAAACGCTGACCATTCAGCCAAGGAGTTAGATAAGTAATACAAATCCACTCAAAATTTTAAATGTTTAATCATAACTGTAGCACGGTGTTGTTGGAGGGGAAGTTTCTGGCGCAACTTACACGGCTCGAACCCCGCAAGAATGGAGTGATAATGAGGTCTCTGTAACTACCTGGTCCACTGTTTTTATATTCTGCGCAGCATCCTCGACCAAATAAGGGCCCAATATTGCACGGGCAGACATGGTGCACCAAATCCTTACAAGCGAACCGTGTAGCGGGCTTTGTAACGGCTCAGTCCGTTCAAACCCTCGAAAACCAGTTGTTTCTCGATTGATGTAGCCATCAAGGTGAGACATGACCTTTCTTTTAAAACTAGCCGCCTGCGTTCAAGAAAACCACCAACATGAGATGCCATGAAGTTGAGGAAGAGCAACTACCAAACTTCCGTTGAATGGCAGAAGAGACTCAACGACAAACACTACCCAACAATGCCTTCTGTGAAGAAGACGCCACCACCTGGTTTCAGCCTCCCTCTTAGACTATGGTCCAAACTGAAGAGGACTCGAACCAACCATGAGAACTGTGCAGCCTTCCAGTACAAGTGGAACAGAATCTCAGCGCCTGAGTGAGACTGCGGCGCTACACAACAGACGATCCAGCACATCATCACCGATTGTAAGACAAGAAAGTATAATGCCAGTGCTAGTGGCTTTGTTCTCGCGACGCCAGAAATTATAGACTACATCTGAAATTTAGACATACGTATATAGAAGTGTAGATCCTACCTAAGACAGACGCTATATCTCTAGCCATACGATAAATAATAAATGATTTTCTTCTGAAAACCGTTCGTTGCAAAAGAAAGCTGAATCCCCGTACGTCATGGACAACACTTGGATGCAATCCTGTTATCGGGTTCGCTCTCCCTTACTGTTAGTGGTGGTGGTGGTGATTATTGTTTTAAGATGAAGTACAACTGGGCACCTATCCTCCATATAACATTAATCAGAGAGAAAAAATGGAAGGGATCCGACACTTCGAAAAATGACGGTATTGGCCAAAGAAAGACAAGGGCCTCGAAGGGCTTGGAAATGAACGACTCCCTAGGCTTCGAGTACTCTAATACCGTCGGGCTCGGACAAGAACAAGAGTTGTCCCAGGGAGGTCGGGGAGGATAGATGAAAGTGAGGAGCCTGGCACAAGTAAGTGGAAGCAATGCCAGGATTCAGCTGAGGGCCTTATGGTCGCGAACCCACGATCCAAAGTTCAGTGCTCCTGGTCCCCTTTTAGTCCCTCACTGTTAGACGCTGACCAGTTAGAATGCGGTATGCAAATCCACCTAGCACAAAACATCCACCGAATCCCTCAGTTCGAGTTTTAGCGATGTTCGTCGTCGATTTGGGGACGTCAGAACAAACAAACAAACAAACAAACAAACAAACAAACAATACAAATTAACCAAGAAACAATCCAAACAAAAAGCCAACAAAAACAAACAGACAAACAGGTACACTGACAGACAAATAGGCAAAGCAAATTAAGAAACGAAACAGACAGACAGACAGACAGACAGACAGACAGACAGACAGACAGACAGACAGACAGACAGACAGACAGACAGACAAGGAAAGAAAAAAATAGAACCAAAAAAAAAACAGCAGACAAAAGTTAACTGAACTTGCTTTCAACTGTTTACATCTGATCGGAGATAAAAACAAAATATGAGGCTAAAAATGTGAAGTTTGTAGACACGACGGTAATTTTATATCTAACTGTAGATTAAAAATTCATTATTTATGGAGGAGTTTCATAACAAGTAATTCTCGAATTTAAACAGAAAATGCTTTAATTATTTTGGGGGATGAAATTTACAGACGTCAATGTTTGTTTATCTTTAGCACTCTAGCACCCGTTAAGCGTAACTGTAAGCGCTATTAGCTGCCATTCTTGGGGATCTGGTTCAAGTCCTGGTACTGTCAGAGATTTGATTATATCAGGAGGGTTAGCCTGTGGTTAAAAGTTAGGCTACATAAAAGCTCACTTCCATTGGGGGGCGAGGGGGTGTGTTTCTGGAAAGAGATCCATTCTGAGGATAAAAGGACACGAGTTTACTTCACCTTACGAAACTTCTTAAAGAAGAAAATATCTGCGTGCCAGTAGGATATTCTGCTTCTTAATAGTGACTTTATTGACTACTAGCTGGACGCTGAAGGATGTAATCTCCTGTAGTTCGATGGACCGAACTCTTCGTCTTCTTTTCCGAATTTGTCCATCTATGGACCGCATAGAACTTAAGGCTTCTTGGCCTTTCTTCTCTTCTCTTCCCAAAACCTCTTCATTCTTTAGCTTCTCATCTTTCTCTTCCCTTTGAAAATGATCCGGTTGGGCCTCCGTTTTAGCGGTTTTTCTTCAAATTATTTTCGACTGTCAACACTTTTTCTGAACTTTCTTATTCTATGGATCATCTCTATTGTAATTCCAACTTCTTCCGCATCCTCCTTGACCTCTTCTACCCGCTTGGAAGTGGCCTTTAACCCCATGATGTATTTGAAGATCCTTTTGATCAGTCTTCTTTCTAGATGTCCGTAGAATGTCAGCCTTCGTTTCCGCATTGTGTCCGTGAACTTTTCAGTGAACTTGTAGAGCCCCTCATTTCTCCTTTTCTTCCAAGGCCAATCAGCAGTCTTCCGTCGTCCCAGAATTTTTCTCAGAATCTTCCTTTCCTTCTTTTCAAGTTCATGCAGCTCCTCGTTTTTATTTTAAATCAGACAAACATTCGACTGTTACATGTCAACAGAATCACAACACGAGTTCACGACTTCCACACAAGTCTTATTAATACAACTCAACTCTACTCCCAAGACTGCCTCTGGATATATGTTGCCTGGCCAGGCTTCTAGAAGAATATTACATTACATTACATTACCTTACATCTTTATTACCCCACCATAGTTATAAACCATCGGTATAAGGGAATAAAGAAAATAGTACATGGTTAGACTAAACGCTTAACTACAACTAAATCTAGAACTAATTTAATCTAAATCTTCTATGCCTAACTTACGCTCTATTCATCTACTCTGTAGCATCCCATACATGCGCGGATCTCCAGCACCACAAGTAAAATGCTACCTTAACTACAATACTGAGCGGCCCCTTACACGGGCGGATGACCAGTCCACATGTAAGATCCCACCCTACAACCCTCTAACCTTACAACTAACTTGGCGGCCCCCCACACGGGCCAGACACCATGCAAGGCATCACCCCAACTAAATCTATTAAGCACCCTCCAACATGGGCGGATGACCAGTCCACATGTTAGGGCACCCTACATCTACACTACGTTCTAACTACACTCATGCTCATAAATTAAGGATAATGCTGATACATGGTGAAACAACGCTCTAGTGGGCGGTTTGCGGTTTTAAATCATCTCGGGGTTTGACAATATGGTGCATTTTACCTGCGGTCGTCGCACGGTGGCGCTGGCAGCATTCCAAATACGCAGAGGTGTGTTGGTGCATGTCAGAGTACGGTACAGCGAGTAAGTGTGCAGATGTTTTCCGACGTGCTAATAGTGACTGTGTGGTGAAAATGGCTCAACGAACACATACTGATGACGTTATGAGGGGTAGAATAATAGGGCGACTGGAGGCTGGTCAAACACAGCAGGTCGTAGCACGGGCCCTCCGTGTTCCACAAAGTGTGATTTCAAGATTATGGCAACAATTCCAGCAGACAGGAAACGTGTCCAGGCGCTACAGTACGGGATGTCCGCAGTGTACAACACCACAAGAAGACCGATATCTCACCATCAGTGCCCGCAGACGGAGTACTGTAGGTAGCCTTGCTCGGGTCCTTGCCACAGCCACTGGAACACTTTTCTACAGACACAGTCCAAAGACGACTGAACAGATATGGTTTATTTGCCCGGAGACCTGCAAGGTGCATTCCATTGACCCCTGTTCACAGGAGAGCCCGTAAAGTATGGTGTCAAGAACACAGTACATGGTCATTGGAACAGTTGTCCCAGGTTATGTTCACGGACGAGTCCAAGTATAGTCTGAACAGTGATTCTCGCCGGGCTCTCATCTGACGTGAATCAGGAACCAGATACCAACCCCGTAACGTCATTGAAAGGGACCTGTATGGAGGTAGTGGTTTGATGGTGTGGGGTGGGATTATGATTGGTGCACGTACACCCCTGTATGTCTTTGACAGAGGAACTGTAACAGGTCATTTTGCACCAGTATCTCCACCTTTTTAGGGGTGCAGTGGGTCCCACCTTCCTGCTGATTGATGATAAACGCACGGCCGTACCGAGTTGCCATCGTGGA
This sequence comes from Anabrus simplex, assembly GCF_040414725.1. NCBI lineage: Eukaryota > Metazoa > Arthropoda > Insecta > Orthoptera > Tettigoniidae > Anabrus > Anabrus simplex. The sequence continues at coordinate 132,869,628 of NC_090273.1, forward strand.
GGAGTACTGTGAAACAGAAGATATCCGGCGAATGGAGTGGCCTGCCTGTTCTCCAGACCTAAACCCCATCGAGCATGTCTGAGATGCTCTCGGTCGACATATCGCTGCACGTCTTCAAATCCCTAGGGCACTTCAAGAGCTCTGACAGGTACTGGTGAAAGAATGGGAGGCTATACCCCAGCAGCTGCTCGAATACCTGATCCAGAGTATGCCAACCCGTTGTGCGGCCTTTGTACGTGTGTATGGTGATCATACCCCATATTAATGTCGGGGTACATGCGCAGGAAACAGTGGCGTTTTGTAGCACATGTGTTTTGGGACGATTTTCTCAACTTATCACCAATACCGTGGACTTACAGATATGTTTCCTTTGTGTTCACAATGTACCTATGCTATTAGCGCCAGTTTTGTGTAGTGCCACGTTGTGTGGCACACAATATGCAATTATCCTTAATTTATGAGCATGAGTGTAGATATTCTAGAATAATATGACACAACATTTTTTCTTATAATTTCGAGAATCTCCAATAGCCTATTTACAATGTAAGGAAGTTTCTTCACAATTCCAGTCGCACATTGTGTTGTTTTGGACTTATTAGTGTGTTGCACAATGTTGCATTGGATTATACATCATATATACAGGTAATAGTAAATTATATACCATTAATTACGTGTTCTTGCATTAAATAAAGTCATATTAATATATATAGCCAACAGCAGATGTTTCATGCCATAACCTCACAAATAATACGATCATGATTATACCGAATAAAGTTCGTACACAACTACGTAAATAATAATAATAATAATAATAATAATAATAATAATAATAATAATAGATGTAAAGAACCTCATAGCCACACCTCACAAGTAAAAGTAATAATAATAAGAATAATTAATAATAATAATTCGAGCTCGTTATTAGCATTATTTACCCATGTGTTAAAGAATATTATTTCCAAGTTACACTAGACTGTTACACTTGCGTCGACTTGCCGGTCCTTTTAATCTTGCCATGTTTTCCTCCGTATACCTCTCGCTTTGGTGCTTGCACTCCATATATATAGTCGTTTCATAAGAGACTCATAAGTACTCTGTAAGAACAACCGCAACGAAGTAAATGTACTCACCCACCTCTGCTTTGTCGAGTACGAATTTTTACATAGACCGTCTTATATGTATAACTACATCCAGAAAAGGAAGATCAGTGATTAACCCCAGCAGTCAATGAGGGACTGGTAGCTGCGACATTGTAATCCTCAAAGCCTGGTTACTTTTGATACCAAACACAGTACGGCTAGGCAACTCCATGATCCAGTGAGAAACACGTATACTCAAAAAATATGTAAGTGAGTACTGATGAGCAGTAACAAGCGCCAACAGACACAGAATTCTAGATGACGTGCCTGATAGTGCCATGCTTCATGGGGTAATGGGAATTACTTGCTTTGTGCAGGCCATGTTGCGATACAAATATCTCGAAAACGATGCGTGTTAGGGCTTCAAAATATGGTTTATTATGTCCTCTGATATTCCTAACTAAGGACACAGCGTCCTTGTAAACAGGTTCCGTCAAGCCAGTTCTCCGCTGAAAATAGGTTCCTTTTGTATATGTATCCGTTGAGGAGAGGTTCTGTTAAGGCCACGATTCCTTTGAATAAAGGTTCTGTTAAAGCCAAGTCTGAAAACACGTCCCGTCAAGTCCAGGTTTCCAATGAAAGCATATTAAACTCGAAACAGGTTTCTATTGAAGACAGGTTGAATGAGAGATAAGTTTTTGGGTAAACGGGAAACAAGTTAGCTGACAGGGCTGCCAAAGCGGCGGTCATATTGTCCCCCTTGCCTTACAAGGTTCTAGCCAATGATATTCGCTCCCAGCTGAGACATTTGGTTAAGACCCACTGGGAGATGGATTGGCAGGCCCAACAATCTTCCAAATAATCTGTGAACGATAAAAATAACTACGAAGGTATGGAAGACTTCCTTTCGGGTTTCTCGGTGAGAAGCAGTGGTATTATGTCTTCTTCGGATCTGCCACGGTATAACAACGCACTTTTACAGTACTTACTGAAGGGAGAAGCCCCCCTCCCCACGGTGTGTACTTGCGGCAGTCGTCTAACCGTGATCCACATCCTCACGGAGCGCGTGGACGTGGCCCATCTGCGCCGTAGTCTAAAACTTCTGAGTACCATCTCCCTCATTCTACGAAATGACGAGCAGTCATCAGACCTCGTCATCCGTTTTATGAGGAATAGTCACCTTTTTTATCGTGTACCGGTATAAAAGTAAGTTTCATCTTCTTTTAATTCTTTTGTTAACTACTTTTTGTTTTGTTCTGTTGACTCTGTTTTAGTTAATCTTTGTGTATTTTAGTGTGCTATTTTAATTTTCAGTTTTAATGACATATACTAATGCTATTTATTATTCAAGTACTGAAATCTCCGAACGTCTCTCCTCTCGCATCATAAGGAGAATCGTCCAATTCTTCGGACATATTTTAAGGCGGGATAGTGAAAATCTGGAGAAGTGTATCATGGATGGCAGAAGACCACGAGGAAGGACATTGAGCAGGTGAATTTATCAAGTTCTGCGTACCACCGGTCTGACTCTTCAGCAGACTTTAAGAGAAGCTGAACATCGTCAAAGTTGACGCCGCTTAATCAAGAATATTGTGTCAAATGGGGTCACGACGCTCAGAAATGAGTTACACGACTCTGGATTGACTATTTCACCTCAAGGTAATGCCTTATTCTATTATTTTAAAATAAAATAAGGCATTGCGAACTACATCCACTGATTATTTTAAAATTCTAAATATTTTTTTCGTCATAATTTATTTTTAATTCTAGTCAGTGGATACATTTTAAAAATTTGATTTACTACATTTCGTTTCATCTCGTGCCATTAAGGGCCGATGACCTAGATATTAGGCCCCTTTAAACAGCAGGCATCATCATCATCATCATCATCATCATCATCATCATCATCATCATAAGATAAGTATCAGTTGAATACAAGGTCTGTTAGTTAGTATTTTAGCTGAAGGAAAATTCCATTAAGGCTAGGTTTCCGTCGAAAGCTGGTTCCATTAAGGCTAAGTTTCCATTGAAAACAGGTTCGTTAAGATCAATTTTTCCATTGGAAACAAATTCCATTAAGACTAGATTTGCCATAAAAACAGGTATCACAATGGAAAGTTTTTCGTTATGGCCAGAGTTTGGTTGAATGCAGGTTCTGTTATGAATACGTTTCTGTTGAAAACAGGCGCTTTTATGGGCAGGTTGCCGTTGAAAGCGGGTTAGGCTAGGGATAGATTTGTGTTGAAGAAATATTCCGTTATAGGGAGGTTTTCATTGAAAATGGTTCATGTTACGGACATGTTTCGTAGAATATAGGTTACGTCATGGGCAGGTTTCCAAGTTACGTTGTGGACTGGTTTCCGTTGAAGATCCACGATTCTATTGCAAACAGGTTCCATTATGGACAGATTTCACTACATAAATTTATTTTTTCATGATTACTGAAAATTAATTAGCGCTCGACGGGTTTTTATTTCGATGTGCGTCTGTCTAGCGATATATTCTATCCCATGGGTCATGATGGCTGTTTGTAATCTGAAGTGACTCATCAGAGGAGTGTGACGTTATAAATGATGCCTTGTCGCTAATGGTGTGTTCTTTTCGAGATATTATGTTCTTATCGTAACAAAGGGCATCCTCTTACAGCAATTTACAAGTCGAGTGCTTGGAGCGAGTTGGCAAACAGCTACAGTTTCATAGCGAGCAGCCTGGCCTGCCCTCTCTTTTTAACTGAGAAGAGAAAAAAGTTTTCCGCTACTTCGTTCTGCAACTAACTTTTCTTTTCGCAGGGAACTTACATCATAATACTTGGAAAGTATCAACACTTTGGTTCATCTCTTCTTTCAAGTGTGTTGGTTGGTCATCTATTCATTCATTTCAGGGATTCAATGGTGGTAAATAGTGATTATTGCTTTGAAGGGAAGTCCGATTGAACTTTTGACGTGAAAAATAGCCCAAGTTAAAGGGAGTGAATTTTTCAGCAAAATTATTTATAAAGTAATTGGTACAGGCTGTTACTCTTGCAATTATAAGCTCACCGGACAAAAAATCAGTTACCCTAGTGCGCACACACCGATGGATCATTAGGCGTGTTCAGATGGCGCAGTGCCTCAACGTGAGCATAAGGCAGTAGCGATGAGGTTTCAAACGGGCAGTGTACGTCAACACGAGAATGTGACAAAGTGGTGAGAACTGGCGATCGTGTTCAGCCATGTCCATGGCCATGCGGTGCGGAAGCTGCTGGATTTGTTGGTCTTTCGCAGCGGACTGTGCAAAGTGTCTAGAAGCAGTGGTGTACTACACGTGGCCACGAAACACGACAGAACTGTGGTCGGAAAAAAGATCCTGACTGAGAGGGATCGGAGACGCGTTTCGCGGCTTGTGAATCAAAATCGCTTCCAAACCCGACAGAAATTGTTGCAGTCAGTGAATAAAGGGCCATCCCAACCGGTTAGCGAGAGAACATTGCGACGGGAGCTGCATGCAATTAACATTTGGAGTCGGTCGCCTCACAACAGGCCATTGCTCACACAGACACATAAAGCTGAGGGTCTTCAATGGGCTAGAAATCACCAAACGTGGACAGTACCTGAGTGCCGGAACGTGATGTGGTCTGAAGAATCACGTGTTTAGCCCTTATGCCAATGCCGCACGTCGTCGAGTGCACCGAAGGTCAAATGAAGCATTTCATCCTGTAAGTTTGGAAGGTCTGATTCAAGCCGGGGGTGGGTCTCTGAGTATTGGAGGTGTTTTCCGTATCAATGATTGGGCTTGCTTACTGAGTTGACCACTAACATGGCACAAGCCAAAAAGCCTATACAATATCATGTCTATAAGTACGGGCCGTGAAAGCATTAATGGCAACATGAACCAGCATGTTTATTTAAACATTTCGGATGATCAAGTGTTGCCTTTCAGTCAACATCTGAATGATGAGCATGCCATTGATACCCTGATTTTTCACGATGACAACAACAAAGTTCATCGGGCTGGACGCATTCGTGGCTGATTTTATGAACACTCCCCCACTCTATTACATCTCGATTGCCCTGCAAAATCATCTGACTTGAGCCCCATTGAAAATCTGTGGGACACGTTAAAACAGCGGGTAGAATGACATCAGCATCCCCGCAATTTGGTGCAATCGCGCGATCAAATCCTCAGCAAGTGGCTTAATCTCGATGCGACGTATCTGCACAACCTTGTGGACTCACTTACTAACCGAATCCAGGTCGTTATCAAGTCCAGAAGCGTAGTTACAGGGTATTAAATCATGCTTGTAATGATTTATCCAGGGATGATTTTTTTTTGTCCGGTGAGCTTACTTACCCTACGAGAGTTGGAGTCTGACATCTGGGCTGCGAAAGTAATAACTACGACGTTCACTGCGTTTGCCACAGTTACCGCCATCTTCGGCATATCATCCTTTAATACAGAATGGTTGCATAAGCCTGTAGTGTCCCATGAAGGGCAAAGGCATTCGAGAGGGGAAGCTCTATACGATTGATCTCGCGTGGTGAGTTAGTAACGTGAGATGGTTGTTTATGTCATATTTGATAGTCTTTTTACACTGGCTCAGCTTGTAGGCCTACCTACTTTTAACACGCCTTCCAGCGTGTCAAACTTTTGTCTCTAATTTTATATTTAGTACTTATTTCAACACTATTCACTACACTCGTGTGAGTTTTCTGTCTATAAATCTGTTACATAACTCTTATTTTATCTCTTTTCACATTTTTCCTTTCACTTTCCACATTTTACTTGAACCACCGTATTTTCATCCTTTTTCTATCAGTTCTGGATCGCGCTGTCCTGGTCCAGTGTGGTTTTAGTAGCTGCCCATCTTGTTGTTCTGCCACGGCATCTCCTGCCTATGTTGTCCCCTGTACCCATCTGTCCAGGTGTAGCCTCGCTTCGTGCCCTGCCTATTTCCACTCTGCTCTTACGGCCTGTTGCGCGACGTTTAGTGAAGACTAGCTGATGTACCCGTGCTTCGCTACGGAATTCTACATTGTATACAGAATTCTAGGTTAGGTAGTGTACACGTTGTGAGCAAGTTTGTCTTAAATTGTATAGCTCTTAACGTTACCCTAGAAACGCGACGGGAGGTCACCAAACATCTTTCCACATATGAAGACTGAGGGAATTTTCACTGTAATGGAAGACCCAATTTCATACCATCAGTCACAATCAGGTCGGGATGTTTTCATTATAATGTCTTTTTACATACAATACATACAATGACGTCAATAGTAATGGCGCGATTAAAAGCAATGCTTTCATATTACGAAATACTCGTTCAAATGAAACACCACACATTGTCTCACTTTTAACGAACAGGACTACGCTGCGTATCTAACAGTCCAAAGTTCCAGACCTGGAATGACGAAACCACAAACAGCCGTGATCTGTGAACACTCTTCGGCTTTCTTCGGCGGGGAGAGGGTCGAATAGTGGAGACTCCCAGGGCAAAAACTATGCCCAATTACTATTCTCTTTCCTAGGAGTACCCGATGAGCCGGAAAATATCAATTCACTACACTGGCGGCGGAAAAATCTGACTTGAAGGCAAATTTTTCCTCCAAGCCAGAAGAGAAACCCCCTCCTCACTGCTAGTTTGGAATAAATTAAATGTGGAATTTATTAAAAGTGAAGAGAAATAAGCTTTTCTTAAGAAAAGGCTCTTTTCAGAGTTTAATTTTTGAGTTATTTACTGAATATTGTGGTGCTATATTTCGGAAAATGCATAAATTGTTATTCTAGACCAGGCCATACTACTGTTACTACTACTACTACTACTACCACTAAATGAGGCTCTGCCTTAAGTATGCACACTGCTCAAAGAAACAGCGCGTCAGAGTAGGGATCGAATAGCTGAAATACTATGATGATCCAGTGTGTTACGTACCAGCTGTATCAGAAAATGTATGGACCAGAGGAATTACATGCTAAAGAAGAAAGTTTTCTAACTCCCCTGCTATTTCCCGCCAATATTGAGTCAGGCTGTTATACTCGGAGTAGAGAGGCAGCATAAGAGACAAAGAACATCACAATAAACAATGGTCAATGTAATGTTATTGTTGATCAATGTTATGCACTTTCGATATTATACGCCTTCACATTTCGTTTTCTTCCGACTCTGAAATACCACTCTTATCATAATCGGTAGGTACGTTAAAACTGAATAAAAGATAAATAATCGGAAATTTTATTCTCTATAACTTTTTTATATAGTGCCGGTACTTTTTGATAGGACCAATAACATTGGTATTTAAAATTTACGCTTTAGGCACCTTCTCCTAAACTACAATTTCATCCATTGTTTATAGCTTAGACTGTAGTTTCTTATTCCCCGACTCTATACACCGATTTTCATTAAATTCTGTTAACCCATTTTCTCATGGCTCGGCATTGATATGGACTTAGTAACAAAGTACAAATTCATGAATATCTTTGTTATCATAGTCGGTACAGTAAAAATTTATAAGACATAAATGGTCGGATATTTAATTCTCTATAACTTTGGTTACGTAGTATTTATCAATACGACAACTAATATTATAAATATTTGAGAATTACATTTAGGCCTTCCCCTAAACTACCATTTTACTCAGCGTAAATAAAATTACTTATAGCTTAAATTGTAGTGGCTCATTCTCCGACTTTGCATACCAATTTTCAATGAAATAGTACCACTAATAACGTAAATATTTAAAAATTAAATTTTAGGCCTTCCCCTAAACTACCATTTCACTCAGCGTGAATAAAATTATTCATAAGCTGTACTGTAGCGACGTATTCTTCGACTTTGCATACCAATTTTTATGAAGATAGGCCTACTAAAAACATAAATATTTGAAAATTAAATTTTAGGCCTTCCCCTAAACTACCATTTCTATCAGAGTGAATAAAATTATTTATGGCCTAGATTATAGAGACTTATTCCCCGACTTTGCATACCGATTTTCATTAAATTCTCTTTGGCCGTTTTCTAGTGATGTGTGTACATACTGTACATACAGACAGATAGACAAGCAGACAGACAGACAGACAGACAGACAGACAGACAGACAGACAGACATGACGGAAAAGTAAAAAGTGCATTTTCTGGTTACTGTGGACATGACCGATACAGAAATACCATTCTTTTCAAATTCTGAGCAATGTACAGACAAAACTCTTATTTTATATATATAGACGTAATTTCTTGGAGTCTCTTGTTTGGAACTCTGTCTCTGAAAGGTATGCCCAATATTTTCCTTTGGCATACTTCTATTGCTCTCTTTTGCTTTTCTGTTAAGTACCAAATCTGACAGGTGTAAATCAATACGGGAATGATACATTTAATATGAGTGTTTAATAAAACATATTGACCTAATGCAATTCAATAAACGTCAACCTATTCCTAGTTAACCATTTCAGTATTTAACGTAACAACGTTCTTATGATTGCTGGATAAAAGTTACTCTTTGACTGCAATTCTTTACATGTTGTGAACTTGTTGATGTTATCATAAGTTGATGATTCAAATACCTGGAAGAAGTCATCCAACCTTCAGGATTGAATCGTGAAGCACACAAAGAAAGGATCTGTAAACTACAAAGAGCACACAGACTCACTTGGAACAGATATAATAAAAAATGTCCATATCGAGAAATGCAAAATTAAGGCATTGTAACACTGTAATCATGCCTAAAACAGTATATGCATCTGGAACACTGATCATTGATTGAAAATGTAGGCAAGCAAGAAAGAAACATCTAAGGAAAAGTCTCGGACCAGTCGGTACAGTGGGGAATCTTGATGATAGGGAAATCTCATGACTTGTACCAACACTCAGTGAAAATATCAGACACATTTAGGAAATGACTTTTAACATTTTATGGACATATCCTCATAATGAGTAATCGAAGATTGACCAAAAGAATTCTGAACCTTGCCCCATCAGTGAAGGTAAAAATCAATTGGCTGATCGAAATTGGAAAACTTCAGGAAATAGGCATCACAGAAAAACGAGTCAATAATCAACGCTTTGCAGACCATCCAATTTCTGACACCAATAAAAACTGATCAGAATATCGCAAGAAAAGTCACAGCGAGAAGTTGAAGAGATTTAGGGAGAAGACAAAGTCAATGACGTCACCTGAATAAGTTCAATCGCACTGCTTTGTCGGTTGTTGCGAATAATAATAATAATAATAATAATAATAATAATAATAATAATAATAATAATAATAATAATAATAATAATAATAACCGTACGGACACAGTTAATATGTGCAAATATTTTAATTTGACCCCAATTAGGCTGCGTGCGTGTCAATTACGACGTTCCGTTTTACTCTAACAGAGTAAACTAAAATCCCCGTTGGAGCTCTATCGCTTAGTTGTAATTACATTTTGACAGGCAAACATCAGAAGTGTAACCAAGGATGGCGATATCATTTGATATGGAGTGTCGAATGGACTTTTTTCCACCATTCAAAAACGCGACTACTTTTGCCGGGTTTGAACCCACTATCTTGAGATCCGGAGGGCGACACTCTACCACTCATCTACAAAGGGAGTAAATATAGGACACTTACTTTTATTATGAAAGAATACTGCCCAGACTGGAGAATTTATTTATTTATTTATTTATTTATTTATTTATTTATGTATTTATTTATTTACTGTGATTCTGACAGATATAAATCAAACAACTAGGAACACCTACACCTACACATAATTATGATGTTAATTAGAATGCTAATGATACTTAACTACATAATTACGTTCGCTGTACCTACAACTATACAGATAATTTATATTTGTGGCAGTGTTTAAAACGAAAATGTAATATACAGTACTACGTCTCGCTTAAGAGTAATGATAATTTGCGCACGTTATTCCTGTAGATAGACGTGGGAAAGATAATAATTCAAAAAAACCTACTATACAAAAAGTCTCATTATATCTATAATTTAATTTACTCGCTTGCAAGATGATGTAAAAATTAATGCACAAGAAAATATGTCAGTGTCACACACAATACAACAGTCATTATATATTTTTAAGGTATTTAGCAAAGGTGAATGCTCATAACTTTCACTTCTATTTGGTGGTTGGTGGAATGATGTGAATTTAGGACGCAGAGCCGAGAGAAGATATTATAATTTACGTTCCGAAATTAATATCGACTATCAAAAAGGTTGTTAAACAATTTGTAGACGTTCAAAAGATCTGTTACCTTTCGTCTACTGGCTAGAGTCTTACAACTACAGTAAATTCCGTGTTAGTTGTCATACCCCCTCTAAATTTCTGTGACTTTGTACTGGATAAATGTTAGAGTCCACCTCTGTGGTGTAGTGATTAGTGTGATTAGCTGCCACCCCCGGAGGCCCGGGTTCGATTCCCGGCACGAAATTTGAAAAAGTCGTACGAGGGTTGGAACGGGGTCCACTCAGCCTCGAAAGGTCAACTGAGTAGAGGTGGGTTCGATTCCCACCGCAGCCATCCTGGAAGTGGTTTTCTGTGGTTTCCCACTTCTCCTCCAGGCAAATGCCGCGATGGTACCTAACTTAAGGCCACGGCCGCTTCCTTCCCTCTTCCTTGCCTATCCTTTCCAATCTTCCCATCCCCTACCAAGGCCCCTGTTCAGCATAGCAGGTGAGGCCGCCTGGGCGAGGTACTGGTCATTCTCCCCAGTTTTATCCACCGACCCAATGTCTCACGCTCCAGGACACTGCCCTTGAGGTGGTAGAGGTTTGATCCCTAGCCGAGTCTGAGGAAAATCCAACCCTGGAGGGTAAACAGATTAAGAGACAAAGAAAGAAAAATGTTAGAAAATTACTTTGCACTATTCCAACAGCTACATTGCATTTTGAGCGCTAAGTATCCAAATTATATTACCATATTTGCTTATTACGGTTAAGTTAACAGTAGCATAACACGACACGAATTAGTAAAGTTCTGGAAATATTTTATGATAAATCCTAACATTGTATATGCAATAGCAAACAAATAATTTATTTGAAAATAGAAAGATAATTTTGTATCAGATGTTGTCCCTAAGTCCTTTATAGTTTGAAATCTGATATTAAAACCAGACTTTGGCCTACTTTGTGGTAATAATGTAATAACAGGGAATTAATTAGTGTTAAAGTTCAGACGATTTACTCTTCTCCATGGTAAAACACTATTAAGGTCTTCCTATAACTCTTTTCAATCCTTTACTGAATTAGAATAAGTTATACACAATGGGACGTCATTTATCAGGCACAAAAATAACAAGGGGTCAAGGTTCGAGCCTTGGGGACCTCCAGATCGAGTGTAGTATGTGAACTGCCATATCTCATGCAGGATACATATCGCTGGCAATTTTGAAGGTATGATGCGAACAATATTTTCTGCACCACCTGACTTTGTTCGATTGCACTTGATTACTTTTGTTTCGGACTTTTTTAAACTTTCCATCTTGTACTCATTCTCCAAGACTGCGCCCATAGCATTCAGCAGTTTCTCCAGATCTTCTCCAGACTCAGATAACATTAATATATGATGGGATAATCTAAGTGTTTTGATTTTCCCTCCTTGGATTGAGATTCCCTTTCCAAATTCTTCTTTGATTTACTTCACCGCCTGTTCTCTATAAACAATGAAAAGGGTAGAGGACAGACGTCAGAACAGTTAAAATGTGATAGTAAACTACAAAATACTGAAAGGTTTTGTGATAGAAAATTTTTGAATTTTGGCATACTTCAAAAAAAATATACAAACATAAAGACTAAAAAGTGGATAAAAGGCTGTATAAACAGCATGCGGGAGGAAACTAGACTCAATAAAAGATCGAAGAAGACCAAAAGTACATCTGCGGAACGAATGGGATTGCTACTGCAGGGACACAAACTTCAAACAAACTACAAATAAAACGATGTTGCCAATCATGCATTAAACATTTTTCACTATTTTTCAACAAAATGTTGACAATCGCTCAAAATTATTCAAATCAAAATTTAAAAGAATAAATAAAATGTTAATATTTCAACTTGTTTTATCATTTCGAATTTTAACACCCGAAGAGGTCCCTCTGTGGATCAGTGGCAGAGTGTCGGCCTCCGGGTCCGAAGAAAGCGGATTCAAACCAGGCAGAGGTAGTCGGATTTTGAAGGGCGAAAAAAAAAGCTCATTTGATATTTCATGTCGTACGATGTCAGCGTGTAAAATATCTCTAGTGACTCATTTGGTGTTTACCCGACAAAGTTAATTAAAACTCAGCCTTACACGCCCAAGAGAGATTCGGTTTACTCTGCCATCTAGTAGGCCTAGAGTAAAACGGAACGTTGAAATCGAAGAGCAAGCAGTCAGATGGCGTCAGATTAAAATACTTGCACACGCTATCTGAGGCCATACGATTATTATTAGTATTATTACTGTTATTGTAACACACGAGAGATATTTCTTACAAGTCGCTTTACCTCGCACCGAGACAATACAGCCCTAGCATTTGCCTGGTGTAAAAATGGGAAACCATGGAAAACTATCTTCAGGGCTCCCGGCAGTGGAGTTCGAACCCACTATTTCCCGAATACTGACCGCACTTAAAAACGACTGGAGCTACCGAGCTCGGTACACGAGACATAATTCTCGTACATAAATCCAGCGTCTTTTCCTTGTACAGGTTACGAGTTTTTTTTTAGTTTTTTAAATATATTTTTTTCCGAGCTCGATAGTTGCAGTCGCTTAATTGCGACCAGTATACAGTATTCGGGAGATAGTGGGTTCTAACCCCACTGTCGGCATCTCTGAAGATGGTTTTCCATGGTTTCCCATTTTTACACCAGGAAAATGCTAGGGCTGTACCTTAATTAAGGCCACGGCCAGTTCCTTCCCACTCCTAGCCGTTTTCTATCCCGTCGTCGCCATAAAACCTATCTGTGTCGGTGCGACCTAAAGAAGATTGTAAAAAAAATATATTTGCCGAGTTGTGGAAAAATGCAGCGGAATCAATTAGAGAATCACTTCACCAATGCTTGATTAAAATTTGGAATGATGAAAAATTACCGGACTATTGGACAACTGCAGTAATCCACCCTTTACACAAATAAGGAGGTAGAACAAATCCTGATAACTATAGAGGAATATCACTCCTGGATTGTACTTATAAAATATTCTCGAAAATAATTTACAATCGGTGCAAATATCAACTGGAAAAACATTTAGGGGATTACCAGGGAGAATTTCGACCATGGCGTAGTTGTCCAGATCAAATCATAACACTAAAACTATTAATGGACATCTACAAGAGAAGACAGAAACAAATTATTATTACTTTCATAGACTTTCGGAAAGCTTATGATTGCATTCACCGACCTTCAGCATTAAAAATATTACGAAATTTTGGATTACATCCTAAATTAGTTAAAATGATAAGCTTAACGTTAACAAACAATAAATCAATGTGAAGTTTAGAGGAGAATTATCCGAAGCATTCACAATCAGAACAGGTGATGTACTATCACCACTTATGTTTAATTGTACTCTGGAATATTTAATGAGAGAATGGTATAAAGACTATAACAAAAAAATATAAAAATTGGATACACCAAATATGAAATTAACCTAAATTACTTAGGATTTGCAGATGATCTGGCACTACTAGCTAATGACCTTAATGAAGCTCGGAATCGAATCACAAATCTCCAAACTCTTGCTGGAGAAACAGAATTAACAATTTCATTTGAAAAAACTAAAATAATGGCAATAGATCGATCCTCTTTTAATAAGCAGTGTTCTGATATGTGGGGGAGAAAAAAAATTGCAAAACAGTTTAAATACCTTGGAGAAATTTAAATCAAAAAATTTCTTGGACAGAGAGAACGAATAAATTATCCAGAGCCCAAAAAGTAACCAGAAATACATACAGCAAGAAATGTTTGTCAATAAATACAAAAATGAAACATTATAAGACTGTAGTCCAACATAAAATAATGTATGGAAGTGAAACATTATCTATATATATAAAATAAGAGTTTTGTCTGTACATTGCTCAGAATTTGAAAATAATGGCATTTCTGTATCGATCATGTCCACAGTAACAAGAAAATGCAGTTTTTACTTTTCCGTAATGTCTGTCTGTCTGTCTGTCTGTCTGTCTGTCTGTCTGTCTGTCTGTCTGTCTGTCTGTCTGTCTGTCTGTCTGTCTGTCTGTCTGTCTGTCTGTCTGTCTGAACAAGCATCACGAGAAAACGGCTGAAGAGAATTTAATAAAAATCGGTATGTAGAGTCGGGGGATAAACCGCTACAATCTAGGCTATAAATTATTTTATTCACGCTGAGTGAAATGGTAGTTTAGGGGAAGGCCTAAAATTCAATTCTGAAATATTTATATTATTGGTGGTCATATCGGTAAATACTACATAACTAAATTTATATAGAATTAAATTTCTGATCATTTACGACTAATGCATTTTTACCGTACCGGCTATGATAACACAGATATTCATGAATTTAGATTTTTGTTGCTAGGTCCATATCAACGCCGAGCCCCCACAAAATGGGTAAACAGAATTTAATGAAAATCGATATATAGAGTCGGGGAATAAGAAACTACAGTTTAAGCTATAAACAATTTTATTCACCCTGGGTGAATGGTAGTTTAAGGGAAGGCACCTACAATTTAATTTTTAAATACCTATGTTCTTGGTCCTATGGAAAAGTACTTCATAACAAAAGTTATAGAGAATATAATTTCCTATCATTTATGTTTTATTCAGTTTTACCATACCGACTGAGTGGTATTTCAGAACCGGAAGACAATAATGTGAAGGCCTACAATATCGAAAGCGTGCAACATAGATCAACAATAACATTACACTGACCGTTTTTTGTTGTAATGTTCCTTGTCTCTTATGCTGCCGCTCAACTCCGATAGATGGGATTACTGCTGCGTACCAAGTATAACAGCCAAACTGAATATTGGCGGGAAATAGCTGAGGAGTTAGATAACTTTCTTCTTTAGCATGCCAATCCTCTGGTTCATATATTTTCTGATACCGCTGGTACGTAACACACTGGTTCATCATAGTATGCCTGCTATTAGATACCTACTCTGACGCGCTGCTTTGAATGAGCAAAGTCAGAGGCTCAGTTAGTAGCAGTATGAACTGGTCTGGAATTACAATTTAGCCCTATTCCAAATTATAGTACCACACTTCACTAAATAACTCAAAATTCAACCCTGAAAAGAGCCGTTTCTTAGGAAAAGATTCTTCCTCTTCACTTTCATTAAATCTGCATTAATTTTATTCCAAATTAGCAGCGAAGATATGGTTTCTTCTCTGGCTTGGCGGAAAAATTGCCTACACGTCAGACAGTTCTTTCCCCCGCCAGTGTAGTGAATTGAGATTTTCCGACTCATCGGGTACTCCCAGGAAACAGATAAGTAAACGGGCATAGTTTTTGCCCTGGGGCTATCCACTATTTGAAACCCCCCGCCGAAAAAAGGACGTAGATTGTTCACGGATCACGGATGTCTGCGTCTTGGTCATTCCAGTTCTGTAGCTTTGGACTGTTAGTTCGGCAGTATAGTACTGTTCGTTAAAAGTGAGAAAATGTGTGGTTTTTCATTTGATCGAGTATTTCATATGAAGGCATTGCTTTTAATCGCGCCATTCCTACTGACGTCATTGTAATGACCCATGTTCATTTCAGTTGTGTAAACCACTAAGAGAGTCTTTCTGAGAATCTATACAGGCAGGCGGAGAGTGAGTGTCTGCTATTATAATGGAAACTCCCCAACCTGATTATGATAGCAAGCTGGCCTACCATTACAATGAAAATTCCCTAACCCAGTCTTCGTATGAGAAAAGACGTTGGTGACTTGCCCGTCGTGCTTCTTGGGCAACTTTAAGAACTATGCAACTTAATAAATCATGCTCACAACGTTTACACTACCTAACCTAGAATTCTGTATAAAATTTAGAATTCCGTAGCGAAGCACGAGTACATCAGCTAGTTTAAACTAAAGCAAAGAATAACATAGACAAAATTTAAAAAATAGAAAGAAGAATAGTAAGAAAATGCATTAATAAGAAGTACCAAAGAGAATGAGAATGGCGCATCATTCCAAATTCAGCAGTATATCAGGAAATAGAACCTATAACGAATTTCGTGAAAAGGAAGAGAATAAAATTCGTTGGTCATCTGTTGAGAACACCTCAAGACAGGTTAATACGCAGAATTTTGGGAAAGCTTTGGAAACAAAAACAACAACCTGTCTGGATAAAAAAGACATGAAAGAATTAGACATAACACTGGAGGATTTAAAGAATAAATCAAACAAAGTAAATAAACTGAAGAATAGTAAAATTAGATTCCTACCGAAATGTGATAAAAGAGAAACAACTAAAAGGGTATTTTCAGAAGAAGAACGACAACGAAGATCAGATAAAACGAAGAAATAATGGAAGATCAGAAAAGAAAAAAAACATAAAACATCACAGAAGACCGGACAGAAATTGACTACAGTGGTCCAATGCGGCCGTAAAAGCACTATAATAATAATAATAATAATAATAATAATAATAATAATAATAATAATAATAATAATAATAATAATAATAATCATAATAATAGTAATAATAATTTGATAATTTGTGGAATTCTTTATCACTTTCTGTTTCAACTTTAGATTCATGATCACGATATTTGACACTAGGTGATTCCGTCTCTCTACAGATTCGTAACAGATGTACCTCTGTCATTGCTTGATCTTATAAGAAAATACGATTCTCGTCATCTTTCTTTCTTTGACTGCTATTCTTGTGTAACTTATACCGTACCATTAATAACTTCAACGTAGCCTTGCTTCTGTATTTTTAAGTATTCGTTTATTATCGTCCCTTTTTATAAAAAAGGAATGATGTTTGTTTAATGCCCTTTCATTTCGTACATATTTTAAGAGACACTAGGATGTCAGAATTTTGTTCCACAGGATTTCCTTCACATTCCACTAAATCTACCTCATCGAACCTGACATTTGATCCCCTTCAAATAGCACCGAACTGAATTTGAATCGAACCTACTGCAGTAATTTGGGCTCAGACAGCCATCATTCTACGGTCTTCTAAGTCCCTCAGTCAAGCTATTAAGTTCACTTTTATATTTCTAGCTTCCGAGGTATGATCTACTGTATATTTCTAAGAATTTCTAATAACCATTTCTTGCAAAGTAATGTAGCTAGTTAGCCCTGCCATTCATCAGTAATATTTACATGCATAATGTATGTTCTGACCTTCAGCTTCGGACATGATGTGCAACAAACAAAACTATTTCACAGCCGTAAAACTTCAAACGCGTACTTTTTGTGAGTGTTATGCGGTTAGAATAGTCGAAAGGGAGACGAACCCTGGTCATGCCAGAGGCTACATAGTCTTCTCGATTGGAACATGCCGACCTTTTAGGGACGGTCGACATGAAGTAACAAAAAGAAATCTTCATGGCTACAAAACCAGACTAGGATTCATTAAAACGACTTCAACAACTCCACCACGATCCATTAAATTCTTTACAAGTAGATCGAAGTGCTTCCACTGGAATATACAGTACCTAATTGTGTCCCTTTCTCATCCAACACTTTTTGTGTTATTTATACAACACAAGTTAATGTACGTCGTTAACAGAGAGTGTACTTCTCAAATTGAATAGGTACATGCACAAAGGGACCAATTTCTTCTGATGAAACTAGAAATAACTTTCGCAAAGAACGAATGAAAAACAAATTATTAAAGATGATAACTAGCTGTGATTGAAGACTTGCCTACTAACTTTCTATCCGGGAGGGCATGGTTCGAATCCTTCCTTTAGAATTGTCACCTGCACGTAGTGTCAGGAAGGTTAATAGGCCTTAAATACGTGGCTAAAGCTCAAAATGAGATAGGGTAGATCAAATGAGATAGGGTAGCTCAAAATGAGATAGGGTAGCTCTAACGGAGTTTAATTTGTGCTCTTCGCCGGTTAAGATGGTGGTCGTGGTGATTATTGTTTTAAGAGGAAGTACAACTAGGCAACCATCCTCTATATAACACTAATCAGAGGGAAAAAAGAAAGGGATCCAACACTTCGAAGAATGAAGATATCGGCGAAAGGAAGACAAGGGCCACGAAGGGCGTGAAAATGAAAGACTCCCTAGCCCTCGCAAACCTAATAGCGTCGGGGTCGGAAAAGAACAAGAGTTGACCAAGAGAGGTCGGATAGGATAGATGAAAGTGAGGAGCCTTGCACAAGTAAGTGGAAGCAATGCTAGGACTCAGCTAAGGTCCTCGTGGTCGCCAACCCACGCTCTGAAGTTCAGAGCCCCTGGGGCCGCCGGATACGAAAACATATTTCTACAAATAAATTCTCTCCACACCTAAACATATATTTGGCCCCTGCTGTTAGAGAAGAATATTTTCCTCCTTACTTTGAACAGGGTTAGGACTACTGTATTTTTATTGCCAGATAATATCCGTATCGAAAAATCTAGATGAGCATTTACAAAACTGAGAAACATCTTGTGCGGTTTACATCTAGATCTGCACCTCAGAACTAGAAGGCTGCAATGTAGTGTGTTTTCTATTATTTATTAAAAGGACTATTACTAAACAGACAACTGAGCGAAAGAAAGCCTTGGATCCATAGTGTGACCGGCTTATGCCGCGAATATCAAGGATATAAAAATACTATATCTATAATAATTATAAAAGGAAGTGTCTGTCTGTCTGTCTGTCCGTGCGCGATGCCCAGCGAAATCTACAGCACGCAGAGGTCTGAAATTTTGAACATAGGTAGATGGAAAGGGGTCCGAATTCACCTCGACGCCGGAATTTTTATTTTTTCTTTCGTTGGTGAGTTATGAAAAAAAAACCCATCGGAAAACGTGCATTGGGATATGACAATCCAACGCTTACTTGTGCCAGGCTCCTCACTTTCATCTATCCTATCCGACCTCCCTTGGTCAACTCTTGTTCTTTTCCGACCCCGACGCTATTAGGTTTGCGAGGGCTAGGGAGTCTTTCATTTTCACGGCCTTCGTGGCCCTTGTCTTCCTTTGGCCGATACCTTCATTTTTCGAAGTGTCGGATCCCTTCCATATTTTCTCTCTGATTAGTGTTATATAGAGGATGGTTGCCTAGTTGTACTTCCTCTTAAAACAATAATCACCACCACCACCACCTGACAATCCAACGTGCTGTCACCAAGATTAAATGCATCGAGTCGCTGTCGCTAGGCAACTACAGTACATAAAATAGGTAGAGAACACAATATGCAAGGAGCCATTTTACGTCCAGGGCGTAGGAAACCGTTTTTGGTCTTATATGGTGTGAGGGCGTACGAGGCTGTTGATGCTCTGCTATGAACACGGCTCTGAAACTGATGACGAATATTATTGAAGCCACCATCATGACTGAGCATGCTGCGGACGAAGTAGTATTCCTCGGACTGTAAGTCCATTGAGTAGGAAGCCATTTTCGGTCCGCGACACGAGGAGCCATCAGCCCGTAATATTCGGAAGTGTTTAGGTGTATGTGCGCGAAGCCCAGTCAAATCTACGGCACACATAGATCTGAAATTTTGACATAGGACAATCGGTTAAAGTTGTAGGACTCCATCCTTGAAAATGGTGCTTTTGCCATTGTCAACTGTACGTGGACTGTTCAAGAGTTCGAAAGGCAAACACACTACAGTATACATCTTACCTCCAAATGGAAGGACATTAATATAGTTTATTCCGAAGCTCTATAAGGAAACAATATATTTTGTATTATATAACATGGTCTTTAACATGGTTTTAATATTATTTGTATCATCCATCAACCCGGTATCTTAAGCACTGAAAGTAACAATATAATAAAAATAAAATAATGTATTTCATGCAATTTACGTCAAAAAGATGTGATTAATAAATATAATGTTTTAATTTGCTTTTAAATAAATAGTTTAGAAACATCTAACGGTTGAATTAATAAACGCGGGAAAAGCCGCGGGCACATGCTAGTTCAATATGACTTAAGTGTGTGTCCAGGTTGCATAGGCACTGACTTGTCATCGAGGCGACCGTGGTTCGAATTCCAGCGAATGAGAATGTAACTATTCTCTTGGTATTCGGATACATCTTCTCTATTTCTTCAAAACATAATTGAAGATTTCGGGGGTTAATAATGTCAGATCACACTTTGTAAGTTCTGAAATATAAATGAATGAATTTTCACAAAATGTTTACTGCTAAAATGTTGATTCTTTGAAATATCTTACTCAATACAATGGGATATGTAATCCTTCTTTATGTAACATCCTGAGAAATTTGCACACAGAACCAGTATTATAGGTAATTAAAGTATATTAAACACTGAATGTGCCTATCAATTTGAGGGTTGTAATTGTTTACGTGCAATAATAATAGACGTAGTGAACTGACAATGCAAATAAACATCTGTTTCTGAAGTTCTGGATTGAAGTGCTTCTGTTGAAGGTTATGACCATGTACAAATTAGAGAATTTTACTTTTGTATGTTGACAGTTGATATAGATAATGACGAAACAGTTGACAGTAGATTATTATATTGTATGTTCACGAGACGTAATAAAAAATCACGATCAGCTAGTTTTGTAATAAACACGCTTTCAATTAACACCCGTAAAACATATCATGGTGCCGAAACCCCGGGAACACGGAATACAGGAGAAAATAACATACAACAATATTTGATCTTGTGTAATACGTAATAAGGTGTTGATTGAAAAACTTGTGACTATCGGCCCCTTCGTCAACCTACGTTTCACCACGACAAGGGAACAGATAAGTACTTACACGGCATTAATACTGTTTTGAATGTTGTTAGAGCACTAAAAACTTGCTTTTAGACACGGTTGAGTGCTCCTTGATTTTCAATCATCACAAAATACTATATTTGATTGCAATATATTTTAGCCGCCATGTTGTTGTCATATAACCTGCAAAGAGGTCATAATCTCTAGGAGACTCTAACAACGACAGGGTGACAACTAGCGCTCTCTCCTGAGCATTTCTGTAACTACAAAAGAAAAAACATTGTCAGACACGTCACGAGAAAATTCACGGAACATTATTACACTAACCGACTAACAAGAAAGAATGTCTTAGTCCTCGCTTGACAAGCTAAAAAGGAAACGCACTACTCAGCGTTCCAACGGTACACGTTTTACTAAACAGATAAATGATTTCAGCGATACTGCGGCGCTGGACGATGTAGAACACTGCTTGGAACGCCTTAAAGACACTTTTGAGAGCTTAATCGTTCTAGATGATGCTATACACGGTCTGATTGAGAACGACGACTATGACGAGGATATACAAGTCTGTGAAAATTACATAGACAGTGCTAAACGTGCAATGCGGAAGGCTAATAAACTTATAAAGGCAAAGAATTCACAAGACGCACATGCTTGCTCAGCTACTACTACGTCACCCATAGCTACTTCCGAAGTTAAGCTTCCTACTATTAGAATAGAGACCTTTTCAGGAGACATAGAATCATGGCCACGGTTCTGGGAGCAATTTCAGGCTTCGGTGGACAAGAACTCAGCGGTATCGGTGATAAACAAACATGCATTCCTTCGAGGATATCTCGGCGGTGAACCCAAACATCTGGTGGATGGAATATCAGTATCGGCCGATACTTACGAACAGGTGAAGAAGATTCTGGAGTCCCGTTATGGGGATAAAAACAGAATTATTCAATCCCACCTGGATTTTTTGGAGCATCTGCAACCTGCACATTCCGACAGTCCTGAGATTCTCAATGCCACGTATATTGAGTGCCACCGACGGATTCAAGCGCTGACGGCACTAGGTGAAGATGTAGACGTCTATGGAAAACTGTTAGCCCCTAAAATTCTACCCGCATTTCCTGACGATCTCTGTCGCCGATGGCTACTTAACGCCAAGAGGTTGGAAATACCAGAAAGCAGTATCTCGCGTCTAATGCAGTTTTTGAACGAAGAGATGGAGTGTGCCTTGACTACGCAGAAGATACGTTGCGACCGGCCATTTTCGGCTACTTATACTCCGACGGCAGCGGCTCTCCATGTTAACACCAGACCTAACAAGCCGAAGAGAAAGAATATCAAACAAGTCACAGAACCGTATTGCGTTTTTTGTGAGAATCGAGGTCATTGGGGTCAAGATTGTCAAACAATAACGAACAACCAGGAGAGAACTGAAAAACTGAAGAAAGCGAACAGATGCTTCCTTTGTCTTAGACGAGGCCATCACTCTAAAGACTGTGCGAAGAAGAATAAGGTATCATGCTCCATTTGCAAGAAGACACACCACGTGTCAATTTGTGGAGGAGATGAGAGAGAAGCTGTAGCGGTGGGCAAGATAGATGTAAACACGCCCTCCAACTTCACGTATCTTCAAACTGCTCGCGTTTGGATAACTGGCCCGACTGGACTGACCAAACTTACACGGTGTATTTTAGATGCTGGAAGTCAGTCCAGTTTTATCGAAACAAGCCTCGTGGATCAGCTCAAGCTTACTGTTGTCGAAAAAATGAAACTGTCTGTTACGGCATTTGAGTGTGATCGACACACGGTTACAACACGTAGGTTTGTCCAGTTTAACATCAGTGGCGTGTGGTCGAAAACTAATATAATGATAACAGCTTTCGAGAGCGAAAACAAGTATTCCCCGCATCCTGCTGTTCCACACGATGTCTATTGGTTATCATGCGCCGGAACGTTGCAATTAGCAGACCCCAAGGACAATAAAAGCGACCTCCCTATTGAACTTCTCATAGGTGGTGATCACTACTGGAAGGTGATCCGAGATGGCCAACCAATACGCCTTTCTGAGTACATAGTACTTCTCCCGTCTAACTTGGGTTGGGTTCTTAGTTGAAACAAGTCAGGAATCACAGTCCATCATGTCGCTATAAATCATGTTCACACAAGTCAAGAATTTGAACCTAAAGACGACAGCATGCGACAATTCTGGGATTTAGAGACCATGGGAATAAGAGAGCAGCAAGGTAGAACACTTTCTAGGAAGGACGCTACCATTCTTCAACAGTTTCACGATTCATTTCGTATGAAAGAGGGGCGGAGAGTAGTGTCTCTACCCAGAAAACAGGAAGTTATCTTGCCATCAAACCGCGTCAACGCCAAGAATCGCTTTAGATCACTTGAAAGGAAACTTCACGACAATGCTGAGTTTCGAGAAATGTACTGTTCACAAATGACTGACTATATTGAGAAGGGTCATGTTGAAATGACTGCTGCAGAAGATAATCTAAGCGATGTTTTCTACCTACCACACCACGCTGTCAAGAAAGAGAGGAATGGAGCTATCAAATGGAGGATTATTTTCGACGCTTCGTCACACGAGAGAGACTCGCCATCTCTTAACGACGCTCTGGAAGCAGGACCAAACCTCCTTCCTGAAATTCTGTCAACGCTAATCCGCTTTCGTACATATCGAAAAGCAATAGTCGGAGATGGAACTCAAGCTTTTTGCAACTGTACCTAGATGAAAAAGACAGAGACTTAACCAGATTTTTCTGGTATCACGTCCAGAAGGGGGAAGATGGTAACTGGCAAACAGCAGATGAAATTGTCACGTACAGGTTCACGCGGCTACCGTTTGGTCTTACGTGCAGTCCTTTCCTTCTATCTGCGACTCTACGTGAACTGGCTTCAAGGTGCAGTAACACATACCCCACAGCAGCAGAACTCTTAGATCAGAGCACATTTATGGACGACTTCGTTGCTGGTGCTGACGACGACAATGGGGTCATAAGCTTATATTACGAAGTAAGCTCCATGCTCAGGCACATACGATACCAATGGATAAATGGGCAACGAACTCAGAAACACTTAAGAGCGTATGGCAGTCTGAGAGACGAGATATCAAACAAGAAACTGGAGTACTAGGTATCAGGTGGAACACAGTATTGGACTGTATCCTTTTCGATCATCGAGAAATTACTGAAAAGCTAGCTCACATTCCTACCACGAAACGTCAGCTCTTACAAGGAACAGCAAGATTTTACGATCCACTGGGGTTATTCTCACCCGTCTCAATTGTTGGAAAGTTAATCTTCCAAGATACTTGGTGTCGAGGCATAGAGTGGGATGAGATTCTTCCACAGGATATAGCCTTAAAATGGCAACTTTGGATCTCGAGCATCAAACAGCTGTCACTTATAAACGTCCCGAGGTGGATTGGAATGTGTAAACAGATGCCAAACGCTACGCATGTCCATGTGTTTTGTGACGCTTCTGAGAGAGCATATGGAGCCGCATTGTACACTAGAACGGTAACAGACGATAATATATCAATAGACTTGGCCTGCAGTAAAAGCAGATTGTCTCCAGTTAAAAGGATTACACTCCCACGACTAGAACTTCTGGCTACTTTGATAGGTTCCCGCCTCTTGAAATATTTTTGCCAGTCAACAGGATTTGACAGCACGCGAGCTACACTATGGTCGGACTCTATGGTGGCCCTCGGTTGGATACGGAGTTACCCAAATCGCTGGAAGACATTTGTATGCAACCGCGTGACAGAAATTCAAGACTATCTGTCGCCGGTTCAGTGTCAATATTTTCCCAGTGAAGACAACCCCGCAGACCTTCTGACGCGTGGAATGTTAGCGACAGATCTAAATTCCTCTTCATTATGGTGGAATGGACCACAATGGCTTGCTGAGGCTCCCACTTCTTGGCCACAGGAAATCTCACGTCAGAAGGTATCACTACCCGAATCCAAAGAGGCAAACCCTCAAGTCCTTGTAATCAGTGCCAATGAATCACTGATAGATATTTTACGATATAGTTCGTATTGGAAGGTAATACATATCACCTGTTGGATTTTACGTTTCGTGGAGGTGACACGGAGAAGAGTGGAGTATCCACGCCATTTGACAACCACAGAATTAGAAGCTGCAAGGCTCTACTGGATACGCCGAGTTCAGGAGGAATGCTTCTGTACAGAGTTTACTGCCCTGACACGAAAGGAACCGGTACCGGCTACATCCAAGATTGCACGATTCCATCCACTTCTAGAAGACAACCTGATTCGACTTGGTGGTAGGCTCCAGTTTACAGATCTTTCCGAGAATGAGCGAAACCCCCTACTTCTTGATGGCTCTCATCATTTCACTAAATTATTGATAAAAGAAACGCACGTAAGACTTCATCACATGGGAGTTCGTGTTATGTTATCAGAATTGCACTGTGAATTCTTGATTTTGAAAGCTAGGCAAGTAATCAAGAAGGTCATTTACTCATGCCTTCCCTGCAAAATAACACACGCCAAGAGATGTGAACAGATAGAAGCTCCTTTGCCAATGGACCGTGTTAAGTTTCAACGGCCATTCACCGTTTGTGGTGTAGATTTTGCAGGCCCGTTGTTCGTGAAGGCTGGAGCTGCAGAGAAGAGATGCTACATCGTGTTGTTTACCTGCGCAACGACAAGAGCCATTCATCTCGAGCTTACAACTAACTTGTCAACTGATAAATTCCTACTTGCTTTTCAGCGCTTCGTAGGAAGACGTGGACTTCCGAACACCATGTATTCAGACAATGCTCGAACGTTTCACGCCGCCAACAAAGAAATATCCGAACTCCAGGAATTATTAGAAAATTCAAGAGTACAAACTCACTTGTCACACCACCATGTTACATGGAAATTTATAGTACCAAGAGCCGCATGGTGGGGAGGCTTCTGGGAAAGGATGGTATGGTCCACTATGATGTGCCTCAAGAAGATACTCGGGCGAGCTCAAGTAGACGAGGAAGGGCTAAATACTATTTTGGTGGGGATCGAGGCCACTCTAAACCCGCGTCCTATTACCGTAGATGACAGTAACTCTGATATCCTGACACCTTCACACTTCCTCATAGGAGAAAGGCTGATATCTCTTCCAAATACAGCAGATACTTCCATCTATCAAGATTTGACTAAGGTGTACAGACAGAGACAAAAGCTAATCTTATACTTTGAGCAAAGATGGAAAAGGGAATACCTCCTTCAATTAAGGAGTTACCACGAAGTGAAGCAGATCAAAAAAGAAACCGAACTACGGATAGGTGATGTAGTACTTTTACAAGAGGATCTGAAGCCTAGACTGGCGTGGAAACGAGGCCGAATTTGTGAACTGCACCGAGGACGAGATGACAGAATCCGAACAGTCATTCTTCAGCTCCCGGATCGCTCAATGGTCACAAGACCAGTGCAGCTGGCCGTTCCCTTAGAAATCGACCGACCAGGGTGGGGAGGATGTTGAAGATTATGACCATGTACAAATTAGAGAATTTTACTTTTGTATGTTGACAGTTGATATAGATAATGACGAAACAGTTGACAGTAGATTATTATATTGTATGTTCACGAGACGTAAGAAAAAATCACGATCAGCTAGTTTTGTAATAAACACGCTTTCAATTAACACCCGTAAAACATATCAGCTTCGTTTACCGCCATAGATATAGAAGAATAGAAAGGAACTTCACGTTGGATATAACCGTTTACAACAAGCAATTGAAAAGTCCAAAATATGAGGGTTATCACTTTTTACCGCCAGGTCTTCAATTATTACTCTCTGTTCGATATGGGACACTTCAGCTCAGCACACTGATGATAGAGGAACCCCCTAGCTCCAGGTTTTTTCGAGCAGGCGTACGTTAGGTGGCACGCATGCGTGGTTGTCGGCATCCCGATATGATAAGGGTGGAGGACGTGCCATCAGGTTCATAGTGGCTCTCCGTATGGAGTCTCGTTTCGCGGAAGTACTCTTAGGTTCCCCTCGTCAGCCACTGGCCCTCCGTGGAGATTAAGTGGAAGGGAGAAGGAAAGAGTTGTCCCTCCAAGTCGCTGGAGAGCCGCGGAGGGAGGGGTAAAGGGAGATGACACCCAGGCAAGCGTAAGCACAGTAGAACAAGACTTTTTCTTACAATCTGTTTTAAGTCGCACCGACACAGACTGTCTCATGGCGACGGTGGGATAGGATAGGCCTAGTAGTGGGAAGGAAGCGACCGTGGCCTTAATTAAGGTACAGTTCCATCACTTGCCTGGTGTTGAAATGGGAAACCACGGACAACTATCCTTAGGGTTGCGGACAGTGGGGCTTGAACCCACTATCTCCCGGATGCACGGCCAACTCGCCCGGTAGAACAAGACTAGAGTAAGCAGATTTCCTTTTTATAGGGGGTTGTTTGTGTGTATTTTTGGAAGTAATCGAATCTATTCATTTCAAAATATTTTTCGACGTATAGAATCTACTGAAAATCAAGTCCTGACGGCCCCTATTATTCTAACACTTTTCCCACTCCTTGGTGGGTCGCGGGTGCGAACTATGTCGCCCATGAGAATTTGGCCCAGTTTTGCGGCTGGATGTCCTTTCTGACGCCAGCCGTAAGTGTGTGGGGGTGTAGCTCTACCCCTTCGTTCCATTTCCTGCTACGGGATCGAGATGAGATGAGATGAGATGAAAGATAAAGGTGATTATTATTATTACTATTATTATTATTATTATTATTATTATTATTATTATTATTATTATTATTATTATTATTATTATTATTATTATTATTATTATTATTATTGCTTAGAGGGGCCTAGCATCTAAGTCTTCGGCCCCTATAATCACCACGTAATGGTAAAAAAATAAAAATAAATTTATTTATGTTTTAAAAACTGGCATACAAAAATTAAGAAGAATCCAGTACATCTGGCGTGATTCAAAAGTTTCCGTCTGAGGGCGTTGCTGCAGCGTACATGCAACGTAGCGTGACTCCGATGCGAGTATATAAGCACGGACATGTACAGTAGATAAAGGGATTCATGTGACTGTGGTGCCGTGCCGAGGTGTGTGCGTTAAATGCAGCCACGTGAATTACGGCGACGTTATTACCAAATGCGTCCAAACAGGACCAACGTGCTGTTATTCTGTTCTTAGCTGCCGAAGGATAATTACCGGTGGACATCCATCGGAGAATGAAGACTATGTATGGGGTAGCATGCCTGTCGAAAACCACCGTTCTCGAATGGTGCACCAAGTTTCGTCCGAGTCGCGTTTCGACACAAGACGCTGGTCGATCTGCGAGAACAGCCTCATCCATTGCTCCAACTCAAGTGGGAGATACTCGAGCACCCGCCCTATAGTCCTGATCTCTACCCATGCGATTATTACGCCTTCGGTCCCCTCACAAAGGCCTTGAAGGGTCGACGTTTACTATAAGACAAGTATGTGCAGCAGGCAGTAACGGAATTCATCACGCAGCAGGACACGGCGATATTCAACCTGGTGCGTCGGTAGGATGAGTACCTAAATACTCACGGCGATTTTACCTGACTGGCATCCCGATTCAGGACTGTACGGCCCTCGAACGGAAACATTTTGTTCGTCCCTTATAGGTTATAGACAATTTGTCCAGTATGGTATAAGATCCAAGCATCAGGTTACGTTTTAAAAAGTACAGACAATAGGTCTATTTTAGTTTCAATTAATTACTAATGTTAGGTAGCGTATAACTGGGTAACATTGTCTTTGGAATCTCAGCAGGCAACCAGCAGTCAGTTCGAAGCAATATATGTGGGGTTTTCTTGAACCGAACCGTCACATTACTGCTCTTTACATTTAACTTGAGAGTACAAACACTGTATCAACAAAAACGTATAAATACAAGGTAGCTTATTGAACTAAAAATGTTTCCGTAATGTATTTGGAAGGAAATAGCTGTAGTTTCCATTGAAACGGTTCTTATCCTTTGAGTAATATTGTTATTGATATAGTGTTTATTTTTCGACTATGAAGATTCTGAACTAATTAAATTTGCTTAGCCTTTCGTGGGACTTAATAACGTATGATTATATGACAATTATACTATGAGAAATAGTAACATAAGAAAAAAAGACACTTAACAGTAAAATGCAAATAAATGCCGAATAGATTTACAGTAGATTCAGTTTCAATGAAAATCCACAATGTTATGTATTTATTGATAGTATTTACTGCATAGTGGCATATATTTGTTCAGAAATAAAAGAAATGTCTGACAGACAAAATGAAGGAACCCTTGAAAGACTTCCTTCTCTGGAAACATTTTACGCCCGAAGTAAATAATAAACTTATTACTGCCGTGCGGTTCTGTTCACTATACGGTCCGCACCCTGGCTTTATAAGGGGTACGATTTTCAACAACGCAAGCCAATAATGTTATACGAAGTATTATACATACATTGAGTGCTTAGGAGCCTTCTCCATATCGGAAGTTACACTGCTGTTAGGAGAAGGACCATGTCAGCGAGGTAGTTTCATTTCTATAACCGAACTCCTTTGGTAGCAGGACTGCTGTATGCAACCAACGTCCTCGCAAATTATGACCAAGATGGGCGTAAAGTTGACTGACGATGGACATCATCAGAAGATCTTGAAGTCACCACCTGGCCATCAGAAGATTTTGGAGTCGCCAGTTTATCAGTAAGAAGATTTTGGAGTCGGTAGATGACCATCAGAAGATTTTGGAGTTGCCAGCATATCATCAGAAGGTATTGAAGTCATCAGCGGATCATCAGATGATTTTGCAGTCGCCAGCCGATCATCAGAAGATTTTGGAGACGCCAGCGGAACATCAGAGGATTTCGGAGTCACCAGCGGAACATCAGAAGTTTTGGAGTCGCCAGCTGTCCATCAGAAGATTGTGAATTAGGCTAAGATGTGTGTTTTTGTGTGTGTGCGGGGGGGGGGGGAGGGAGTGGTTGTGTGTGTGTGGGTTTGTGGGTGTGGGTGGGTTTGTGTTTGTGTGCTTTTGTGTGGGTATGGGTGTGTGTGGGTGGGTGTGTGGGTGTGTGCTGGGGTTTACCGGTTGTAATGTACGAATGTCATTATGTAACAAATTTCATTTCATTATTGGGTAAGGGAGAATTTATTATTCGGTTAGAGTATCTGGCTGTTGTATGGGTGGTACTGAGTTCAATTACGAGCCCTGTACAGGGTTCTTCTCGGCTAAGGTGTTGCCTGCTGTGCAGGACTCACACAGCCCAGAATAAATAATTGAGGTACTGCTTGATACAATCGGTGCAGAGCTCCAGGGGCGAACAGTGTAGATGGGGTATATTTATTTGGGGCTGATGACCTAGATGTTAGGCCCTTTAAACCATCATCATCATCATCATTATCATCATCATGAAGAATACCGGCGGAGGATAGCTGCAGTACAGCGGAGATCAGCTTTAAGAATTACAGAAGATGGCTTACGGCAGACGAATGGAACGATGGCAGCAAGGATGGAAGGAAGATCCACGAGGGAAATGGACTAAACGGCTGATACCACTGGGTAGCACGAGCACGCGTTACGCAACTCTTGACAGGCCACGGACACTTTAGAAAATTTCTGCATAGAACAGGTAGAGCGAGCAATCCATTGTGTGTTTATTTTAATGATGCTGACGATATACTACTGCTGTACTAAACTATGAGTTGTCACACAGATCTTAGAAGACTTAAACGAAACGAAATGTAATATTGTCAATAAATCTAATGTTGTTTTTACATGTTTTACATTGTGACAATAACATTGATTTCATAACTTTAACAAAATGTATTTTTATTTTGTACGTAACAGATTTATGTGTGATTAATTCGTATAGAGAGGATCACATTTACAGTCTAAATAACGTGGTTGCTGACACACAATATAAATGGAAACTTTGAAACCTTGAACGAATATCGATGGCCTACTTCTAATAACACGTATCTGAGAATGCACTTCCTATGTTTACGCTAACCATATATAGCTATGCAGTCTATCAGAACAATTTTCGTTGTGTTCCTTTTTCTCTGCACTCGTGGAAATCCTTGAAATTGTACAGGTTGGGAACCACAAATCTATAGCACTCAAAGTAAAAACAGGCGTAGTTCAGGGTTAAGTTACAGGACATTTTCTCTTCCTCGTGTATATAAATGCTATTGTAATTTAACCTGCAGGTCAGCACTCTATGCAGATGATATCGCTGTCATAACAAGTGGTAAGGAGTTAACAGATGTGAAAAACGAAAGGTTAGAGCTGCTACAGAAATCATTCAATCGGTAGCAGGCTGATAAACTATTTTTAATTAGTAACAAGACCGAAGTTATTTATTTTCACTTAATTAAATGAACTTAAGATGAGAATGAACATAGTTCTGTCAAGTTATTGGGAATACATTCGGATTATAAGTTAACCTGGTATACTTACGAAAGTTATGTAAAAGACTGTCTAGAGGGTTATCCTTACTTCGAAGACTAAAAGAGTCATTTAATAGTAATCAGATGTTTTGTGGATGCTATGCTTTCTTCCATTCACATTTATCATACTGTACCATATTATGAGGAAATTCGACAGACGCACAAACATTAAGTGGCAAAAGATGGCAATATGATGAAAGCTATAAAAGGGAAGGCCAACAGGGTGTCATGCAGGCCTATGTTTCAAGAACTTGCTATTATGACTCTCCCATCACTACACATATTTCATTGCATTCATTATTTTCAAATGAAATCTCGATGATCTGACATCCCGTAGAAATATTCACTCATAAGATACACGGAGAAAGAACGATTTAGATTTTCCACATATTAAATTGATGAAGACACAATAAAATGATATAATGGGATTAAATTGTTCAATAAGCTGCCTACCCATTGGAAAGATATGCCCTAAAGTAACTACAAAAAAGGTCATGGGTTCAATATCTCAAAAATGGCTGTTATTGAACAGTTTCCATTCACTATCAGAATATGAAGAAAAAGTAACGCTATTGTCAAGCGGCGAATATGAAAGTCAACACCTCCTGTTAATAGATAGATAACACTGGTAGTTTTGATCAGCTCCAAGGTTATTATTCAATAGACAAATAGCCCAAAGTATCATGATAAGCTTTCATTTCACTTTCCATATTCGCCGCATGACAATGGCATTACTGTTGCCATTGATGCTTTCACGGCCCGTACTTATAGACATGATGTAGGCTTTTGGGCTTATGCCGTGTCATGAAAATAAGGTGAAATTCTTTACGTTTCGCAGAGAACTGTGCTCTGCGTCATCAGAAGGAAATCTCAACTCTCCACGAGAAAGGCTTCTAAACATGAGCTTTTGAACGTAGACGATATAATAGAAATGGAAATGGTACGTTCATTCGTCACCAGATGGCTTCCCGGGGGCGGTACAGCGCTGGCGTTCAAAGCGGAAGCTGACGGAACAATCAGAAACAGTCTAAGAGGATTACATAACATGTGTGCGTAATATAGGCCATAGACAATTGTACGGCATAGACACAAGCCTGGAATGGCCTTACATTCACAACACCACAGACCGAATTTCCAAGGTCCTCCGCAAACATAATATAAAACCTTGTCTACATTATGTGTCAAAAACTTAACATATTAGAGACAAGAAACTGGTATTTGGAAAGTCCTTTGAAAATACAAGAACCTGTACCATTTTGTTTTCGGAGACGGCACTTAACAGGGGTTAAAAGAAGTGAAAAATAGTTGAATTATTTTTTTATGAGGATACTTATATCTTAGAAACTGAAGATGTCACAGTCGTGAAAATTCGTATTTGGAATCTCCTTTTAAAAATAAAGAAATATGTATTTATTTTTTCGACATGAGAGAAGGCTGTTTCTCACATGTACAGTTCTATGTCGCATGGTCGTCTTAGCTCCAAAAGGTAATACCACAAACATGGTTTACAAAGAATTTCTGGTGTAAATGAAACTCATTTTTTGGGTGAGTTTTTATACTTCAGGAAGTTTAAGGTAATGTCTTAGTACAGTACCGAGGAACGATTACTTTGATCAAATTACGAAATGCACGCGAGCGAAGCCGCGGGTAATTGCTAGTATATATATTTGCTATTTGCTTTACTTTACGTCGCACCGACACAGATAGGTCTTATGGCGACGATAGGGTAGGAAAGGGCTATGAGTTGGAAGGAAGCGGCCGTGGCCTTAATTAAGGTACCGTCCCAACATTTGCCTGGTGTAAAAATGGGAAACCACGGAAAAACATCTTCAGGGCTGCAGACAATTGAGTTCGAACCCACTACCTCCCGAATGCAAGCTCACAGATACAAGATCCTAAGAGCACGGCAAACTCGCTCCCTTCAGTTTCTTCTCTTGAATTCCTACTTTATCTTCAACGTTTAACAACTGAGGCATTCTTCAGTTTTATGAGTAACTAAATGTTATTTAACGATCTGTGTCAGCGCGACGTAAAACAAAACTGTAAGAAGTTGGAAGCAAGTAATCGTTCATCGGAGGAGAAATTAGTAAAGGAAAAGTACGATACATTTCAAAATTCTTTCAAATCATATAAGGAAATGCTGGACAACAGTGGTGAATGATAAATTTATGATTATATTTCTCCTTACACGCATGGTGTCGTCCTTTAGACCTTATCCATGTATCCATTTCTTCGTGACGCACTCCTACCCTGTTATCGACGTGTACAAACAAGTACTACGATTCATTTGTCCAGGCGATCCTTCTCTTTGTTTAATCGATGAAAGGTGGTATATCCGTGCCAGTGTGATTCTTTGCGCCCTGCGACGTGCGGTGAGGAGTGGTACCCAAGTAGGACGGTGGCTTCTGTACCTCATTGCGAGGGGGTTGTCCTCGATGATATGGCTGATCATATTTCGTTGTTATCCAGCATTGAATTCGTGAGTAATCTGTTGCACTGTCACCCATCTACCCGCTGTTACCGTGCAAGTCATTCGACGGTGATCCACGTCAACAACACGCAGAGGCGGTGATTAGGTTGAGCAAGGAGGGGGGGGGGGGCAGTCACCCCCCACTTTGTGGAGAAAACATTGCATTTTTATTCCTGAAACCAGAAATTAGTTAAAAAAAGCCATTTGTACAAGCCCTGGTGTCTTATAAGGTAATTCGTTCTTTTATTTTCTTTAATTATTAACAAACCCGTACACTTTTTGTTATCTGTACATAAAAATCCCCTCCCCCCACTTCTAATTCCCAATCGCCACTGCTGAAACACGTTGTACTCCACGGCGGTTGATCCTGGCGATGATGGTTTTGTCGGAATCTATGAACTCATGACACACTCTGGACACGGTGACTTATGGAAGAAGACCGAGCTCGATAGCTGCAGTCGCTTAAGAGTGGCCGGTATCCAGTATTCGGGAGATAGTGAGTTCGAACTCCACTGTAGGCAGCCCTTAAGATGGTTTTCCGTGGTTTCCCATTTAC
Organism: Anabrus simplex; assembly: GCF_040414725.1. Classification (NCBI taxonomy): domain Eukaryota; kingdom Metazoa; phylum Arthropoda; class Insecta; order Orthoptera; family Tettigoniidae; genus Anabrus; species Anabrus simplex. The sequence continues at coordinate 132,903,960 of NC_090273.1, forward strand.
ACACCAGACTGTACCTTAATTAAGGCTACGGACGCTCCCTTTCTACTCCTAGCCATTTCCTTTCCCATGGTCGCTATAAGACCCATCTGTGTCGGCGTGACCTTAAGCAAATTCTTAAAAAAACTTATGGAAGATCAATTCCTGCATGGCTTTGGAGATGGAATAGCATATACGTAGGGCAACGACAATCTGGCCGCCATCAAACGCGCAAAGATCTGGGACTCCATCCTGTGCTCACTTGTTACACGGACAGTACGACGTCTGATGACATCGCAGTCATGTATTACGCCGGGCCCTTACAATGGACAGGCCGACCAGCTCGATTGTCTGAAAACGGCAGCTATCTTTAATTAAACTGTTCATCAGTGTACGTGTACTACCCTTCATTCACACTTTGAACTCCCAAAATTGAATGCGAATCGACAGTAGTTGCTGACGTTATAATATTCATAAGAATTCGTGAAAACTGACATATGGTATAACAGTCACCAATTACGTAGCCTACATGTCTAAGAAAGAAGGGCTTGCAAATAGACTGAGCCTCAAGCATCACTGAAATTTTTGGAAACTATGTATTTTGAACACCTTATCAACACTGTCTTAAAATTTTCTAAAATGGTTCCTGATGTGGAGACAGCTTTGCCTCTGTAACTGCAGCTATTCTATCGGGGTCGAGCTGAGTGGCTTAGGCGGTTTAGGCGCCGGCCTTCTGTGTCCAACTTGGCAGGCTCGATCCTGGCTCAGTCCGGTAGTATTTAAAGGTGCTCAAGTAGGTAAGCCTCGTGTCGGTAGATTTACTGCACCTAAAAAAACTCCTGCGGGACAAAATTCCGGAACCTTGGCGTCTTAGAAAACCGTATAAGTAGTTAGTGGGACGTAAAGCCAATAACATTATTTTATTATTCTATCAGGCAGTTCTCAATAAGATTGTGAAGGACGACCACTGGAATCCACTGCCATTTCTCCAGCAGAATCTCAGAGAGCTGGTCATATAAAGTTGCCCTTATCTTTCCGTCCGAAGGTGTTCAGTTGGGTTGAGATCGAGACTCCGTAGAGGCCAGTCTGATAGTTAAACATAGCCTTCTGCCTACCACTGTACAGTAGCCGTTGCAACGTGGTACCTGGCATTGTCACCCAAGAAGTAACAGGGGTCTATTCCTTAAAAAACGCCACAGTGTTGAGAACATTTCATTACCCAGAATTTGAAAGTAGCATTGGAGATCGAGCTGCCACGAGTAGACGCCATGTTATCTATCACCATCAAATTTATTATTGGGCACTATGCACTTAACTCGAAAGCGTTCTATGGATAGCCACCACGTCCATACTGCCCATGGGACAGAAACAGGTTGATCCCGACTCATTAATCCATTGTTCAGTTTCGATGGTCCCAGCAGACCCAAACTACTGGGCCTCTGTTCGCAATATTTCAAAGTGAAAATACAGTATATCCTTATTTCTGCCTGGAACTCCTATTTGCCATCAGCCGTGTAAGATTTAGAGTTCTGTGGTTGCAGTTAGTCAGAAATTTCGGCTACCTGGAAGGTTCGGCATTATCCCAATGTCTCTGCACCTTCCACTTACGCAAGACGAATAACTCAGTTAATTTTAAACGTGTTGGACAACCTGCTGAAGTGACAACCCACAATTACTACCTTATCAAGTCTGATAGGTCTGCAAGACTTGTAATCTCCTTTTCAATTGGTTCTGTTGTTTAGCTGAGACATATTAAAGCAGCAGTACTTACCAGTCGTGTCAAGTTACCTACTAAATTACCTACTGTCATTGCTGTCCAGGTACTGTTTGGTGGATTGGTATATTACATGTTCAGTAGGTGGGTTCCATTGATGTATTTAACACATCGCTGAATATATCGCATCGAAGTTCTCCTTCGCGGAATTTATAAATTAATTTTTCGTACCGGAAGTCTTTTTACGGAATTCATCGTCACGAAATTATTTTCGGTGGTATTCTCAAATTCCTTGGACGGAATTTACAAATGTTACGCTCCGCATGTTCTTCCTCACTCCATCCTCAGCTGAGGGGCTATGAAAATGAAATGAATGATGGTGAATGAAGTCGGCTGTAGCCTATGAATAGGGACTGTCCCGGTATTTGCCTGGAAGTGAATATTTGAAACCACAGATAGCCATTCCCAGGACAGCCGACAGTGGGATTCGAACCCACTCTGTCTCCCGGACGCAGGCGTTAACACGCTCAAACACTCCTCTCGGTAGGGGAATTCACAAACAGAATTATCACATCGGAAGTAAATTAAAATGTCTGCATACGGCAATTGAACCCATGTTATTATTATTGTCCTCCTCTGTGGTGTAGTGGTTAGTGTGATTAACTGCCACCCCTGAAGGCCCGGGTTCGATTCCCGGCTCTGCCACGAAATTTGAAAAGTGGTACGAGGGCTGGAAAATGGAGCCCATTCAGCCTCGGGAGGTCAGCCGAGTAGAGGGGGTTCGATTCCCTTCTTAGCCACTCTCGAAGTGGTTTTCCGCTGTTTCTCACTTCTCCTCCAGGCAAATGCCGTGTTGGTACCTAACTTAAAGCCACAGCCGCTTCCTTTCCTCTTCCTTGTCTATCCCTTCCAATCTTCCCATTCCCCCACAGGGAAAACCAACCCTGCAGGGTAAACTGATTGTGAAAGAAGAGATTATTCTTATTCTGATTATTATTATTATTATTATTATTATTATTATTATTATTACTATTATTATTATTATTATTATTATGTCCGACTCGTTGCCTGAATGGTCAGCGTACTGGCCTTCGGTTCAGAGGGTCTCGGGTTCTATTCCCGGCTGGGTCGCGAATTTTAACCTTAATTGGTTAATTCCAATGGCCCGGGAGCTGGGTGTTTGCACTATCCCCAACATCCCGGGAACTCACACACCACACATAACACTATCTTCCACCACAATAACACGCAGTTACATATACTACACATAAAAGATGCCGCCCACCTTCATCGGAGGATCTGCCTTACAAGGGCTGCACTTTGCTAGAAATAGCCACACGAAATTATTATTATTATTATTATTATTATTATTATTATTATTATTATTATTATTATTATTATTATTATTATTATTATTATTATTATTATTATTATATCGGAAGGTATGCCTTTGCTGGCAGGATGTAGAGTTTACAGTGCACTGTGTCTTCTGCTATGGGTTAGAATAAATTTTTTACTTTCATTGTCCTGTCTCAGTTTCACCCTTGGCTTTGACAATATGAAAGTGACTGAGGTATGAAAGATACTAGTAATGCCATTCCTTATGCAGCCAGTCCCTGCTATGAATGGTGTGAAAATATCGCTCATAGGGTCGGTTGGTGCATGCATTTCAGTGGGCTTAGCAGACTGGTATGTAATAGCAACTTCTGGCTCAGTGAGAAAAGCAACGGGAAACTACGTCACTCCTCATTTCCTTAGTATACCTCTTCGGTGACACCTAGACTAACTATGACAGCTGTTGGTGGATCTGTAGAGGATAAAACTAGTTTCGGGCTGAATACCCAACATACACATCGGAAGGTATTTGGGTGAAATTCACTCACGCATTTGCCGTATCAGAAATGGAATTCACAAATTAAAGATTAGAAGAATATTGGCTGAAGGTATGGAAAGATCACGTTAGGTATATGAGAATAAAAATCCTCAGCCCCTGTTTCCAGTCATTCCAGTCATGAATGAAGCTCCCATCTAGGGGCCAGGATAGGAATCGTGTCGGTTGCCGAAGACTGTCGCACTCCTCTGGGGCAATGATTTATAACAGAGAAATGAAATGAATTGATATTGGAGATTGTTACTGGAATGAAAGTTGAGAGCGAAAACCGGAATACCGGGAGAAAAGCCTGTCTCGCCTCCATTTTGTCCAGCACAAATCTCACATGGAGTGACCGGGATTTGAACCACGGAATCCAGTAGTGAGAGGCCGACCTGCTGCTACTCGTGTAAGGCATTAAGTAAATGAAAACTCGTGCCGTAATCCCGAGGTAGTGCAGCTCCTTTCAGGCTTACCCCCAATGGAGGTGTGCTTCCCAGCCCTTCTACCAGTCTTCTGACAGTGGTCGGAATCGAACCTGGGTATCCGAGAACGGCAGCTAATAGCGAGAACCGGTATGCTGCGGAGGTTGATGTGTACGACGTGAAACAAAAATACTCCCTTTGCCTTGCGACCCAAATACTTCTGGGTAGAAAGAGAACAAGAGAAGTCGGATGGGAAGAGAAAAAAAAAATGAAATGGCGTATGGCTTTTAGTGCCGGGAGTGTCCGAGGACATGTTCGGCTCGCCAGGTGCGGGTATTTCGATTTGACACCCGTAGGCGACCTGCGCGTCGTGATGAGGATGAAATGATGATGAAGACGACACATACACCCAGCCCCATGCCAGAGAAATTAACCAATGATGGTTAAAATTCCCAACCCTGCCGGGAATCGAACCCGGGACCCCTGTGACCAAAGGCCAGCACGCTAACCATTTAGCCATGGAGCCGGACATGGGAAGAGACCAGCACAAGAACGTGGGAGCAACGCAAACCACGTGGTCGTCACTCCAGGAGCCTCTGGGAATGCTTTAACCTTGAATTCGAACCATTTATTTCAAAAATCTATAGAAATCATGTCCGCCTGTTTGGTGGAGTTGTTAATGTGATCAGCTGCCACTCAGGGAGGCCCGGGATCGATTCACAGCTCTGCCATGAATTTTGAAATGTTGTACGAGGACTGGAACGGGTTTCACTCAGCCTCCGGAGGTTCGATTCCCACTACACCCATCCTCGAAGTAATTTTCCATCGTGTCCCACTTCTTCTCCAGGAAAATGCGGGAATGGTACCTAACTTAATGCCACGGCTCGTTTGTTCCCTCCCAATCTTCCCATTCTTGACAAGGCCCCTGTTCAGCAAAGCAGGCGAAGTCGCCTGGAAGAGGTAAGCCTACTCCTCACCAGTTATATCCCCTTGAGTCTGACCCAAAAAGGGCTAGGGTTAAGCTATGGAAACAAAGGTGCCCAGATCATCCGGAACGTGTTGAAATTGAAGAAAAGTTGCCACCTGGTCACGAAGACGGATGGTGTATATGGAAGTCCTTAAACAGACTGCGCACCGGCGTTGCAAGATCTAAGGACAATCTTATGAAATGGGGCATCGGGCATGGTGGGGACTCATTGTGTGAATGTGGAGAGGAACAGCCTTCTAGGCATTTCTTGGACTGTCGTCTATGCACAGGGTTGGAACTGGCACTAGCTGGAACAAGTGCTTCATTTATAACTATATATGATTATTTTTTTCCTGATTTCAATTCATGTAATCAGTATCCCTTGCGTGTACATATTGGTACCTCTGACATGAATAAATAAAAAATAAATAAATTAATTAATTAATTAATTAAATTAATTAATTAATTAATAAAAATATCCCCAACCGAATTTGTCACACTCCAGGACACTGCCCTTGAGGTGGTAGTGGTGGGATCTCTCTCTGAGTCCGTGGTAAACCGATTAAATGGTAATAATAAAGGAATCTTGGAACACAGTATGTCAGAAGGGGTAGCACTAACAGTCCGGATTAACATACTACAGTTCGCTTATCGACAGGCCATAGAACATTTGTAACAAGAAGTGTCTTTCTCGAAATATCAAATTGAGGCACTACCAGACCGTTATCCGCCCAGAAGCCTTACACGCTTTAGAATGCTTGATACTGAACAGGAAAGGATTGCTGGACAAATTGGAGGTACAGGAGAGGAAAGATACTAGGACCGATCGAAGTAGATGGCTAGTACAGAAAGAGACCAAACCAGGAGCTATACAGTTATACTGAAAAAAAAAAATCACATATCTAGCCAGGGAGAGACGTCTGACTTTATGTGGACATGTCATGAGGATAAACCTAACTAGTATGGCCTACTGGCTTGTCAACTTCTGCAAGAACAGAAGGATAGGGACACCATGGCTAACGGAAGTGAATAAAGACAAACAGGAACCGGGGGGTAATTGAAAACATCAGAAACTGGGCACCTGTCAAAAGAGATTTCAGGACAGACCACCTTGTAAGAAAACAGGCGCCCTCTGGACAAGAAGGGAGAAACATGCGCGAGCGGGAAAGTTGAACATCGTGGTCTACAGGTGGCCCACTCGAAATAATAATAGTAGTATAATTGGATGGTTCTGGCGCCACCTCCACCTCAGGCTCCCAGTGGCCACCTCCACCTCCACCTCAGCCAGAGGCCTCCCAGTGGCCACCTCCACCTCCACCTCAGCCAGAGGCCTCCCAGATGCCTCCTCCACCTCCCGCGGGAAATTTGAATTTGTAAACAAAGCCACGTGCTTTTTGACAGACAACAACGCATCGCAAACCTCAGTACTGCCTTCTTGACGGGCCTAAACCTCAGTAGTGCCAACTTAACCTAACTAGCGCGAGGTAAACAAAGCCACGTGCTTTTTGACAACCATGTGCTTTTTGACAGATTTGTAAACAAAGCCACGTGCTTTTTGACAGCTGTCATCGACAACAACGCATCGCAAACCTCAGTACTACCATCTTGACGGGCCTAAACCTCAGTAGTGCCAACTTAACCTAACTAGCATGAGGTAAACAAAGCCACGTGTTTTTTGACAGCCACGTGCTTTTTGACAGATTTGTAAACAAAGCCACGTGCTTTTTGACAGACAACAACGCATCGCTAACCTCAGTACTGCCATCTTGACGGGAATAAACCTCGGTGGTACCAACTTAACCTAACTAGCTCGAGATAAACAAAGCCACGTGCTTTTTGACAGCCACGTGCTTTTTTGACAGCTGTCATCCGCCATCTTTAAACTACAGAGCACCGTGCTGCCCTCTTTCGTCACCTGTCATCGGCAGTGCTGCCATCTTGACGGGCCTAAACCTTAGTGCTACCAACTTAACCTCACTAGTTCGAGATAAACAAATCCACGTGCTTTTTGACAGCTACGTGCTTTTTTGATAGCTGTCATCCGCCATCTTTAATCTATAGAGCACAGTGCTACCCTCTTTAGCTACTTACCTTTGAAATGTGGTGGCGGATAATTTGAAAAATGCTTTTCGACAAGCAGCCATCTTTAATCCAGAGAGAACAGTGCTGCCCTCTATGTGGTGGCGGCAAATTGAAAAATTCCACGTGCTCTTGTTTGAAAACAAACTCACGTGCTTTTTTGACAGCTGTCATCTGCCATCTTTAATCTATAGAGCACAGTGCTGCCCTCTTTAGTTTGAAATGTGGTGGTGGTAAATTCCACGTGCTCTTGTTTGGAAACAAAGCCACGTGCAGCTGTCATCCGCCATCTTTAATCAACAGAGCACTGTGCTACTATCATGCGGGCAATTTCATCACCTGTCATCCGCCATCTTTAATCCACAGAACACCGTGCTGCCCTCTTTATGGCTACTACCTTAAGCACGTAGTAGCGGACAATTTGAAAAGTTCTGTTAGCTATCATCCGCCATCTTTAATCAAGAGAGCACCGTGCTGCCATCTTTAGCTAGATACCTTTGAAATGTGGTGGCGGCAAATTGAAAAATTCCACGTGCTCTTGTTTGGAAACAAACTCACGTGCTTTTTCGACAGCTACCATCCGCCATCTTTAATCAACAGAGCATAGTGCTGCCCTCTTTAGTTTGAAATGTGATGGCGGCAAATTCCACGTGCTCTTGTTTGGTAAACATAGCCATGTGCTTTTTTGACAGCTGTCATCCGCCATCTTTAATACAGAGAGCACCGTGCTGCCCTCTTTATCGTAGTAGATGTAAATTCGTCACCTGTCATCCGCAGTGCTGCCATCTTTAGCTAGATACCTTTGAAATGTGGTGACGGATAATTTAAAAAGAAAAATTCTACAGCAGCCCTCTCTCGACGCTAATTGCATAAGATGGTGGCTATACATGACTCCTTAAGGGTGCTTACGCAAGATGGCTGCTATACACAGGTTCTTATGAGACGCCCTTGGGATGCTTGCGCAAGATGGCAGTTATACATGGCTCCTTATGAGATACCCTAGGGATGCTTGCGCAAGATAGCGGCTGATCTTATGGGACGGCTTAAGGGTCCTTAGACAAGATGGCTTGAGACGCCCTAAGGATGCTTGAGCAAGATGGCGGACACAAGATGGCAGCTATACATAACTCCTTATGAGACGCTTTAAGGGTGCTTGCGCAAGATAGTTGCTACTCTTAGCTTAGAGGCTAACGTGTCGTGATAGTTCGATTCATTAAATTTAGGGCTTAAATGCAAAATGTTAAATATATCGAAAACGGTGCACCGTAGAGCAAAACGGACAAAATTTTTCTGCCTAATACCTAGGTTCGCAGTATGAGGAACAAGAAAATCATAGTCTAATGATGGGATCAACGGTTCGGTTCCTACTTAGGCCCTTTGGCATTTGCTCTGTTTTAGCTTGTATTGAAGCGAGTCTTCGTAACATGATCAGGTCTAGCTATGGTAGAGAGTATAACGTACCGTGCAGGTTCGATTCATTAAATTTGGAGGCTTAAATGCAAAATGTTAAATATCTCAAAAACGATGCATCGTAGAGCAAAACGGGGCAAAATTTTTCCGCCTAATACGTAGGTTCGTAGTATCAGGAACAAGAAAAAACATAGTCTAATGATGAGATCAACGGTTCGATTCCTACTTAAGCCCTTTGGCATTCGCAGCTATCTATTTCTTCAAGATGGTGGCTGCTCTTATGAGAAACAAGATGCCTTGAGACGTCCTAGGGATGCTTACGCAAGATGGCAGACACAAAATGGTGACTATACATAGCTCCTTATGAGACGGCCTAGGGGTGCTCGCACAAGATGGCGGCTACTCTTATGAAGAAAGCTAGCTTAGAGGCTACTGCGCAAGATAACAGCTGCTGTTATGCATGTGGTGGAGGGCAATTTGAAATTCTATGTGCTTAATCAACAGAGCACCCTGCTGCCCTCTTTAGCTGAAATGTGGTGGTGGATAATTTGAAAAATTCTTTTGACAGCTATCATCTTTAAAAACAATGGCGACTATACATAGGCTGTTAAGGTCTTATCATTCTCCTCCTCCTCCTCCTCCTCCTCCTCCTCCTCCTCCTCCCCCTCCTCCTTCTCTACCTCCTCCTCCGCCTCTTATGTCAAGGCATAGCTTTATATCGAACAAGTTTAAACCTGCATCGCGAAGGCAAGCGTGTGCAGCGATAACATTATTGTGCATGTTTAGACTTTCGAAACATAAGAAGAGTAGAATCAAACGCTGTACTCGATACGACATGTGATCAGAACATTGATTGATGCGTTCAGAAAAACAAAATAAGTGATCACGACTAGAATCGAACAATGTACTCAATACATCATGTGTTTAGAATATGTCAGGGGATACGCTTGTTCTAAGAAGATCAGATTGAAACATAACAAGACTAGAATAGAACACTGTAATCGATGTTGTTAACTTCAACATGTGATCAGAACATTGATTGATGTGTTCAGAACACAAAATAAGTGATCATGACTAGAATCGAACACTGTACTCGATACAACATGTGATCAGAACATTGATCGATGTGTTCAGAACACGAAATAAGTGATCAAGACTAGAATCGAACACTGTACTCAATACAACATGTGTTTAGAACATGTTAGGGGGTACCCTTGTTCTAAGAAGATCAGAATGAAACATAACAAGACTAGAATCGAACACTGTAATCGATGTTGTTAACCTCAACATATGATCAGAACATTGTTTGATGTGTTCAGAGCAAAAGTACAATTTTGATGATTTGCTTAGTGTAAAATCAAAAACTATGGAAACACACTGTGCACATATCGCGTAGCTAACTCGCTCAGTAAGCAATATTGCAAAACTACAACTTCAATGATTTGCATAGTGTAAAAATCAAAAACACACTGTACCCATACTGCGCAGCTAACTCGCTCGGTAAACGATATAGCCAAAGTATAACTTCAAATTATTTACCTTCCATCATTCGTCTTGTGTGTAAAAATCAGTCGAACAAGTTATCGCATAAACATGGCTGAAAAAAAATCGTGATAGGGTATGGAACCCAGGGGTTACATCTTATCAGAAGGGCAAAAAGGATGAAAGGACTCTTCCTCCTCCTTACCGCACATTCCTTGAAGGGCTAATTGGCTGAAGGGCTAATGGGCTAAAGGGCTAAAGGGCTAATGGGCTAAAGGGCTAATGGGCTAAAGGGCTAAAGGAGCAACAACCTCGTCGATCGCTATCAGCAAGAACGCTTGTACTTTGTTAAGTGTAGAAAATTAATCTTTATTTGTAAATGGTTTCATGTTCAGAACAAGGAATGGAAAATCCCCGAGGTGCGATGAGTTACGTTTTTCGAACTAGTGTTTGGAACACTGAACTTTTCAAGATGATAGCAGAGAGTTTAGCAATGTTCTGTTGTTGGATTATAAATTCCGCGCTACAACATGCATAAGGTGGTAGCCTTGAGGTTTACCGCCGTAAAGATGGCAAGAGTGAGGTTAACAATGTTCTGTTGTTGGATTTTAAATTCCGCGCTACAACATGCATAAGGTGGCAGCCTTGAGGTTTACCGCCGTAAAGATGGCAAGAGTGAGGTTAACAATGTTCTGCTGTTGGATTTTAAATTCCGCGCTATAACATGCATAAGGTGGCAGCCTTGAGGTTTACCGCCGTAAAGATGGCAGCAGTGAGGTTAGCGACGCTCTATTGTCCTTCAAAGTGAGGTTAGGGTTCGTCAAGAAGACAGCTGTCAAAAAAGCACGTGGCTATGTTTACCAAACAAGAGCACGTGGTCGTGACGTCACGGTCACGTAATCAATCCTTAGCTCGACGTCGTTAAGAGCAGTATTAGGGTTAGCTATGCTTAAAAGTCTTGGGAACAGAGCAGCAGTATGAATTGCTATGTTTCAAAGCGTGTACACATGACCTATCGATTTTACATGCATCGACCATCGAACTAAACTTCATCCGCTAGATCGTGCTGCTATCTTAGCATAACCTATACCCATAAAATTAAAGTAGAATGAATAGCCATGTTTCAAAGCGTGTACACATCACCTATCGATTTTGCACACATCGACTCTCGTACTAAACTTCTTCCGCTAGATTGTGCTGCTATCTTAGCATAACCTATACGCGTGACCTTAAGGTACAAAGAATAGCCATGTTTCAAAGCGTGTACACATTACCTATCGACTTTGCATGCAACAAATATCGTACTAAACTTCTTCCGCTAGGTTGTGCTGCTATCTTAGCATAACTTATACACATGAACTTAAAGTACGAAGAATAGCCATGTTTCAAAGCGTGTACACATTACTTATTGATATTGCATTCATCGAATCTCGTACTAAATTTCTTCCGCTAGATTGTGCTGCTATCTTAGCATAACCTATACCCATGAACTTAAAGTACAATGAATAGTCATGTTTCAAAGCGTGTACGCATCAACTATCGATTTTGCATGTATCGACTCTCATACTAAACTTCTGCAGGTAGATTGTGCTGCTATCTCAGCATAACTAAGACGCATGAACTTAAAGAACAAAGAAGAGCTATGTCTCAAAACGTGTACACATTACCTATCGATTTTGCAAGCATCGACTCTCGTACTAAACTTCTTCCGCTAGATTGTGCTGCTATCTTAGCGTAACCTATACGCATGACCTTAAGGTACAAAGAATAGCCATGTTTCAAAGCGTGTACACATTACCTATCGACTTTGCATGCAACAAATATCGTACTAAACTTCTTCCGCTAGGTTGTGCTGCTATCTTAGCATAACTTATACACATGAACTTAAAGTACGAAGAATAGCCATGTTTCAAAGCGTGTACACATTACTTATTGATTTTGCATTCATCGAATCTCGTACTAAATTTCTTCCGCTAGATTGTGCTGCTATCTTAGCATAACCTATACCCATGAACTTAAAGTACAATGAATAGTCATGTTTTAAAGCGTGTACGCATCAACTATCGATTTTGCATGTATCGACTCTCGTGCAAAACTTCTTCAGGTAGATTGTGCTGCTATCTTAGCATAACTAAGACGCATGAACTTAAAGTACAAAGAATAGCCTTGTTTCAAAGCGTGTACACATTACCTAATGATTTTGCAAGCATCGACTCTCGTACTAAACTTCTTCCACTAGATTGTGCTAAAATCGTGTAAGTGTGCTGCTATCTTAGCATAACCTATCGATTTTACATGCATCGACTATCGCAAGCATAACTAAGACGCATGAACTTAAAGTACAAAGAATAGCCTTGTTTCAAAGCGTGTACAGATCACCCTGAACTTCTTCCGCCAGATTGTGCTGCTATCTTAGCATAACCTATACGTATAACTTTAAGGTACAAAGAATAGCCATGTTTCAAAGCGTGTACACATTACCTATCGACTTTGCATGTATCGACTCTCGTACAAAACTTCTTCCGCTAGGTTGTGCTGCTATCTTAGCATAACTCATACACATGAACTTAAAGTACAAAGAATAGCCTTGTTTCAAAGCGTTTACACATTACCTAATGATTTTGCACGAAACGACTATCATACTAAACTTTTTCCACTAGATTGTGCTAAAATCATGTAAGTGTGCTGCTATCTTAGCATAACCTATCGATTTTACATGCATCGACTATCGTACTAGACTTCTTCCGCTAGAGCATGTAGCAATCGCTTTTGTGTATCCCAAACCCCTGTGCACGAACTTAAAGCATAAAGATGAGCTATGTTCTAAAGCGTGTACACATCACCTATCGATAATGTATGTATCGAATATCGTACTAAACTTCTCCTACTAGAGCGTACGAGTATCGCTTGTGCGTGCACGAACTTAAAGCATAAATAATAGCAATGTATAAAAATCTTGTAAACAAAGCAGCAGCATTACGTATAGTCAAGATTAAATGCGTGCACACATCATGTATCCATGATGCACACAGTACTAAACTTATTCCATTAGAATGTACAAAGTTCGCATGTGTTTGTACTGTTATCTTAGCATAGCCTATGTGCATGAACTTAAAGCATAAAGAATAGTTATGTGTAAAAAATCTTGTGAACATAGCAGAGTGTTAACTACGTAGGTGTAGACATTGAACTTTACATGCTGAGGCAACATACTACGTGACCGTGACGTCACGACCACGTGCTCTTGTTTGGTAAACATAGCCACGTGCTTTTTTGACAGCTGTCTTCTTGACGAACCCTAACCTCACTTTGAAGGACAATAGAGCGTCGCTAACCTCACTGCTGCCATCTTTACGGCGGTAAACCTCAAGGCTGCCACCTTATGCATGTTATAGCGCGGAATTTAAAATCCAACAGCAGAACATTGTTAACCTCACTCTTGCCATCTTTACGGCGGTAAACCTCAAGGCTGCCACCTTATGCATGTTGTAGCGCGGAATTTAAAATCCAACAACAGAACATTGTTAACCTCACTCTTGCCATCTTTACGGCGGTAAACCTCAAGGCTACCACCTTATGCATGTTGTAGCGCGGAATTTATAATCCAACAACAGAACATTGCTAAACTCTCTGCTATCATCTTGAAAAGTTCAGTGTTCCAAACACTAGTTCGAAAAACGTAACTCATCGCACCTCGGGGATTTTCCATTCCTTGTTCTGAACATGAAACCATTTACAAATAAAGATTAATTTTCTACACTTAACAAAGTACAAGCGTTCTTGCTGATAGCGATCGACGAGGTTGTTGCTCCTTTAGCCCTTTAGCCCATTAGCCCTTTAGCCCATTAGCCCTTTAGCCCTTTAGCCCATTAGCCCTTCAGCCAATTAGCCCTTCAAGGAATGTGCGGTAAGGAGGAGGAAGAGTCCTTTCATCCTTTTTGCCCTTCTGATAAGATGTAACCCCTGGGTTCCATACCCTATCACGATTTTTTTTTCAGCCATGTTTATGCGATAACTTGTTCGACTGATTTTTACACACAAGACGAATGATGGAAGGTAAATAATTTGAAGTTATACTTTGGCTATATCGTTTACCGAGCGAGTTAGCTGCGCAGTATGGGTACAGTGTGTTTTTGATTTTTACACTATGCAAATCATTGAAGTTGTAGTTTTGCAATATTGCTTACTGAGCGAGTTAGCTACGCGATATGTGCACAGTGTGTTTCCATAGTTTTTGATTTTACACTAAGCAAATCATCAAAATTGTACTTTTGCTCTGAACACATCAAACAATGTTCTGATCATATGTTGAGGTTAACAACATCGATTACAGTGTTCGATTCTAGTCTTGTTATGTTTCATTCTGATCTTCTTAGAACAAGGGTACCCCCTAACATGTTCTAAACACATGTTGTATTGAGTACAGTGTTCGATTCTAGTCTTGATCACTTATTTCGTGTTCTGAACACATCGATCAATGTTCTGATCACATGTTGTATCGAGTACAGTGTTCGATTCTAGTCATGATCACTTATTTTGTGTTCTGAACACATCAATCAATGTTCTGATCACATGTTGAAGTTAACAACATCGATTACAGTGTTCTATTCTAGTCTTGTTATGTTTCAATCTGATCTTCTTAGAACAAGCGTATCCCCTGACATATTCTAAACACATGATGTATTGAGTACATTGTTCGATTCTAGTCGTGATCACTTATTTTGTTTTTCTGAACGCATCAATCAATGTTCTGATCACATGTCGTATCGAGTACAGCGTTTGATTCTACTCTTCTTATGTTTCGAAAGTCTAAACATGCACAATAATGTTATCGCTGCACACGCTTGCCTTCGCGATGCAGGTTTAAACTTGTTCGATATAAAGCTATGCCTTGACATAAGAGGCGGAGGAGGAGGTAGAGAAGGAGGAGGGGGAGGAGGAGGAGGAGGAGGAGGAGGAGGAGGAGGAGGAGAATGATAAGACCTTAACAGCCTATGTATAGTCGCCATTGTTTTTAAAGATGATAGCTGTCAAAAGAATTTTTCAAATTATCCACCACCACATTTCAGCTAAAGAGGGCAGCAGGGTGCTCTGTTGATTAAGCACATAGAATTTCAAATTGCCCTCCACCACATGCATAACAGCAGCTGTTATCTTGCGCAGTAGCCTCTAAGCTAGCTTTCTTCATAAGAGTAGCCACCATCTTGTGCGAGCACCCCTAGGCCGTCTCATAAGGAGCTATGTATAGTCACCATTTTGTGTCTGCCATCTTGCGTAAGCATCCCTAGGACGTCTCAAGGCATCTTGTTTCTCATAAGAGCAGCCACCATCTTGAAGAAATAGATAGCTGCGAATGCCAAAGGGCTTAAGTAGGAATCGAACCGTTGATCTCATCATTAGACTATGTTTTTTCTTGTTCCTGATACTACGAACCTACGTATTAGGCGGAAAAATTTTGCCCCGTTTTGCTCTACGATGCATCGTTTTTGAGATATTTAACATTTTGCATTTAAGCCTCCAAATTTAATGAATCGAACCTGCACGGTACGTTATACTCTCTACCATAGCTAGACCTGATCATGTTACGAAGACTCGCTTCAATACAAGCTAAAACAGAGCAAATGCCAAAGGGCCTAAGTAGGAACCGAACCGTTGATCCCATCATTAGACTATGATTTTCTTGTTCCTCATACTGCGAACCTAGGTATTAGGCAGAAAAATTTTGTCCGTTTTGCTCTACGGTGCACCGTTTTCGATATATTTAACATTTTGCATTTAAGCCCTAAATTTAATGAATCGAACTATCACGACACGTTAGCCTCTAAGCTAAGAGTAGCAACTATCTTGCGCAAGCACCCTTAAAGCGTCTCATAAGGAGTTATGTATAGCTGCCATCTTGTGTCCGCCATCTTGCTCAAGCATCCTTAGGGCGTCTCAAGCCATCTTGTCTAAGGACCCTTAAGCCGTCCCATAAGATCAGCCGCTATCTTGCGCAAGCATCCCTAGGGTATCTCATAAGGAGCCATGTATAACTGCCATCTTGCGCAAGCATCCCAAGGGCGTCTCATAAGAACCTGTGTATAGCAGCCATCTTGCGTAAGCACCCTTAAGGAGTCATGTATAGCCACCATCTTATGCAATTAGCGTCGAGAGAGGGCTGCTGTAGAATTTTTCTTTTTAAATTATCCGTCACCACATTTCAAAGGTATCTAGCTAAAGATGGCAGCACTGCGGATGACAGGTGACGAATTTACATCTACTACGATAAAGAGGGCAGCACGGTGCTCTCTGTATTAAAGATGGCGGATGACAGCTGTCAAAAAAGCACATGGCTATGTTTACCAAACAAGAGCACGTGGAATTTGCCGCCATCACATTTCAAACTAAAGAGGGCAGCACTATGCTCTGTTGATTAAAGATGGCGGATGGTAGCTGTCGAAAAAGCACGTGAGTTTGTTTCCAAACAAGAGCACGTGGAATTTTTCAATTTGCCGCCACCACATTTCAAAGGTATCTAGCTAAAGATGGCAGCACGGTGCTCTCTTGATTAAAGATGGCGGATGATAGCTAACAGAACTTTTCAAATTGTCCGCTACTACGTGCTTAAGGTAGTAGCCATAAAGAGGGCAGCACGGTGTTCTGTGGATTAAAGATGGCGGATGACAGGTGATGAAATTGCCCGCATGATAGTAGCACAGTGCTCTGTTGATTAAAGATGGCGGATGACAGCTGCACGTGGCTTTGTTTCCAAACAAGAGCACGTGGAATTTACCACCACCACATTTCAAACTAAAGAGGGCAGCACTGTGCTCTATAGATTAAAGATGGCGGATGACAGCTGTCAAAAAAGCACGTGAGTTTGTTTTCAAACAAGAGCACGTGGAATTTTTCAATTTGCCGCCACCACATAGAGGGCAGCACTGTTCTCTCTGGATTAAAGATGGCTGCTTGTCGGAAAGCATTTTTCAAATTATCCGCCACCACATTTCAAAGGTAAGTAGCTAAAGAGGGTAGCACTGTGCTCTATAGATTAAAGATGGCGGATGACAGCTATCAAAAAAGCACGTAGCTGTCAAAAAGCACGTGGATTTGTTTATCTCGAGCTAGTGAGGTTAAGTTGGTAGCACTAAGGTTTAGGCCCGTCAAGATGGCAGCACTGCCGATGACAGGTGACGAAAGAGGGCAGCACGGTGCTCTGTAGTTTAAAGATGGCGGATGACAGCTGTCAAAAAAGCACGTGGCTGTCAAAAAGCACGTGGCTTTGTTTATCTCGAGCTAGTTAGGTTAAGTAGGTACCACCGAGGTTTATTCCCGTCAAGATGGCAGTACTGAGGTTAGCGATGCGTTGTTGTCTGTCAAAAAGCACGTGGCTTTGTTTACAAATCTGTCAAAAAGCACGTGGCTGTCAAAAAAACACGTGGCTTTGTTTACCTCATGCTAGTTAGGTTAAGTTGGCACTACTGAGGTTTAGGCCCGTCAAGATGGTAGTACTGAGGTTTGCGATGCGTTGTTGTCGATGACAGCTGTCAAAAAGCACGTGGCTTTGTTTACAAATCTGTCAAAAAGCACGTGGTTGTCAAAAAGCACGTGGCTTTGTTTACCTCGCGCTAGTTAGGTTAAGTTGGCACTACTGAGGTTTAGGCCCGTCAAGAAGGCAGTACTGAGGTTTGCGATGCGTTGTTGTCTGTCAAAAAGCACGTGGCTTTGTTTACAAATTCAAATTTCCCGCGGGAGGTGGAGGAGGCATCTGGGAGGCCTCTGGCTGAGGTGGAGGTGGAGGTGGCCACTGGGAGGCCTCTGGCTGAGGTGGAGGTGGAGGTGGCCACTGGGAGCCTGAGGTGGAGGTGGCGCCAGAACCATCCAATTATACTACTACTAATAATAATAATAATAATAATAATAATAATAATAATAACAATAATAATAATAATAATAAAGGAACCATTGACTCAAATTGAAAGCGCTTGGTAAGAAGTTAAAAACAATGCCGTTAAGCTACCTCGGTTGAAAATCGAATCTACTTTATCAAGTTCACTTTTTGTTCTTTTCTTTGTCGTTCAAATTAATGAAGTCGGTAATGACTGACATATGAAACATGAATATAACTCTCAGTGCACTATTTTTGTTGAGACTTGCCTTGACATTACTACTAAATGTGTAACAACAAACATTCCACAGCAGTACGGTAGGTGCTGGACATAATGCGAGGCAAATGATTGTGTGGCAGAGTCTGTTTAAATTGCAGGCCGGGATGTCGGACTTAATTATACGCATTTTACTTGCAAGCGACAGAAAGGAAACCTTTAGCCTTTTGTCCAGTACTGAATGGTGGTAACACCAGTCAAGTCGACACTCCAGTTGTGGGCAATCTGAGAGCAAACTCTCTTATTCCCTTCTCATGCATACACCTTCCGAAACGAAATATTTCGTATTCACTATGCTATATGCAAAACCTGCCTGTTCAAAGCCTGATATTTCCGACTTCAGAATATATAATCTGAAACGATTAGTTTCCATATATAGTCTTGAAGAACGGAAATCAACTTTATGGTTAAGTAAAATAATCTCGCCGCGGGAGCTGGCCGTGCGGTTAGGGTCGCGCAGCTGTGAGTTTACGTTCGGGGGATAGTGGGTTCGAGCCCCATCGTAGGCATCCCTGAAGATTATATCCTTGGTTTCCTATTTTCACATCAGGAAAATGCTGAGTGCTGTACCTTAAATAAAGTCACAACCGCTTCCTTCCCACTCCTAGTCCTTTCCTATCCCATCGTCTCCCTAAGACCTATCTGTGTCAGTGCGAATTAAAGCAAATTAAAAAAATAAAATATTCTCATCATCAGTTTCTAATGGCACTACCATGACTATGCCTCTGTCCTCAGTTCGTCGCTTGACTCCATAGTAGGAACAATAATCAAGATTCTGTGGGAAGTCCTGAAAGGTCTTTTTCCTCGCTCTTCCTTGGCCTTTGTTCCCCGTGATTTTCTCTTCCAGCAGATTGGTTAGAAAGGCACTGTGTCGCAAAATGTGGCCAGAGAATTTATCTCTTCTTTACGGTATCGTTAGCATCAGTTTTCTCTTCCCTTGAAACTTTTGCAGGTTGATTTTGTTTGTTCTCTTTTCATTCCATTTAAATCGTATCACACCTCTCCAGACCCACATCTCAAAACACTTCGAGTCGTATGTAATCCTGATCTCTGACTGTCCAATATTCACACCCGTACAATAGCACACTCTACTGTATATAAAAGATATCACAAATTTCTTCCTAATAAAGTATTCTAATTTTGAAAAATATTTACAAATGTAGGTTGCCAACACTGAAGAGAACTACATTTTATTTCGAGAGTGTCATTTTCATGACATAAATGAGGTTGAGTTTTGAAAATCGAGGTAAGTGTATCTATCAATTTCCTGTGTCCAGACGGCACCGTTCGTATTTATGGACTTTTTTCTGCAAAACTTTAAAGTTATTTTAAATTGTTTCTAAACAGTGAACATCTGATGCGTTCTCAAACATTTAGATTCCTTCTATATCCAATTGCCGGCCCCGCGGTGTAGGGGTAGCGTGCCTGCCTCTTACCCGGAGGCCCCGGGTTCGATTCCCGGCCAGGTCAGGGATTTTTACCTGGACCTGAGGGCTGGTTCGAGGTCCACTCAGCCTACGTGATTAGAATTGAGGAGCTATCTGACGGTGAGATAGCGGCCCCGGTCTAGAAAGACAAGAATAACGGCCGAGAGGATTCGTCGTGCTGACCACACGACACCTCGTAATCTGCAGGCCTTCGGGCTGAGCAGCGGTCGCTTGGTAGGCCAAGGCCCTTCAAGGGCTGTAGTGCCATGGGGGGGGGGTCTATATCCAATTTAGTTAATTTAATTTTCCTAAGTAACTGTTAAAACTTACAGTGAGTCTGTTGGGATTCATTTCTTGAAGGCGTTGATGCAAAACATCTTTAAATTATTATGAATATTTTATTCGCAATGTTTAGCAATATTACGAGTGGTAGTGAGTACATCTTCGGTACCAGATACAAGGAAGAGGCACTGTATATGAATGCATATTTAAAAATAAATTATTTACAAAACTACTATTTTTCCATGTGATGGAATCACACAGTGGATGCTTCATCTCCAAGAAAATCCGGACGATATGCACGGTTGCTAGGTAACATTGTCAGGCCATGCATTACATCACAGCCTGCACGGTTGCTAGTGTTACACTTCCTCCAGTATCTTGTGACGGTAATTTCATAACGCAAATTTTTAGTTGAACCCCCGCCAAGAGAAAAAAATTATGTCAAATTAATGGAGGAAAAGGAACAATAAATAAACTTATTTGAAAAATGAAAATCTTTCAGACAGTATTATAAAAAGGAAGATTTCCTTTTAGGCCAGTTGGTCTGGATGGATCTAGAGAGGCTAACGAAGACAATAGATAGAACCATTTTCGGAAAAAGGATTAAGGAGTTTGTGGGGTTTCAGGAGAAAGACAGGAAGCAAAGAAAATCTGTCTGGACGGAGGAAAGAAGGAGGCAACCTAGTGAAAGAATGAATAAACACAGGAAGGAAAAGAGGGGAAGAAAATCATGAAATTACTCACTTGGTCTAGAGCTGGCAAAGAAAGGAAGAAATATAATAATAATAATAATAATAATAATAATAATAATAATAATAATAATAATAATAATAATAATAATAATAATAATAATGTTAATGGTTTTACTTCCCATTACTACTTTTACGGTTTTCGGAGACACCGAGGTACCGTAAATTAGTCCCACAGGAGTTATTTTACGTGCCAATAAATCTACGGATACGAGGCTGACGTATTCGAGCACCTTCAAATAACATAGGACTGAGCCAGGATCGAACCTGACAAGCTGCGCTCAGAAAAGAAAGATAGAAAGAAGCATCATCTTCGCTGACATATTCTTCATCCTGTGAAGAGTGGTGGTGGTGGTGGTGATTATTGTTTTAAGAGGAAGTACAACTGGGCAACAATCCTCTATATAACACAAATCGGAGAGAAAAAATGGAAGGGGTCCGACACTTCGAAAAATGAAGGTATCGGCCAAAGGAAGACAAGGGCCACGAAGGGCGTGAAAATGAAAGACTCCCTAGCCCTCGCAAACCTAATAGCGTCGGGGCCGGAAAAGAACAAGTGTTGACCAAGAGAGGCCGGATAGGATAGATGAAAGTGAGGAGCCTGGCACAAGTAAGTGGAAGCAATGCCAGGACTCAGCTAAGGGCCCCGTGGTCGCCAACCCACGCTCCATAGTTCAGAGCCCCTGGGGTCCCTATTAGTCGCTTCTTACGACAGGCAGGGGAGACCGTGGGCGATATTCTACCGCCCCCACCCACAGGGGGTCATCCTGTGAAGAGGTATCTTTCTCATCAATGGCCTGAAGATATTTCGTTCCACTCAAGCGGAGAGTTTTAATGTTAGATGAAGTATTCAAAACTCCACCGTTTGAGAGAACGACTTCCAAGTTGACGGTACAAAGATTATAGCTTGTGCACGCACATAAATGAGTGGACGACTTGGCGGTGCACGGAATACGAACAAGGAGAGAATTGGTACAATTCAGAAGCTAAGGTTTATAAAAGACCGAATCGAAGCAAGTCGTTTCAAATTTCTGACATAAAAAGTGCCGTAAGTATGAGCTTACAAAAAAGGTCCCGACCAACTTCACGGAAAGTGAAATGACAAGAGCGGAGGTTATTGTGGCGTCCCACGAGTTTCCTCTCCGTTTCTTTTTAGAAAAGGATGTAAAAAAATGGGTAAGGTTCTGAGGAAGGTGTATTGAATAATGATCGTATTGAAGGGAACAGGATACAGGATGCCACACCAATTCTGTTCACACAAAGGGAACAATGCCACGCTTGTGGACAGTTCAAGATGTGGGACATTATCTTATGACCTTCGCTACAAGACGCAGGACATTCGCATTGATATGTTTGTGTAAAACAGGATTCATGCTGTATTATTAGAATTTTTAAAATGTATATTTTTTGTACT
This sequence comes from Anabrus simplex, assembly GCF_040414725.1. Classification (NCBI taxonomy): domain Eukaryota; kingdom Metazoa; phylum Arthropoda; class Insecta; order Orthoptera; family Tettigoniidae; genus Anabrus; species Anabrus simplex. The sequence continues at coordinate 132,925,899 of NC_090273.1, forward strand.
GAAGGAGGCCTACTTGCCAATGGTCATGCGAAGTTGTGTGATGATGGTGGTTATTGATGTCTAAAGCCGGACTGAAGTGATCAGATAGAACAGCGCGGACCTTCTGAGTTCCAGCAGGCAGGTTCGACCCCGACTTAATCCGGAGTATTGGATACTGCTCAAATACGTCAGCCTCATGTCGATAATTTACTGGCACGTAAATGAGCTCATGGTGGACAAAATTCTGGCACCTTGGCGTCTCGAAAGCCGTAAAAGTAGTTAGTGCGACAAAAAGTTTTTTATTATTATTATTATTATTATTATTATTATTATTATGTCTTCTCCATCTGGAACGATTCTGTTCAGTACGTTTTCCGTCTGCATAGCTCCTGCGTCCTGAGTTCACAAGAAATGTTATCATGAATGTCTTTCTTGGTCTTCCACGAGGGCGTTTCCGTGGTATTTTACTATCCAAAATTCCCATTAAAACATTCCTATGTCGTCGAAGCCTATGTCCCATCCAAGGAAGATGTCTCTTCTTAATCTGACTCAACAGTTGTCCTTTTTCTTGGACAATGTTCAGTACCTCAATGTTAGTCTCCTTCTTCACCCAACTTATCCGTTGCAGCCTACGCCGACACCACATCTCAAAGGCTTCTAACCTCTTAATATTACTCTTTGTTAACGTCCAGGTCTTAGCACAAAACAGCGCAACAAATCAAACATAAGATTTAATTATTCTTATAACTAACGTGAGGGATATTATTTCCTGACATAGAAGGGACCGTTTATCTCTGCTATTGCTATTCGTGGCTTTATTTCAGTGTGACACTGAAGTTTTTCTGTTATGATCTGGCCAAGGTATTTGAATTGTGCTATTTGTTGCACAGGCTTACCACTGGTCATCAATGGACATGGGTTCCTACTAAACATCTTGACTTTTGTTTTATTAATATTAATTTTCATACCAAATTCCTTAGCTTACCCATTCAGCTTTAGCAACATTTTGGATCAAGTTGTTGGACTACTCGCAACTATAGCTGGCAAATTTGATGGTCTGCTTTAGCCTCCTTCCTATTTTTACACCAAGCTTTTCTTTTCTTTTCTTTTTTTTTTTTTTTTTTTTTTTTTTTTTTTTTTTTTGTTATGTACTCATTGATGATTTTCTCAGCAAAGACTTTAAACAGGAATAGTGAAAGCAGACAGTCTTGTCTCGCTCATTTCAATATCTGTACAGGGGCTGTTAGTTCGTTGCCAAACCTGATAACTGCATTTTGATGTTGATATAAATTGTATAACAGCTGCATCATTATTATTGTTATTTATTTTTTTCGTTTCGAGCCTGAGGATCTCGAGTGACTTTCTCAGCACGTCTTCGTTCTTCCCAATACCTCTCAATTCTTTCAACTCCTCATATTCCTCTGCTTCTGTGATTTGGATCTTGATCTTAGTATCGGTCCATTTATGACTTTCAACGAGCTTTTCTTAAGCAGATCTATCCTGCACAGTCGTTAGTGGATATTTATCTCTTATGCCAAAAGCCTTCCAGTCTTCCCTAACTTCCTTCATACAGTTATTTCCCGTTAAGCATGTCGCATTCAATATATTCTTTGTTAACCTGTTGTCATCCATCCTCATCAAATGTCCCAAGAAACTCAACCTTCTTTTCCGTAATACACTTGATATTGGTTCTACTTTCTCGTGTATCTCCTGCCTTGTTCTATGCACCCTTATTTCATCCTCTTGTTTGGTACCCTATGCATCTCTCTCGATCTTTCTCTCCTACTTTTTCCAATCGAATACAAGCTCTTTTGCCTAATGTCATGACTTCAGTAACATAAATGAACAGTTCCAGATGGTCATCGTATAGCGACTGATTATTATTATTATTAGGGGCTGCCCGGCCGAGACGGTAAAGGAGTGCTCGGTTCGCCCCGAAGGACGTGGGTTCGAATCCCCGCCGAGGTTACGAATAGTGGAAGTCTACATTCCAGCACACCAAGGGCCGTCATCTCCTGTACGGAGATGACTGAAAATTATTATTATTATTATTATTATTATTATTATTATTATTATTATTATGCACGTTAAAATGACGACAAAAACAGAAATCGCAAGATGATGCTTAAACTGGAAAACTGAAGGCGGCAAGAATCAAGGAAAATCTTAGGGAACATCTTTAAGTGAGGTAGATGCAGAAGTAGCGAATTGTGGAGTAGTGAGATACATAGAACGTGAGGATGTAGGAAAACTGTTGATTAATAAATATTCTGATTCTTCTTGGCATTTTCCTAATTACTTAGGTCGGCAATTTGTTTGGATTTGGCCGAGTTTTTCGGCCGGATGCCCTTCCCGATATGGAAGGACATATTCACCAATGCATGTTCCTGCGGTAGTTCGAAATGTGAAGTGTTGTAGGCTTTATAAATGTTGTATACTGAAACGAACACAATCACCCAGTTCGCGAGTTAGAAAAATCAACCATACGCAGTTTAAGTCCACGAGGAAACTGAGAATCGAACCAGGGGCCCTCTGAGCCGAAGGCTACTGGGGAACTGGACTAAAATCTTCAATCCGAACGTAATTATTTTCATTATTTCCTAAGGGCCAAAACAATGAAATTGTTACCGCATCTGAACATTAAAGGATCAGAAAGAGTGTAGGCGTCTGAGTCTCAAGATTGTGAGTTCAGTCCTGGTACACGTTGTCAGATTCATGAAAAGTTGAAAAAGGTCCATTCGTTACAATTTTATGTCGTACGGTGTCGGTAAGGGGCTGCCTGGCCGAGGCGGTAAAGAAACGAGATTTCCACTTCCGGAGGTGCGTATGGCCCTGAGGTTCACTCAGCCTATACCAAAAATGAGTACCAGGTTAATTCCTGGGGGCAAAGGCGGCCGGGCGTAGAGCTAACCACTCTACCCCATTACGTGCCGAGGTTAACAATGGTGGAAGCCTTTATCTTCCACTCCTCCAAGGGCCTCCATGGCCTGTACGGAGCTGACTTTACTTTTTTTTTTACGGTGTCGGTAAGTAAAATATGTAGTTTAAAAATGGTGTCATATTTTCCTTTGGGAAAATCAAATGATCATAATACGTCTTTCAATAAATTAAACTAAAATATTGATAACGATTTATTTATTTGCTTCTAACGAATCGTTCTCGAGATATGTCTGTATGGAATTTGGGGTCGACAAGTGCAGGATTCAATGCAGCGAAATGGGGGAACTGACTCAGAGTCTATGAAAGTATCGCGAATGAAATAATCAGGTCTCTAGAGTATGATGAGATGAGGCCTCTTTGATAAAAGTGCCATATGTCTCACGGTTGCTAGGAAACACCGCGTCACACATTCTGTACACTAATTTCGTGACGCAAATATTCAGATAACCCCCAACTGTAATGCCTATTGCTCATGGTAAAATGTTTCGTAAAATTTGTTGTACAATTAATTTTATAAAAATTTGGTGAAAACAAGTTGAGTTGCTTACGGTAAAATTATTTTATAAAATCCGTGGAAACATCAGGATGGCCATCTATGAACTTACTTCTGAACTAAGATATGTATGTGCTGCCAATAGACTTTAAAATCAAGAATCAGCTGTTCAACTTACAATGTTTTTGAGAGTATGGCTCCAACAAACAAAGCAAAACTTGCTGCTTTAGTTGCAATTATATGTTGTACAGTGGTAAAAAGGAAGAAAAGAAATGCCAGGAAATGCTGGACCCAGGATTGGATCAAACGAAGAGAAGAAGGTCCTTGGTCGAAAATTAGTTGAGGTTAGAAGACCAGTATTCATATAGGAATTCGCCGATTGTGTTTTTGCCTCTCTTCTTGCATTTCTGCTGTGGTAAAGTGGCGTTTTAACTTCGTACGAACAAGGATATTTCTGGTATTCGTCAGTAAAACACTAACAGCTTCCTTAATCCACCCGGATCCCGCCATTTTAGAAAGAAGTGTGTTTACAATCGAGCTTTGCAATCTTCTCACGACGTAGCTTTAGCATCACCGTGATGTCAGCTTCGCTGATTGGTTCGTTTCGTAAAATTAATTTTACGGAATAGAACATGTCCTATTTTATGAAAAGTTTTATCAAAGGTTTTATAAAACTTGAATTTGACCGAAAGCAACAGAAATTTTATAAAATTAAATTATTGTACAATAAATTTGACAGAAAATTTTACCGTGAGCAACAGGCATAAGACACATTTATGTCAAACTTTAGGAATATCGTGGGATTAGGCACTTTATGTGGTAGGGCGTTTTCAGTCCTGTTGTAATTGGTAGAGAGTACTATATGCACACAAATAATTCATTTGCTTGATTATGAAACAGCCGATGTCGCTACCTACTGTCTATGTTGAGCCTGGCTGTTTCAGATAAAGACCGGTAGTAGTGTATACTGATTCAAAAAGGACATACACAAGCAGCAGTATCATGCATTGTAGGGATTACCCAAACAGCGCAGAGGAGACCAACTCCGACTGCTCAACAATTACGCGATGATTTCTTGAGGGTAACCTGGGCGTGTGTATCTGCCAAACTGTACTCAGTCGGCTGCATAGTGCCCAGTTAAAGTCATTTAAACTGATTCGACGTGTTCCACTGAATTATGATTGCTTGCGTGTTGTTTGAAGAGTCCTAACTGTTCCACTAGAGAAGCATAATTGTTTTGGGAGGAAAAGATGTACCACCCAACATCTTAAATGTTGGTTAGATGAATGGCGTAATATCACGATTTCAGATAAAATACGGATATCACTTAGGCCAGATACTCGACGACAAAGGGTGTTGAGACGTAAATAACACGGTGGAAAGTCCCAGCGTATCAAGAAGTGCATGCATTTCGAGGTGATTGTGTGATGTTTTAGACTGGGATTATTCATGACCGTCGTGGACCTTTGATAGCAATTGGAAGGACGTTAACTGCCCAGCGGTATGTAAATGAAATTCTTCGACCATTTGCACAACCCTTTAGGGATGAATATGTTCCTGAATTTATTGTCATCGTCGACAATATTCGCCATCAGCGAGGTGCATCAGTGAGTAACCTCGTAAGAGAGGTGAGTATCGATCATATGAATTGGCCAGCTAATTCACCGGACATTAACTGCATTGAACATGCATATAAATGAATGTTCTTGATCGGCCACAACCCCCACATACACCCCCAGACCTCATTAGAGTTGCCCAGATACAATAGGAACTTGTTTCTCAAGATGGCATCAATGTCAGTGACCTAAACAATGACAGAGGAGCACATACTTAGTACAAAAGCAGAACAAGGAGGGGAAAACCTTCACAAAACACACACACAAATTGTAACGTGTTCATTATTACTGTTTATTTGAGTTAAATATGGAAATAAAAATTATACTCAACTAATATGAGAGTTACAAAAAAAAAGATAATTTTCCCTTTGCGAAAAGTCAATGATCATGAATATGTCTTTCGATAATTGAAACTCAAATATTGATAACAAATAATTTATGTGCATCATTTCACAGAACATCTTTGGCGACCAAGGCCTACGGCAACGACTATTGTGACGTCACTTTCATCACACATTTTGACAAGTCAGGTTATACAAATTTTCGGATGCTCCCAGCCATTTATATAAAAATATTTGAATTTGTCAAAGTATACATTTCGAGATTATGTTTCTCTGTGAAACAATAAACAACATTCTTTAACTTTATCATTATCGTCGCCATAGGACCTATCTGTGTCGGTGCGACGTAAAGCAAACTTGCATTTAAAAAACCCACTTTATCGTTGCACTGCATCCTTCATATTCCAAACTATTTTTAACACGGATATACTTTTGTGAAGGAATTAGCGTAAGCAATTTAGTGTCGATAGTTTTGCGTCAACAAAAAGCAAACACCGGAACCAGGCAGGCTTAATTGCAGTTTGGAATTGTGTATTTCTTGTGTATTACTTTCGATATTCAGTAATTAACAGCAGTTTTTATCCTCTTAGGAGTTGTAGGATAAAAAAAAAATAGAGCAAGACTAAGTAGTATTGTAGTGTAGTCGTATATTAATTACCTACACATGGTTATGAGGGTGTTTAGGGGTTGTAGTAAGGATGTAAAGGAGAGTGCATATAAGTCTCTGGTAAGACCCCAACTAGAGTATGGTTCCAGTGTATGGGACCCTCACCAGGATTACCTGATTCAAGAACTGGAAAAAATCCAAAGAAAAGCAGCTCGATTTGTTCTGGGTGATTTCCGACAAAAGAGTAGCGTTACAAAAATGTTGCAATGTTTGGGTTGGGAAGAATTGAGAGAAAGAAGAAGAGCTGCTCGACTAAGTGGAATGTTCCGAGCTGTCAGCGGAGAGATGGCGTGGAATGACATTAGTAGACGAATAGGTTTGAATGGCGTTTATAAAAGTAGGAAAGATCACAATATGAAGATAAAATTAGAATTCAAGAGGACAAACTGGGGCAAATATTCATTTATAGGAAGGGGAGTTAGGGATTGGAATAACTTACCAAGGGAGATGTTCAATAAATTTCCAATTTCTTTGAAATCATTTCGGAAAAGGCTAGGAAAGCAACAGATAGGGAATCTGCCACCTGGGCGACTGCCCTAAATGCAGATCAGTATTGATTGATTGATTGAACCTGTATACATCATGAGGATGGAAGAAGGCCATTTTGGTGGACGGAAAGACAAATTTTTGAGAGATGTTGATCTTGGACTTATTAGACCTATAAAAAGTGGCTGTAAACAGAGCAATGACGAATAATTTTACTAATTAAAATTCTGAACTCTGCGGAAGGAAGAGAAAATTATGTATTTGACATTAAATCGTGCATCCTGGACCAATAGCTGGTCCTATATGTGCAAATATTTATGATCGTAAAAGTGAGTGCTAATTCTGCTGCCATATTGATGGCTAGATATCTTGATAGCTGGGGCTATCTTGTGACATGGCATGGGAATGTTGTGTCCTGGATCACTTGGCATATTGTTGGACGTAGATCTTGATGATACTTGTTTCGATTTGTCGGAACTCTTTATCTCCCCTGTGGGGGGAAGTGAAAGGATCCATTGTCTGTACCCCCTGTGTGTCGTAAGAGGCTACTAGGAGGGGAACGACTAAAGAATATGTACTGGCTCTCTCGTCTTCTAAACCCCAAAACATGTCCATGATTCGATGTTTTCTTAAGTGAAAATGAAAACCTACAACCTGTTTTCCAGTCATTGACCGGGTCAGGGATGTAATGAATGAAACATATATAGGCTGTTATTGCAATGGGGTCGCCACTCCCAAGGTGATTTATTAATGAGTGATAAATGCTATGAAATGATATTGGAGAGTGTTGTTGGAATGAAAGATGACAGGGAAAACTGGAATACCCGGAGAAAAACCTGTCCCGCCTCCGCTTTGTCCAGCACAAATCTCACATGGAGTCAACGGGATTTGAACCACGGTATCCAGCGGTGAGAGGCCGACACGCTGCCGTCTGAGCCACGAAGGCTCTGTTTTCTTCAGTATAGCGGAAAAATTTACATAATATATTTTTGCTGTGTGTATATCTAGTGACATATTCGCTGCCTGGTGACTACCTGACAAAATTAATTAAAATTCAGTAATAGGTCACCCAGTACAGTCCCGGTGTTCCGTGTCACGTAGTAGAGTTAAAACGCACATGGAAATTGATACGAAGGTTGCTCAAATGGCACTAAATCCTAATATCTGCACTCTGTACCTGAGGCCATACCATGATGTTGCTGGAACAGTATGCAGCAGAACAAACGGTACGAAATTACAAATGCTTTGAGCATCAAGATACGTCATTATAACACGAAACGTGACGACAACAACTCGTAATTAACTGTTTCGATACAGCATGTGTTGAAAATTTACACCGTCATGTCTCAAACATTGTTCATAACAGTCCTATACATTTTTGAACATGTTAATGGAAAGAGGTTGTCGCCAGGACAAAAGAAGTGACTGTATCCTCTCTCTCTCTCTCTCGCAATCCGGGGCGCGGTGGATAAATCCATTTTCCAGAACTAGGAAAGTCCCCATAAATTCAGCCGAGGAGTTGCCGGATATGAGAGGCACTCTGGTCACGTGACACTAACCTGAAGGTCATCCGAATGAGCAGCAGTCCAAGGGTTAACTTAATCGCATGCTGCCCTTTAGTCGAAGGGGTACTGGGTTCAATTCCCGGTGACTGGGGACTGGGTGTTTGTGCCATCTTCGACATTAGATTTCATTCTAGCATAGCCCCATCCTTACGCACACGCATATCTCTCATGAACGTCAACTCGAGAGACCTGCCACATGCCATTTGAAAAATGCAGCAGGTATGTGACGCAGGGCATTATAGAGTTAAATTTCTTCCAATCGCCAGAAATTGAACTTGGAGCCTCCAGGTTAAGAGACAGACGCTCTAGTCCTACACCACACAGCTGGCCTTCACACAAGCGTAGAGGAATTCCATTACATTTCTGCCAGACGCTTGATTACTTCCTCGAACCCGTTAAGCAAAGTAAGATACACCACAAGTATCATTTAATAACATTTCTCACGGCCTTGTTTTTCTTGGTAATGTAAATGCAAATGATTCTTTGCCATGTATAAGGTCGTGACCTCCCAGTCTGCACCTCCTATAATACATCTACGAGCACTTGAAGTGTTATGTTTGTTTTCTGCACATGACGAGAACTACTATTATGCCATTAAATATGTAAATCAGATAACTTCTGCAACACTGCCGATAAAAATTACGAATGAAGTCCACGACTGATTTCCTCTGCACGAGATATTATTTAGTGCATCACAAGAATATTATCAACCCTCATAGTAGGAAATTTTTCTCTTTTTACACTGTCACTTTTGTGCCAAAAACTGCAACTGCGGCGTGCTCTTGCTATCTATTATTTTCCTTACTGTACTGACCTTACTTTGCCGTACTGTTGGAATGTATGTTTGTGACATATTTACCAACTTCTAAAGTATGACTTTCGACGGAGGATAAGCTCAGGAACTAACAAGAAACGTCTACAACATTCGGAGAAGAAGCAATGGAAGAACGAAGAATGCAAGGTTACGCTTTCATGAAGAAGGAATCTAAATCCTCCCTGGGAAGAAAGTGTCACGTGTCAATAATGTAACAGTGCGTTTTCGCGAATTTTATATCTCGAAAAACACAATTGCATCCACTCAGGGGTGAGACTACACAACTGTGCAATACACAGTAGTACGTTTTCATGAAACAAACTAGGAATTAACCAACATTATAATGCTTCTCAGGACGTGCTCACCTGATGAGTTAAACTGAGCACTGTCCCTGCATTGCCCTTAGGTGATTCACACGGCTAATTTATTTATTTAAAGTATGACATGTTAAGGTTCGTTTTCCTTTACACATGCGCAAAGAAAAATAAACATAAGGAAAATAGTTCTGATGGACTGAATATACATAGTTGGCTGGGAGGCGTGACCTGTCTTAAGGGAAATATTGGGTAGGAAGAGCGTTGCCCTATACGCAGTTCTGGCACCGCAGCGACGACATAATTATTATCCTCGTAGTCTATTATAGGCCATAGTAGTCATTAAGGCATAGTGTGCTATTTTTGAGGATGGTGTTTTAAGGGGAAATGTAACTGACGGTGCAGTCTTCAAGTCAAAAATTCATTCTGGCCACAGTTTTACAAGTAGAAAAGTGAAGCTTGGGAGTTACATCTGTCTAAAGCTTCTGATGTGAAAATATAACAGTTCATTACAACAAAAAGTCTGATCTGAGTACGTTTTGAAAGGGAGCACACGGGAACTGTCAAATTTATGAGTTTGATTTTGACAAAAATATTTGTCTTATGGCTGGTGGTCATGCGAAAATTCGTTAACGCATCAAAATGCATGAAGGAAGTGATGCCACATTAGTTGTTACCGATGGGCTTGGTCGCCAAAGATGCTACGGCTGCGGATTTGTATAGAGTGTGCTGAAATAGAAAATGTGCCGTCAATAAAGCCACATTAGTCGTTACCGTAGGCCTTGGTCGCCAAAGATGCTGCAGCTGTGGATTTTTATAAATAGAATGTGATGGAATAGAAAATGTGCTGTCAATAACGCCACATTAGTCGTTACCGTAGGCCTTGGTCGCCAAAGATGCTGCGGCTATGGATTTGTATAATTAGAGTGTGATGAAATAGAAAATGTACCGTCAGTGACGTCACATTAGTGGTTACCGTAGGCCTTGGTCGCTAAAGATGCTGCGGCTATGGATTTGTATAAATAGTGTGTGTTGAAATAGAAAATGTGCCGTCAGTAATGACATATTGGTCGGTAACACACGTGGGTCTTATGTCGACGATGGGATAGGAAAAGGCTAGAAGTAGAGAGGAAGCGGCCTTGGCCTTTAAGGTACAGCTCCAGCCTTTGCCTGGTGTGAAAAAGGGAAACCACGGAAAACCATCTTCAGGGCTGCTGACAATGGGATTCAAATCCAATATCTCCTGAATGCAAGCTGACAGCTTTGTGCCCGTAACCCCTGAACCAAAGGCCACCACGCTAACCATTTAGCCATGGAGACGGATATTATTATTAACTGGCAATGTCATCTTGGAAAAACTTTTATCCAGTTTCACTGTAACAGGTTTTTTAAAATGTACTTCTTGGATGATGAGGGAATGACTTCTAGAAACAAGGAGGTAAGCATCCAAATTACTGGTGCTTCAAATCATCTTCCAACCCCAGACTAGCAGTAATTAAAACAAATTACTCCCATAATTCATGCAGTGCGGGATAAATATTTAAATTATGTGTCACAAGACGCTCATCTACATGAGACTTCGATAACTATTAGAAACTGGTGTGTAATTGATCAGTTAAAGTCTTTATTAACATGACATCTCAGCAATAACTTTGAACAAAATGCAATTACAAGATGTGCTGAACGAGGAGGCCAGACTAGTCTCTTAGAAACGATTTATGGTGAAATGCAATTGAATTTTTGAATTCGAAACAGGTCTCTCTTTCAGGGCAGAGAAAAGATTGAGTAACGTTTTTAAAAAGGAGCAAGATTTTTTTTTATTTATGCCAGGAAACAATTCATTACCATGAAGAGATTCTTTGTAAGGTCAGATCTCAGTCTGCAGCTACAAATCTGCATGATGCGCCGCTAGATATTTCCTGTTCTCCTATATGGATGTGAAATCTGGGCCCTGGTTCCAAGCACTGAAAAAGGTATACTGTAGATGCCTTTGAAATGTATTTGTACCGCCGTCTCTTGCGCATACCTTGGAAATTGCAAATTTCAAATTTCAAGTTCCTTCATTGGATGAAAAAGCAAAAGAACTGTTACTTATTAGAAAACAAAGGAAAATGCAATACTTAGGGCACGTTATGAGGGAAGAGCGGTATGCAAGGGAAACGGTCCGTTGGTAGACGGAGAAATTCATGACTAAAGGAGATTCGAGGATGGTTCAGATATACACCAGAGAAGCTTTTCATGTTGCGTTGTCAAGATCAGAGCTGGCTACGTGGATCGCCGAGCTCGGTATGGAGACGGCGTCTTAAGAATAAGAATAATCAGAAGAAGAAGCTGTTATACTCCTAGTTTTTGTAGTACTAACATCTAGCAGAGTTGAGTGATAGTAGAATAAGCGGAACACAATTCAACTACTTTTTGTTTTGTGGAACATGGGGCCGGATATGAACACAGAATATCCTTCCGCTAGGAACTTCCTGATTGGTTGGATATAACTCACCAGTTTTCTGAAAAACGTAAAGAATTTCACCCTATTTTCTTGACACGGCATAAGCCCAAAAGCCTATACAGTATCATGTCTATAAGTACGGGCCACGAAAGCATCAATGGCAACGTCGAGAACTGTACAGTGAATTTAAATCCCAAAATATTTTACTTAGACCTAGAGAAGATGGCCAAATCTAGAATCTACCTTAGTCAGTGTACCGACCCTGGCGACCTATAAAACAGGTCGTAAGGACCAAGAAGCCGAACACTCGTTTCAAACACCGCGGACCTTGGCTAACTTACGACTTGTTTTAACTGGTTACCTTCTCATTTTTCGGCCTATTCCAAATTTAAGCATTTTCTTCTCATACTAAATAATTAGAAATTTACGTTTTTACAAAGCGCGGTTCACCCGCGCCCCCTACTTTTTTCCAAATTCTTCCGACCTTACAGTATTTTAGAAATAACCAACTGATGTACTCGTGCTTCGCTACGGAATTCTACATTGTATTCAGAATTCTAGGTGACGTAGTGTACACGTTATGAGCAAGACTGTATTAAATCGCATAGCTCTTAACGTTACCCTAGAAACGCGACGACTGGGCGAGTTGGCCGTGTGGTCAGAGGCACGCGGCTGTGAGCTTGCATCCGGGAGATAGTGGGTTCGAATCCCACTGTCGGCAGCCCTGAAGATGGTTTTCCGTGGTTACCCATTTTCAACACAGGCAAATGCTGGGGTTGAACCTTAATTAAGGCCACGCCCGCTTCCTTCCAACTCCTAGGCCTCTCCTATCCCATCGCTGCCATAAGACCTATCTGTGACCGAGCTCGATAGCTGCAGTCGCTTAAGTGCGGCCAGTATCCAGTATTCGGGAGATAGTAGGTTCGAACCCCCCTGTCGGCAGCCCTGAAGATGGTTTTCCGTGGTTTCCCATTTTCACACCAGGCAAATGCTGGGGCTGTACCTTAATAAAGGCCACGGCCGCTTCCTCCCCATTCCTAGGCCTTTCCTATCCTATCGTCGCCATAAGACCTATCTGTGTCGGTGTGACGTAAAGCAAAATAGCAAAAAAAAGACCTATCTGTGCCGGTGCGACGTAAAGCCACTGGCAAAAAATAAAAATAAAAAGAAACGCGACGGGGAAGTCACCAAACGTCTTTTCTCATATGAAGACTGGGTTAGGGAATTTTCACTGTAATGGTAGACCCGCTTGCCTACCATCATTCACACTCAGGTTGGGGATTTTTCATTGTAATGGCAGTCACTCACTCTCCACCTGCCTTTTTACATCCTCAGAAAGACTGTCTTAGCGGTTTTACCGACTGAAATGAACATAGGTCATTACAATGACGTTAGTAGGAATGGCGCGATTAAAAGCAACGTTTTCATATGAAATGCTCGATCAAACAAAAAACCACATATTTTCTCACTTTTAACTAACAGTACTACGCTGCCGATCTAACATTCAAAATTTCCAGAGCTAGAATGATCAGGCCGTAGACAGCCATGATCCATGTGCACTCTTCGTTTTTTCCGGCGAGGGGAAGTGGGGGGAAGGTCGAATAGTATAGAGTCCCAGGGCAAAAGTAAGCCCTTTTACTAATCTGTTTCCTAGGAGTACCCGATGAATCGGAAAATCTCAATTCACTACACTGGCGGAGAAAAAAACTATCTGATTTGGAGGCAAATTCTTCCTCCAAGCCAGAGGAGAACCCCCCTCTTCGCTGCTAATTTTGAATAAAATGAATGTTGAATTTAATAAAACTCAAGATGAGGAAGCTTTTCTTATGAAACAGCTCTTTTCAAGGTTAAATTTTGAGTTATTTGTTGAGTTGTAGTGCTATAATTTGGAATAGACCTAAATTGTAATTCTAGACCTGGTCATCACAGAACACCAGCTGGTCATATAAGTACTGCTAAGTGAGCCTCTGCCTTAAGTATGCACAATACTCATTCAAAACAGCGTGCCAGAGTAGGGATATAATAGCCGGAATACTATGATGAACCAGTGTGTTACGTACCAGCAGTATCAGAAAATATATGAACCAGAGGAATGGCATGCTAAAGAAAAAAGTTATCTAACTCTCAAGCTATTTCCTACCAATATTCAGTCAGGTTGTTATGTTTGATACACTATAGTAATCCCGTCTATCGGAGCTGAGTGGCAGCATAAGAGACAAAGAACATCACAGCAGACAATGGTCAATGTAATGTTATTGTTGATCAATGTTATGTGCTTTAGATATTGTAGGCCTTCACATTTAGTTTGCTTCCGACTTTGGAATACCACTCTTATCATAGTCGGTACGGTAAAAATGAATAAAACATAAAAGATTGGAAATTGTATTCTCTATAACTTTTGTTATGTGGTACTTTTCGATAGGACAAATAACATAGGTAATTAAAAATTAAATTTTAGGCGCCTTCTCCGAACTACCATTTCACTCAGCGTGAATAAAATGATTTATAGCCTAGATTCTAGTGGCTCATACCTTGACTTTCCATACCGATTTTCATTAAATTCTCTTCAGCCGTTTTCTCGTGATGCTTGTACAGACAGACAGACAGACAGACAGACAGACAGACAGACAGACAGACAGACAGACAGACAGACAGACAGACAGACAGACAGACAGACAGACAGACAGACAGACAGACAGACAGACAGACAGACAGACAGACAGACAGACAGACAGACAGATAGACAGACAGACAGACATTACGGAAAAATAAAAAGTGCATTTCCTTGTTACTGTGGACATAACCGATACAGAAATACCATTCTTTTCAAATTCTGAGCAATGAACAGACAAAACTCTTATTTTATATATAGGCCTATCGATAGCTTATTGAAGAGGGGGTTTCTTCTAGGACATAGGGTACAGTAAATACCGCCTCCATGACAGATCGTTTTATCTCCCGCCAGAGCAGTGCAGGTATTTTTCGAAAACAGATGAGAAAAGGGGCATAGGTTTTGCCCTGGGACTCTCATGTAGGCCTACTCGCTCACAACAATACATGCATTACATGCATTATCATTACAGGCCTTTATGCCTTTCAGCGTTCAGTCTGCAAGCCTCGTAAATTTACTATACCTCTTATCTTTACATCGTTAGAAACTGAGTCTAAAACCATCGTCGTCTTCTCTTACCCTCCATGACAGAGTCCATTATTCTCCTAGGTAAACTATCCTTCTCCATTCGCCTCACATTACCCCACCACCGAAGCCGGTTTATGTGTACTGCTTCATCAATCGAGTTCATTCTTAACTTAGCCTTTATCGCCTCATTCCGACTACCCTCCTGCCATTGTTCCCACCTGTTTCTACCAGCAATCATTCTCGCTACATTCATGTCTGTTACTTCTAATTTATTAATAAGGTACCTTAGTCTACCCAGCTTTCGCTCCCGTAAAGCAAAGATGGTCTGAAAACAGACCGATGTAAAGATAGTTTGGTCCGGGAGCTGACCTCCATCTTACAGAACACTGTTGTTCGCAACTGCGAGTTCACTGCATTACTACACCTTGACTCAATCTAGTTTACTATATTACCATCCTGGAAGAACACAAAACCTAAATACTTGAAATTATCTACCAGTTCTAGCTTTGTATCACCAATCTGACATTCAATTCTGTTGAATTTTTTTGACATCAATTTAGTCTTCGAAAGGCTAATTTTTATACCTTACTCATTGCATCTATTTTCAAGTTCCAAAATATTAGACTGCAGGCTTTCGGCACAAACTGCCATTAAGACTAAGTCGTCAACATAGGCCAAACTGCTTACGATATTGCCACCTAACTGAATTCCTCCCTGCCACTTTATACCTTTCAGAAGACGATCCATGTAAACTTCGAACGCTCTCAACAAAAATCGAAAAAAAAAAAAAAAGAAACCTTTAAGAGTTTGCTATCTATCACATCGATATTGAGCCGATGACATTCATTCGATGATATTATTCGCTCGGAGCCCTGTGAGTGAGGTTGGAAAAATATATCCATGGTATTCCAAGCCTGACTTAAGAGGTTCTGAACTTGACAGCGTAGATTGGCGGCTAAGGTTCCCCTACCTGAGTCCGGCCTTTCTTCTACTTACTTGTACCATTCTCCTCACTTTCATCTCTCCTATCCGACCTCTTGTTCTCTTCCAGAACCGACAGTGTTAGGTTTCCAGGACATAGGGAGTCTTTCATTCTCTCGCCGTTCTGTTTGCTTTGCCGATACCTTCATTTTCCCTTCTTATTAGTATTTTCTTTATTAATTTGTCGTGTGCTTTTTAGTGTCGCCAGCATCCGAGGACATGTTCGGTTCGCCTGGTAGAGGTCTTTCCATTTGAATCCTATGGGCGACTTGAGCATCTGGGTGTGGAATGGTGATGATGTTGAGACAGGGAGAGGGTGGAACTCGGTGTCAACACATAGCCTACTCTTGTCGAATAACAGCGAGGAGTCTGTTCAAGGCATAACTTCTCCATCCGACGTATGAATCACTACAACAGCTTCATATACCCTCACTCCATATGAACAGCTTGGAGAGGTTTGGAATTGAATCCAGGCTTCTGCCACGCAATCTAGTGATTATAAATTGTATACTACCACCTCTTCTACTAAGCCGGCCAACATTCTGATGGTGAAAACTTCTTCCACCAACGGCATTCGAACCGGGTAACCACAGTGTATTGACGTCCTGACGATCGTGGTCACCAGTCGGGCCTTCTGATTAGTGTTAACAGAGAATAGTTTCCCACTTGTACTTCCTCAGCATCAATCTCCACTATTAATCGTAGATACGCTTGCACATGAAAACGAACTAACTTCCTAAAGACAACGATAACGTTTCGGTTTTGTGTTTCATAAAAGAAACCTAACTGAACCACGTGACTAAACTTATCTTGTCAGTACAAATCAGGGTAAATAACGCAGGGATAGATCGAAATCACCAATAGATAAACAGCTCATTCTCAAAGAGCTCGGTAGCTGCAGTCGCTTAAGTGCGGCCAGTATCCAGTTATCGGGAGAGAGGTTCGAACCACACTGTCGGCAGCCCTGAAAATGGTTTTCCGTGGTTTCACATTTTCACACCAGGCAATTAATTAACGCCAGGGCCACTTCCGTCCCACTCCTAGCCCTTTTCTGTCCTATCATCGCCATAAGACCTGTCTGTGTCGGTGCGACATACAGCAATTTGTAAAAAAAAAAAAAGGCAAATGTGAAGTTGTGAAACAAGATCTTCACATAGTATACAAATTTAGAATAATGATCTATGAATTATGTGTGTAAAGTAAAATTTAGCTCTTTAAACACTTAAACTCACATTATTATCGTGGACTCCATCCGGCTCCATGGCTAAATGGTTAGTGTGGACTTTGGTCACAGGGGTCCCAGGTTCGATTCCCAGCAAGGTCGGGAAATTTAACCATAATTGGTTAATTCCTCTGGCACGGGGACTGGGTGTTTGTGCCGTCTTCACCATCATTTCATCCTCATCACGACGCCCAGGTCGCCGGCGGGTGTAAAATCACAAGATCTGCACCAGGCCTGTCCGGAGGCATTTCATTGCGGACTCCGTGGATTATCGTCGTGTACCCCCGGGGGTCCGCGGACAACTGTTTGAGAATAGCTGCTCTAGAGTATGATGAAATGAGGCTTCTTTGATAAAAAAAGTGCCTTCTTTATATCTCTCATACATGGAAAACCATCAGCACTTCACATCAAAATCACATCGACCGTCTGTAAACAAACACTACTCCTTGAAAATATTTCTCTGCCATGGTCACACATCAAAATTGGCCCTAATAAAATTGAACAAGTGGAACAGTTTTGCTACCCAGGAACCCTGAACACGAGTGATAATAGGAGCATATCCGAAGTCACGGAAAGGATATCAATGACAAAAAGGGCCTTCCAAGATAAAAAGTATCTGCTGGTCAACAAACTCGGAAGGACTTTGCAAAAGCCTTCGTATGAAGCGTGCTACCGTACGGTTGCAAAAGCTGGACATTAGGAGAGCCGGAAGGAAAAGAAAGGACTAAAGACATTTGAAATGTGGATCTGGAGGAGAATGCAGAGGTTAAGTTGGACTGAAATGAAGAGCAATACCGAAATCCTTAGAGAGATAGGAGAAAAACGGAGTCTGGTAACCGAAATTGAAAAGCTTGAAATAAAATTTTTCGGTCACATTCTGCGGCATGAGTTCCTTTGTAACATCAATGAAGGAAGAATTTCAGGGAAAAGAGGAAGAGGAATACCCAGAGTATCTTATTTCAAGAACCTGCATCTGAGTATGAATCGCAAGACCTACGCCGAGTTGAAAAGACTGGCTCAGGGCATCTATGGCTGCGGCGACACGGCTGATAATGCTCATCCACCAATACTACACATTACCGCCCGCAAGATCACATCGACCATCTGTACTCCAACGCCACACGTTGATAATATCTCTCTCAGTCATGGCCATCCACCAAAACTTCACATCACAGCCTACACGGTTTCTATATAACATCGCACCGAGCGCGTGGCCGTGCGGTTAGCGGCGCGCAGCTATGAGCTTGCCTTCAGGAGGTAGTGGGCTCGAGCCCCACTGTCGGCAGCCGTCAAGATGGTTTTCCGTGCTTTCCCATTTTCACACCGGGCAAATACTGGGGCTGTACGATATTAAAGCTATGGACGATGGGAACGAAAGGCCTAGCAGTGGGAAGGAAGTGGCCGTGGTCTTAATTAAGCTACAGACCCAGCATTTGCCTGGTGTGAAAATAGGAAACCACGGAAAACCATCATCGGGGCTGCCGCTAGTGGAGTTGGAACTCACTATCTCCCGGATGCAATCTCACAACTGCGCGTCTTTAACTGGACGTCTGACTCGCCCATTAGAAATAAACTCAAGATAACCTTACTTTTAAATGGTACAGCCAACAAGCAATCACGGAATTCTGCTAGCTGGGAAATGAAATAAACTGTGACAGAAAATGTCTACTAGAAGGCAAGAAAAGGATAATGGTAGCGAAACAATTCTTTGAGAAGAAGAATATTTATGTTTCAATATTAATGTTCAAAACATTTCTTAGCAGGCAAAGTAGGGGTCGCACAATTCGAAAAACGTAAAATTAAGCAATTTCCTCGATTGTGCCAAAATTTGAAAGGATAAAGGGCCCGGAAGAGTTTCAAGTTGTGAGTCTTGGATATCTCTAACAAACTAAAAATCAAATTTTGAAAATCAGTTCCAGAAAAAAGCCTAAAATAGCTTGTTTCTTTACCCTTTGTCTTTTTGAATCAAATCCCAGCCAAATTAACTTATTTACATAATTATTTCTGTAATGTCCTCCTTGGTTCAATATTCTCAAGCATTTTTTAAGTTTTAGAATAATGTCCACACCGAATGCAATTATAAGGGCTTAAATGAAACTCAGCATTGACTCACTTCAGCGTTCCCAGTAGTAGAAAAAGGCAAACTGCTACTCTAATCGACCGGATAACGATGATTAAGGATAGTAAATTTTAGAAATAAATAAAGAATGTATTCTCATAGCCTACTTTATTATATTTTATTTACGAAAAATTCGCGCCTCATATCCCTAGGATGTTTTCAATATTGAGTTGCTTGCTTGAAGGGCTAGAACTGTGGATGTTTAGTTTTCCTATACTGATTTGCACAAGTTTATTCTAACAATTAGAGTTGTACTGTAAATCATTTGGTC